>NC_135483.1:86964586-87277086 GCF_052094955.1 Ictidomys tridecemlineatus
CAAAGGAATGGGAAGGCAAGCTTCTTCTCATGGCTGATGGGTGGCAATTACTTTCAGTGAGATGTATTTGGGAGCCCATAAGCTCAAGAGCCAACCCTCCCACTGACAAGAATGACAACACTTGGTGGGAGTTCCTTTTTATAGACCACACAGCATAGCCTTAAGATCTTGTTCAGAAGTAGGAAAAAATGATAAGCAATCATGATACCCTCGTCTCACTATGTGCGCATTTCAAAACCTTGGTGCCGATGTCTTTCCCTCTATAAGACAGCTTTGGGTGTGTCCTTCAAAATAACTACACTGAGAAATTATTTTACCAAAAGATTAAGAACATGGATGCTTTGTTTCCCTAAAATCAATCCAGTCTTCATTCTTTGGATGCCATCTTACAAGACCAGATGAACTTGAAGATGGCACAACCATGCACCCCATCCCTTTCATATTGAATTAAAACCAACCAGGAGATGATTTGACCATTCCATCTTTACTTGCAAGCATTTAGGAAACTAATAGTGTTATGGAAGTCCCCCATTTGCAGCTACTGAGGAACTAAACAAACTCAAGTTCTGAAGGACTCCTCCTGGCCGGAGACTGTGCCTGTGCTCTCCATCCACCAGCACCACAGGCTCCTTCTGATCCCTGTTCAGAACCCGGCAGCATGTCACAGAGACACAGAGCCAACAGGATGGCATGGAGCTGACAGGCACTGTAAACCATCTCTGCTGCTACACATCATCTTTATTTAGCTAGTCAACTATCCTGTTTCTATAACAAATGATGGAGATTGAAAATTGTTTAATTTTTTATTTGCTTTTCCAGTTAATCATAGAAAATAATAATAATAAATAAACCCACATGGTTTAGAGGCAAAACAACCAGCTGCTACTAAGACCTGGATTTAGCTCAGGTGCTAGACTACTCACCAGAGCACATGCATTGGTAGGATGGTTATGATCAAAAAGATACTCCTATCTCCAGCATTGCTTTGCAGGGGCTCTCAACACTGGGTAAATTTTGCTGAAAGTCCTCTTCAAACAGCAATGCATTAGAAAAGTCATCAAACAGAAATACATAAAAATAGTCCTGTATGTGCCATGCCAGTATCAGAAACACAATCTTCTCTGACATGCTAGGGAAAACAAATGGAATTCACAAAATCACATATTAATGTAGGGAAGTATAAAAGTTGTGACCACCCTGTTGATCAAGGTAGCCTAACTGAGCAGAAAACTTTGTTCCAATTCCACGGAATTCACACACTGGGTTCTGAAGCCCACCTTTCCACTGTCACTTTGCTGCAGTGTGTCTGAGTTGGTTTACTTGCTTGGCAATGAGAGTTCCTCTCCTTCTTCTCCCTGTGCTTTCCCGGCACTGTCTGCCTCACCTGTCATTCTGATGCAAGGCAGCTGGAGACCCGAGGCACTTAGGCCACGACAGCAACAGCTCCCTGGGTCACCTCAAAGGTGGCTGACCTGAATGCTGATGGAAGCCTGCAGGAGCATTCCCAGTTCCAGACCTATCAACAATTACATAAGCACTGAAATGCTCCCCTTCTGCCTGGAATATCTAGAATGCTTTTACCTGGTCATACTGCCGACTCCCATGACCTTAGAAAAATGAGCAATAGATCACCGATGTTTGAATAAAATAGTCTCACTTTAGAAAAGAATGACATTACAGGGCATGCCGGCACATGACTGTAATCCCAGTGGCCCAGGTGGCTGAGGCAGGAGGATCACAAGTTCAAGGCCAGCCTCTGCAATTTAGTGAGATACTGTCTCAAAATAAACAATAAAAAGAGCTGGGGTGTAGCTCAGTGGTTAAGTGCCCCTGGGTTTAATCCCTGGTACGTACGCACATATATATGACATTATTAGTCATGGAGGATGTGTCGGCACAGTGTGCATTACACATACAGAACAACTCTCACTTTCACTTACAAAAGTTTTCATTCTCAAGATGAAAAACCTTACAGTATCATATATAGTGTAGACCTGCTGCTCTCCCTTTAGAACTCTACTTATGGCATTTGTTTTTCAACTTCAGATCTTTAAAATAGAAGGAAGACTTGGGTTCGTCTGAACATTTCTTAGAACTTCAGCTCACAGAGCGGAATTAATTCTGGTAAATAATATTTAGCTTCACTGCTTTAGAAAAAAAATAGGACGTGGTGTTTGCCCCAAGAATAACAAAGTTAGAATTTTTGGGGATGATAGATTAGCCTTGGTACACACACACACACACACACACACACACACACAGGGCTGTGTGTGTGTGTGCATGCACATAAGTGCGTGTGTGTGTGTGTGTGTGTGTGTGTGTGTGTGCTCATTCGAGCACCGGAGAGGATCCCAGGGCCTCGTGTGCATGCTAGGCACTATACCACCAATATATATACCACTGATCCACTGATTTTTTTTAAAGAGAGAAAGAGAGAGAGAGAGAGAGAGAGAGAGAGAGAGAGAATTTCTTATTATTTATTTTTTAGTTTTTGGCGGACACAACGTCTTTGTTTGTATGTGGTGCTGAGGATGGAACCCAGGCCGCACGCATGCCAGGCGAGCGTGCTACTGCTTGAGCCACATCTCCAGCTCCTAATGTTTTTATTTACCATCCCAAAGTACATGAAAATTGTCCTGCAAATGTCCAATTAAACCCAATTAAAATTTAATCCTTGAACATTTTTTAAACTAGAAAGTTACAGGGAGATACTCTGATGAATTTGATCTTATTGAGTTTTCTCTATTATGTTGCTCTTTTTTAAAAAAGCATTAATTTTTGCTCTTAATTATTGCATTCTTTTTGCCACCCCATTGCCTACATTAAAACAATATCATTAATATGAGAATTCTGTTCTTAGCGCCAGCATCAGCACTGTTTAGACACCAGAGGTGGCGCCAGTGCCTCTCCACAGCTGGAACCCTGCTGACACCAGGCCATCTGCATGGGATTTTGTCTACCTGAAGCCCAGAGGGTGTGGACCAGGTAACACTGCTGCTCTCCCCTACCTGGTATGTCTAAGCTGTGGGGCTCTCTAGTACAGCTCAGATGAGAGGAATAACAAACAGGTTTCTGCTACTAAGACACTGGATTGCAAGCTCTAGAATAACAGGTACTCAAAGCTTAAAAAAAATAAAGAAAAGTGTGGCAGGGGGAATCTCATGGAAATAGAAGAAGGAACACTGAAGTTGAGGACAGGGATCAAGAGGGAGGAAGGATGAAAAAGGGGAGAAACCCTGGAAAGAAATTGACCAAACTATGCCATGTGCATGTACAAATATCTCACCTCCCAATGGATTCTGTTTATACGCACAATGCACCAAATTAAAAGGTGATTAAATAGAAGGCAGAACAATACAGTAGAGAAAGGAGGAGGTAGAGGGGGAGGGAAAAGTGAAGCACCAAAGATTGAAATGGAACAATTATATTATGTGCACTTATGAATGTGTCAAAATGAACCCCACTGTTATGTATAATTATACATTCTACTAATGTTTAATGCATTAATAAAAGCACTTTTAAAAAAGAAAATATAAGATAAATATATAAAGAGATGTGCCAAAGAAAATACATATCATCAACCAAAACCATTGGAATATTTAACATGGAGGTTAGAATGCTCACCTTTTGGAAGATTTATCAGTTCATTGTTTTGCTGTTTTTAGATCCTCAAAATCAGCTACTAAAGAGGACTGACACAATTTTCTTAGAAGCTAACTTAGAAATTGCTATATTGATTAAGAAAAAAACAGTTGGGAGCATTGTCAGAGTGTAGATGAAACTTTCCATAAAGTTCTATCTAAGGATATTGACAAGTAAGCACTGATAACATTGCAAATAAATTAAAAATATGAACCTATTTAGGCACTGATGTTTTTATTTACCATCCCAAAGTACATGAAAATTGTCCTGCAAAAGTCCAGTTAAATCCAATTAAAATTTAATCCTTGAACATTTTTTAAAACTAGAAAGTTACAGGGAGATATTCTGATAAATTTGATCTTATTGAGTTTTCTCTATTATGCTGCTCTTTTTTAAAAAAGGATTAATTTTTGCTCTAATTATTGCATTCCTTTTTCTCCCCCCTTGCCTACATTAAAACTATATCATTAATTTGAGAATTTTGTTCTTATTGAATATAATCTATTAATACCACAATTTCCCCCCCAAACATTGCTTTGCCTGAATCTCCCAAATTCTAATGCCTGATGTTTCATTTTCATTCAAAATATATTCTAATTTCCCTTGTGACTTCCTTAGTTGCTTATGAGTTACACAGAAGTGAGTTGTTTGATTTCCAAATATTTGGGGGATTTTCCAGGTATCTTTCTGCTACTGATTTCTTGTTTGAGTCCATTGGGGTGAGAGAAGATACTACATGTGGTCTTGATTCTTTCAGATTTGTTGCATTTGCTTTATGGCCCAGCATATAGTCACCTTGGTGCGTGTTCTGTTCCCTGGCATTTTAAAAGAATATGTAATTCTGCTCTGGTTAAGTGGAGCATCTATGAGTGCCAAGCATGTTGGTAAGTAACAGTGGACGCTGGTCTTCTCCT
Organism: Ictidomys tridecemlineatus; assembly: GCF_052094955.1. Taxonomy (NCBI): domain Eukaryota; kingdom Metazoa; phylum Chordata; class Mammalia; order Rodentia; family Sciuridae; genus Ictidomys; species Ictidomys tridecemlineatus. The sequence continues at coordinate 86,969,143 of NC_135483.1, forward strand.
AACTGACTTTCTGTGTATGTGTTCTGTCAATTGCTGAGAGGAGAATCGCAATCTCAACTCTCAGTGTGAGCTTGTCGATTTCTTCTCTCTGTCCAATCAGTTTTGCTTTCTGCATTTGAGAGTTGTCTTCTTAGGTGCATACACATTTATAATTGTCCTGTATGAATTGCTCTTTTTATACTAAATGTTGATGCTCTTTATACCTGGAAATATTCTTTGTTATGTCTACTTCAGTGCTAATATAGCAGCTGTTTGCATGGTGTATCTTCCTTTTACTTTTAACCTGTATGCCTTTATATTTAAGGTGTATTTATTACAGGTTGATTAGAGTGGATTCTTGACTTTGTATCCAATTTAATATTCTCTGTTTTCACTGGTCTACTTCATTAAAATGTAATGTATCTACTGATATGATTGGCTTTTAATTTAACATCCATCTTGCTGTTTACCTCTTGCTTCTTGTTCTTTTTCTAACAGCTTTCAGATTACGTATTTATAATTCCATTTTATCTCACTTATTGATGTGTTATTTATGCTTATTTTAAAAATATTTCAGTGGTCCTGCTGTTTGTAAAATGCATCTTTAATTGAGGATAGTTTACCTGCTTCTAGTACTATATTGACCATGAATCAACCAATAGGAGGTCGATGTTTGTGAATATGTGAGTGCATAATTTTTATTTCTATTTTCTTGACATTTGTTACAGGAAGGAATTTCCTTGATGGTGTATAATTGCAGGAGCTGCTTATGAAATCCCAGGAGGCTGTTGTCTTGGTGTCTAATGCTGGAGTTTGAGCCCACAGGACAGACAGGAAGGACATGTGGATGTAAAGAGGAAGAGAGTGAGGACAATGGTATCCCACAGGCATGAGATGGAGCCTCTGAGGATACAATCTACACCAGTTCTTAGTGCTCTGACCTTGACCATGGGGGTCTACTGCAGAATCTGGGCTAAGTGTACTCCCCTGGCCTGGAAGGCAAAGCTGCTGAAGGAGGGTTCATGGAAGGTGGCTGCTCTTGACCCCGGACCTTGGCAATCTGCAGCTGCATGTACAGCCTACTAGCCTGAGGACAGATGAATGTCACTGCAGTAAAGCAATCTTTTGGAAGCCTCTGGAGACAAAACCAACTCCCCTAGTGCAGTTACATTATTCTATTTCCAGTTCTGAAGACTTGCACACTGGAATGTCCCCAAATATCTAACACTGCACTTGGAAGAGTAGTTTCCCAGACATCATCTCACTCATGGGGTGGCCAGTGTTAGTCCGTTCTATCCAAGAAGGAAGCAACAGTCAGAGTAGCTCAGTGCTGTGCCCAGAGCCATGTGGGAAGGAGCAGAGCCTATGGATCCGGCAGGATGATTCTCAAACTGGACTATGACAGGATTGTCTGTAGGTCCATTCATTCAATCACACCCTCGTTTCCTGGCCTTTCCCCAGAAATGCCACACTTGAGAAACAACTCCAAGGAGCTTCTTCCTTTTAGCAATATCGGGGGGCTGCTGAAGCTGTTTTTGAGGCATACATGCTTTCTGTGATGTCTTAATTCTCCAAATGCCCAAGCATTTATCCAACCATTCTGCGACCTTGGTGTTCTCTTAATCTCTCTTTGTTTAATCACCAAGGAGACACCCACACTTTAGGTTTTTTCATGGAGGATATAATACATTCTTTCTTTTCCTAATATGATCTTTATCTTCCAATGGAGACACACTTTTTTTCTTATTTTTTAATGCTATATTTATAGTGAATTCAGTAACAGTCTTGATTGAGTCTTAGAAAGTGCCTTAGAGGTCTGAATACATGTGCATTTTGATGCTTTCTAAGATTTTATCTCCACAAAGAAATCTGATGCTTCTTTTCTTTTCTTTTTTTTTTGATACCAGCAATTGAACCCAGTATCCCTTAACCACAGACCCCCACCCAGAACTCCCTTCCTTTTTGAGACAGAGAGGGTCTCACTAAATTGTGGAGGCTGGGCTCAACCTTATGATCCTCCTGCCTCAGCCTCCCAAACCACTGGGATTATAGATATGCACCACCTGGAATCCTTTTTATTTTTTGAAAACCTGTATTTTTCCTTTGAGAGGACACACATACAATGTCCAGGGGATGTCTCAGTGTCCCATCTTGCTTCCTTAAGTTCACTTTCCAAGATTCTCAAAGAATTTATAAAACTGAAATACAGCCCGTGTGCCTGGAGTGATAAGGGCCAACACAGGTGTGCATGCATTTGGAGACGCTCGAAATCCCAGCAGCCCTGCACTTGCTTCTCACTGTCACCACACTAGGGAGGTGACATGTTATATTCGGCGAGACTACAATTAGTCTGGTGCACTGGTCTGCAGCAGTCATGAGCAGGAGACAGAATGACGGTAATAACAGCTCTTAATTCTCACATTTATAAGAGAGAAGACAGACTAATGAAGCTGTCTCCCTGTGGCTGTGTTGTCTGAGTTATCATTAATAGTAGGGGGAGTTATCTTAAAAATCTTAATTACTTGCAGTATGATAATAATGAAGGCTCTTTATCACCAAACAAGCACCCAGGAATGACCCTTCTCCAGCAGCAACCCTAATGCATCCCACAAGCTCTTCCCGGGGAACTGCTCTGCACGGGATCTCTGGCAAGGAGGTAGAAACTGGTGAGAGAGAACCAGGTTTAGAGACTGGGATTCTTTCAATCATAGCTATTGTGAGTCTCTTTTTCAATCACATTCCCTAGGAGATGAGTCATGGGATTTGACAAAATCAAATTATCCCAGGAAGAGCTTCCTTACTTAGTTCCAGGGGAGCCTCCCAAAATTAAGTCAGCTCTTAGCTTGTAAATCATGCATCTACCTGGAGTCTTGCTCTAGATTAGAAGCCACGATTTTCTTTATTTACAGTTTAAGAAATATTTTCTCAGTGCTAATGGCAAGCTCCCCGCCACCCCTACCTCCACACGCCAGCCAAAAGAATGGCAATTCAATCTACCCTGAACATTCTGATTTCTAAAAATGCCCTAAAAGGTTTGGGTATCAATAACTCAGTCCTGGGAAAACCTCATTTTCATTTCACATCTGTTGGAAGAAAGCACATTTTTTTAATGTTTTATGATCTATAAGAAGGGTTTTATAAAAAGACCCAGTGTGGAAGGCTTGTAAATAGAGTTAAAGGGGAAAACATACTTATTTTGCTCTAAGATGTCATTTGTAGCATATTTGGGCTTATGACATTCAGTTGCGAACTCAGGTATTGAAGGAAGATGGTGTGACTGATTAAAGACCCTGGACCCCACCCTGTGAGGTTTAGTTTCCTAGGGCTTCCATAATAAAGTACCCAAAATGGCCAGCAGACCAGGAAAAGAGAAATTCATTGTTTCTCAGTTCTGAAGGCTACAAGTTCAAGGTGAGGGTAGGTGTGGTTCCTTACAGCGGCGTCTCTGGGGAGAACCTGTGCTGTGCCTCCCTTGGTCCTGGGCATCCCTGGACTGGTAGATGCTTCTCCTTATCTCCTTAAGCTGTCTTCTCTCCCTCTGTGTCTCTCTCTGGGTCAAAGTTTTCTCTGTTATTAAGGTCACATACAGTAATATTGGATTAGGTCCACCCTAAGGACCTCACCTTAACTTGGTCATCTGCACAGATCTTATTTCAAAATAAGGTCATATGTGTAGATGATGGAGTTGGTGCTTCCACATCTTTAAGTAAGGGGGGAAATTCAACATGTCACATGCCAAGATCCCTCAGATTTGAGACATGATTCTGTATGTTCTGTTTTTTGTTTCTTTTTATGCAATAAAAAACACACAACATAGAATTGATCATCCTAATCATTTTTAAATGTACAGAACAGTGGTGCTGACTATGTGCAAGCTGTTGTGAAATTCTCTCCAGAGCTTTCCACCCTGGACACAAACACCCTGTGCTAATAAGCAACAATTCATCAAGTTGATATCATTGCTCAATAACCTGCAAACTTTCTGGCCTAGAACACAAAACACAGTAGGCGCTCACAGTGTACATTCTTCTCTCTTCATCAGCCAAATTAGAAGAAAACTGTTGTAAAAAGAAACAAACCCAAGCCCGGAACAAGGTCAATACTACCACATGCATACGGAAAAACTGTTTAAAATCTGAAGCAAAATTTACACATGCTTAAACTTTCAAATGATATCTAGTATCTACTGTACCTTTCTATAACCAGTTGCCCAAGGAGAAGCTTAGCTGTCTCTTGCTAACCAAATATCATGGTGAATTGGTAAGTTTTACTTTTTTACTTCTAATCCAGAAAAATATGTTAGAATATAAAGCCTGATCAAGAAAAAGAAAAAAAAAAGTCAGATGTGTAACTGACTAAGCTATAGCTGGAAGGTCAGAGAGGAACAATGAAGGGTGGTGACCAGAAAAGCAATAAATGTGTCACAAGAGGAAAAAATACCCCGTTTTGATATTGCTATCAGCTTTGCTTCATTCTGAATTACTAGAAGACACAAAGACTTGGAATCGTCTCAATGCCAGAAGAATCTGACGTCACTTATTAGACGTAAGCCTTAAAAATATATCTATAGTAATATAAGGTAAATTTGTGTACAGACTCAATCTATCATTGATTTTTTTTGGTGTGTTTTTAAAATCTCAAAGAAATACTGCCAATTTGAATAATTAATCAAATCTATTCTGAGATCATGACATTCATTTAAAAAGCAATAGCAGCATCTGTCTACTCGCTCCTACCAAGTGGCCACAAAACCAGTCTAAATGTGCACAGTTTTGGGAAATTTGCTTTAAAGGACACCATCTCCCAGGGTCCTCGTTGTTGCCTGGTCAGTGAGGTAGACGTGCAGCAGAAAGGGCACGGGGGAAGGCTCAGCTGGACACTGAAACCAGAGGCCGTGCTCCACCCTCCTCATGGAACTCTGCAATCAGCGCTCCTTGTCAAGTACCTGCTGCCGAGGCCCCACAACGAGAGGGAAAACAGGTTTACAAGACTCCCCACTAAATTCACTGATGGCTCCTATGGTAATTTATTCTACATAGACAACCTCCTCTGCAGAGGGTCAGGTGAAAGACAGCATGAAAAGACAGTGCTACCAGAGAAACCACAAAATGTGTCATAAATAACCTACAAATACATGGAAAGCTTCATTCATTCATTCTTTCATTCACCTTCATTCGGGAATTATTGAGTGTCTGTTATATGCCAGACAAGAGCTCATGGGGAAAGATGTCATGGGCCATATATGGAATGATGGGGAGTGGGGGCCATTTGGAAAATAATGGCATAGGAAAGTAAATACAAATAGTGGAAGATGCTATGAAGAAAATGATCTTATGCCGCTATTGTATCTGATAGAATCACGCATCTGCATAACAGCGTCTTGATGGATCAGGGGTCCCTGTGGTCCCATAGGAGCCCATCACCTGTTGATACCAGTCTTGGAGATCAGGAACAGATCCTTGTCCCCCATGCTGAAGATTAAACACCTGGAAAACTCCAAGGCAAATGTAGAAAGCAAGTACATTTAAAGAAAGTAATGTCAACAGACTTCTCCAAAGTGAAGGGACCCCAGAGCTGGGTGTCCACGGGAGTGGGTGTCTGGCTCTTTTATAGACCTCAGAACCTCCCTTTGGACTATTGCCTTCTCTTTATTCCCTGCATACGTGACCAAGAGCAGGGATGCCAGGTTGTTAGCAACACAGAGTGCCTGGGGGCATGATCTCAGAGGTTAACACAGCCCACTGTCCTCTCTGCTTGATAACCAGTGAGGAATGTCATCATCCTGTCAATCCCCATCATTCATCACCTACACTAACTGCCTGTCCTTCACCCCTGCCTCAGTTTGCTGAGGAATGTGACCTGTCCCTCCTACTTGGACCAGGCAGGGTTGCAGGCAGATTGTTTATTGGCAAAGAAAACATGTTGGGCAGGGGTCAGCACAGTGTGCTTATTTCATAGGCTTATTCTCTTGTGTTCCCACCACCCTCATCTCTCTGTCCTCTCACACTGTGACACCACAGGCATCTTGGATTGTAGAAGTACATTCCATGATGTCCACACCAGACAGTACCACCTCGTGACATGTGTCGCAGAACATGGCTCCATCAGGCAAGACCGTAATTTAGGAGTCCCAAACTTTATTAGTCAGATACAAAGAAAGGCTAACTTTCATGTTCTGTCGGTGTCACTGCATTAAACCGTCAACCAAGAAGAAGTCAGCTGGATGATTTGAGTAAGCTTCCACATCCTCCTTTTCCCTGAACCACCGGGGTCACACACAGACCTGGATTTATCCTTTGGGAATGTTGAAAATAAAGTCACAATAAAGACAGGCTACACGTATAACATGCAAACACATGAACAAGTTCATTCATTCATTTGTTCATTCAGATAAAAGCCATCAGGTCTATTTAGCCGGATTTAGATATTACACATGTCTTCATGTATGGAAACGTCATGTGGTATCTCATTAATATGTACAATCTTTATGTTTTTATGTATCAGTTAAAACATAGAAATTTAATCTTAATTTTTTAAAAAAGAGAAAAGGAAATTATATTTTTTGGAAGTATAGGAAATAAGAAAGAACTCCTTCAAGAGAGGATACTGGTAATAACAGCCCAATGACAGGCTACTTAGTGTTTTAGAAGTCTCTTTGGGGGCTCAAGCAAAATCTTTTGAAACTTTGTGATTCATGTATTCATTAAAGCAATAATCAGATATATATTGTTATCAAAGTTCCTCTCATGGTTTTCATTTACAGTAAACATAGCAATGTGAAAGGATAAAAATTGATTTTAAAAAATCTCCCTCAAAAAGAAAGAGATTTTAGCAATGCTTTCCTCCTACAAGACAAGTAGTTTCTAATGAGAAATGATTGACACTATAAAGTTTGTACACCTGGGCTGATATTGTTGTTTTGAGGTTTTTTAAATTAGAATATGAATTAGTGCTGACAAGCCTGTAAATGCTTCTGCTCTTTAAAAGGAACAAGACTTTCAATCTTGCAAACAAATTTAATCATAATATACAATAAAATTACAGCTCAGATCATATTAATGGGTTTGCAAATTTCTACCCAATAGAAAAGGGGTGCCAACAACCCCCATTTAAATTTTTGTGTTCATTTCACCAAACAGAGGAATGGGGCTTGGGAACATTAGGCACTGCTGCAGATGTAACTAGGACTCTTCCACCTGAAAAAAGAGAAGTACCCCCATGACCTGAGAAGCTGTATTGGAGGCTTATCCCTGCTCCGAGCAGTGAATGAGGCCAACTGTGATTGTTCTAAATGGTGGAGGTCTGCATTATATTAGAGAAACTCAAAAATGCAGCTTGTCTCTTTAAAAAGACTGATTTTCAAAAATGTTTCAACTCATCTGAATTCCCCATGTAGGATATACAAAGGTCTCCTAAAGTGACCCCATACTAAAAATAAAAACGTTTCCATTTATAGACAACTCATTAGAAATTACTTCTTGTTAAACCCTAAGAATAAAGTCTTTTTCATCCGTAGCAGGAGAATTTTGCCAAAGGTGAGGGGGCAGTCCAAAGCTGGTCATTTTCATAGCCTGTGGTCATTTTCATGAATTCATAAGTTAATTACTGCCTGAATAACCAGACTTCTATAGATCTTCAGGCTAGTTTCATTTTAAAAAAAATGTACACAGCAGTCTGACAACAGATCAAAGAATTATACAAAAAGTATTTGGGTTCAGCGTCTTGGCCATAGTTAATAAAACAAAACTGCCTACCCATCAATTATGGTGGCCATCCAAGGATAAAAGTGGAATTTTAAAATTTCAGACTCATTTAAAATCCTGGGAAACCCTACTATGGGCAAACATTGTATGAGCTCATGCATATATAGCAGCTTCTCCAGCAATTTGGCATCCATGAGGTTGAATTGTAAGCTCATCAAAATGCAGTCCTTAGACTTAGTCTTACAAACAATAAAACGTTGTTCTACAATTGTAGAGGGCTGTGTGGAAAGGAAGCGTTAGAGATTTTTGTGTGTCTCCAGCACATAGATCTTTTTCCGCCTTTCTAGAGGCACTGCAGACTGGCACACTGTTAGCATTGCTACCTGCCTTTGGAAGGCCCGTCCCCCGGTATAGCACCTTCCGATATCCACATCATGCTAAAATCTTCCCTGATTGTCCTGGGTGAAGTCAATGTTACTAACACCTTGTCCCTTTGCTTTCATGACTTGAAGAATTTTTTTTTTCTTGCTAAAAACGTAAGGCCTGTGGAGAGGGAAAGGAATTCTGTTTTATTCATGCTTCATCCCCAGAGCTAATCATAGTGACTGGCACATGAAAAGCCCTTATCACTTATTTTCAAATCAATAAATCATAATACTCTCCAATCCTCTTGACATATCTGACTGAGCATTAGTGGGGAAAAAGGAAAAATGCCATAAAGACCATGCTTTCTCAACCTGAATACTCCCCAGGACCTGTACCAGGTGGGCGTGTTAGTCTCTGTGGCTGCTGTAATAACTTGTCACAACTGGATGGCTTAAAAACCAGAAAGGTTTAGTCTCGTGGTTCTGGAGGCCAGAATGCCAAACTGAGGGCTGACCATGGCCACACTCCTGCTGGATGCTTAAGGGGAGAATCTGTTCTAGGGTGTTTTAGTCAGCTTCTTTGCTGCTGTGACCAAAAGATTTGACAAGAACAATTAGAAGGGGAAAAGTTTAATTGGGAATCACAGTTTTGGAAGTCTCAGTCTGTAGAAGGCAAACTCCATACCTCACAGCCTGAGGTATGGCATAACATCATGGAAGAAGAGTGTGGTGGAGGAAAGAACTTCAGGACATTATACCAGGAAGGGGAGAGAGAGAGAGAGTGTGTCAGTCCACACTCCACCTGCTTACATTTACATCCAGTTAATCCCTATCAGTAGATTAATGCACTGATTAAGTTAATGCTCTCCTAACCCAATCATTTCACTGTTAAACTTTCAAACCTTCTTGCATTGTCTCAAGAGCTTTGGGGGAAAACCTCATATCTAAACCATAACATTTCATCCCTATCCCCCCAAAAGCTCATGTCTATCTCACAATTTAAAATACATTTAGTCCATTTCCAAGAATACCTAAAGTCTCAACTCTTCCAACATTATTAAAAGTCCAAGCACAAAGCTTCCTCTGAAACTCAAGGCAAACTCTCAGCATGAGCCCCCATAAAAATCAAAAGCAAGCTCCGTATGTCTAATAGATAAAGGTACAGAATAAACATTTCCATTATACAAGGAAGAAATCAGGGTATATAAGAAAGGATGGGACCAAAGCAAGACTGAAATCCAGCTGCAAAGACAGGTTCTGTTGCTTGATGTCCAACATCTGGGGCGCATGGCATCTTGCTGTTCTCTCCAGAGGACCGTGTAGCTCTGACTATGACTTTGCCGGTTGCAGCCCACATGACCTCAGCTTGTTTGGCTCAGTCCAGCGTCTTTCCTTGGCAGACATCCCCTGTTACTGGCATCTCTTAATCTTGGGGGTCTCCACTGCAGCTTTGGCTTCCTTCTCACTTTCTCATGCATCATTCTTTCAGGAGCTGCCTGCAGGGTCTCCAACTCTGCTGCGCTTTGCCTGGCCTCCTCGGCCTTTCTTTGAAATCTTGATGGAGGCCTCCATGACCCTCTAATGCCAACATCCTGCAGAACCAGCACCATGTGGCTGACTCCATGGTCTGCCACCATCTTGAGCAGTAGCCAAACCTCTAAGGACCATGGTTACAGCAGCCTCTCAGTGCCTGGGTGACTGAGCATGGTGAAACAACTTCCTAGGACTCCCTGTTCAAGCAGGGTGCCCCACTCGTCTTGTCTCAAAAGAATTTTCACTTTTGCATCCTTGAGTTTTGAGATGGGTGTGGTCTTGCCAATCACTGAGATGTTCTCAAGCCATGTTTCCTATAGTTTTGGGGTCAAGTACTTAGCAGCTTCTCTTTAGTGGTTTGGTTGTATTCTCTTTAACTACCACAAGTTTCTTAGCCCTCATTGTACTGTTTTCTGATGAAATTTAAGTTTTTCAAATCTTTCTGCTTTGCTTTCTGGTCCTGATTATCACAATAAACTTGGCTAAAAGCTGGCACAATATTCATGTCACCCACTGAATGCTGTGCTGCCTAGAAATTTCTTCTGCCAGATCATAATTAGTTTATTACCTTTAACTTTAGCTTCACAGAAAGCCCCAGGACATGACAAAATGTAGATAATTTCTTAGCCAGAAGGTGAATGGCCTTTAGTCCAATTTCCAATAAAGGCCTCCTTTTCCTCTGAAACCTCGTGACCCTAGTCTTTACTGTCCATAGTCTTATTAGCATTCCAGTCTTCTGAACTCCCACCAGAATTGTCCCTTAAGTTCCACTTATAGCAATCCAAAGTTTTTCCAGCTTGCATGTCTAAATGTCTCAAAATTCCTCCCACAATTCCAAAAAGCTCCGAAAGCGTCTAAACCACGTTTAGGTTAGTCACAGCAATGACCCTGATTCTTGGTATCAACTTCTGTTTTAGCCAACTTTTTCACTGCTGTTACCAAAAGACTGAAAAAGAATAATTAGAGGAGAAAAATTTTATTTGGGGCTCACCGTTTCATAGGTCTCAGTCCATAGATGGCCAGCTCCATTTCTTGAGGCCTGAGGTATAGAAGAACATCATGGAAGAGGTGTGAGGCAGAGGAGAGCAGCTCAAGTCATCCCAAAAGGAGGGCAGGGTGGGAGGGGGAGCTCTACTCTCCATGGACCAAATATAAATCCCAAAATCATATCCCAAAAAACTCACCTGAATCGAATAGAATAGACATCATGATTGCTATATGTATATAGGTGACTCTATAACCAGTGTGATTCTGCAATCTGTACAATCAGAAAAATGAGAAATTATACCCCAATTGATTTAAATGTATGAATTGCCAAGATCATTGTAATGTCATGTGTAGCTAATAAAAAAAATTTAAAAAGAATGTAAGGAAAAATAACTAGTAATTAAATAAAATAGAAATTTGCTCTATTAACAAACAAACAAACACCTGCATCTCCTCTAGCCACACTATAGCTGCCTACAGTTATCACCCATTTAATCCCTATCAGTAGATTAATGTTTTGATTAAGTTGATGCTCTCCTAACCCAATCAATTTTCTCGAATTGATTCACACATGAGCTTTAGGGGGACATCTTATACTTAAATCAGAACATGTGGGCTGTTGGAATCTCTTGGTTTGTGGCCACATTACTCCAATCTATGTCTCCATTGCTTTCTCCTATTCCTCCCACAATTCCAAAAAGCTCCAAAAGCTTCTAAACCACATGTCTTTGTGTGTTTTGTCTCTCCTAAGGGTGTGTGTGTGTGTGTGTGTGTGTGTGTGTGTGTGTGTGTGTGTGTGTGTATTTGAGATGGTCTTGCTATGTTGCCAGGTTGGCCTCAAACTCACAATCCTCCTGCCTCAGTCTCCCGAGTAAATGGGATTATATACATGTGCCACCATTCCTGGCTCTTGAGAACACTTATGATGGTAATTAAAACCCACCTGAAAAACCAGGATAAGATTTTTAACTTAATCATATTTGCAAAAAAAAAAAAAAAAACCACAACATTTTTCAAATAGAATTACTTTTACAATGTCAAGGGATTAGGGATTGATATATTTGGGAGGGGGGCCCATTATTCAATCTACTATGGCAAACTTTGATAGATACTGCATTTTACCAATGAAAGCCTGGTGTAGATGATCTGTGTTGGTTCCAGGTGTCCTGCTTTCAGTGCTGATTTCCAGGCCACACCATTGCTTCTATTGTTTGATTATTAAATTGGCTGCAATCTCTGCTCAAAGAGACATCAAAAGGTCACAGCTCTTTTGCAGGACAGTTCTTTAGGTAAAGAGATAAATCACTTATAAGAAGAAATCAGTATCATTTACCACCAAAATCAGTATCATTTATCATTCTTTTTTGTCTTACTGGGTGCTTGTGATTCTCAATTGGAGCCACAGCGAAAGTTGAACACCAAAATTTCTGTTGCATTTACAACAATCCCATTGGCCATCTGGGTTCTGTTCTCACTTTCTTCCGGCTTATGTGTCTCAGTTCTTCCAAGTGGCAGGAAGTCCTCCCTGTGTGTGTGTGTGTGACATGGTAGGACACACACATTTCAGGTCTTCATTTTCAACAAATTGTTTCTTCATTCAGCTCAAAATTTTATTCAACAGATCTTATTATTTTGAAGGCACATTAAAAATGTAGCTCTGTTGTTTTCAACAAAAGAGAAAGAAAAAGATGGTTTGGCTGACCTCTGGTGAAATCTCGACACCAGAACCTGGATGGTATGAATTTCAATAAAAGCTTTCATAATTAACACATATGAGAAATAGACAAGAGAGGAACAAGAATTACAATTATTTTTTGCATTTTATTATATATAAGGTTCATTAATTTTTTTCTATAAATTCTTTGTCTATTATTTGTCTGAATTTTCAAATAAATTTAGCAAATGAAAGTAAGAATTTTGATCTTTTATTCTTTCTTTTTTTTTTTTTTTGCAAAATTAGTTCTTCAGAAATTGGTTTCACGAGAGCCAAATGCTGTCAAAACATATGTTTGATTTTTTTTAGGTAGAGGCATGCTGTTGCTTCTTTTAAAAAAATAATTTGATCTAGAAAAACAGTACTTTCATAGGTGGTTTCCAGTTCGCCATATGTAAAGGAGAAATGATGTGTCATTAAACAATTCATTAAAACAAAGGACTTTTTAAAGTTCCATGAACAAATTTGAAATTGGAGAGAAACCAAGTACTCATATAGCAAGGTGGTTTACTAAATTCCAAATGAACTCAACTGCACAGAGGATGGGGCAAAATGCATATGTGTCCTCTCTCGATGCACCTGCCATGCCATGTGGACACGCTCACCACACTCTCTCTTGGCATTCAGAGATATTTTAAAAACTGTGCTTGGAAACACCATCCTTTGCCTCCTACCTTTTAAAATTGTATTCACCTGCATTTTTAAGTTTTTAAATATTCACCTACAGTAATTCTTACTGGATACCTCATAGGCACCAGGTTTTTCTACTTTCAGAATAGAAAATATCAAAAGTGCACAGTCCAGGTCACAAGGAGTTTGCATGGGATCAGTCCTAGGGGAGATGATCTAAGTGGCACGACATGGCCAAGGAGCACAGAAGGAGGAGAGGTAACTTCAGGGCTGGGAGGAGAGGAGAGGGGCTTCACAGAGCCATGGGAATTGGTTAGGCTTTGGGTAAACAGAGGGAAAAATGAGTTTTCTCAGGTGAGAGAACAGTGAACTATGAAGCCATAAAGACTTTGATAGAATCCCTTTGTTAATTTTTGCTCCTGTTTCCTATGCTTTGTTGGGGAAGGGTCCTATTCAGAAAATCACTGCCTGTGCCCATGTCTTGAAGTGTTTCCCCTATGTTTTCTTCTGGTAGTTTCAAAGTATCAAGTCTTCCATTAAGGTCTTTGATCCATGGGCTTGTGCACCGTAAAGGAAATGATCAAAAGAATGAAGAGCCTTACTACACCGTGGAAAAGATATATTTGCCAGCTATTTGTTGACAAAGGTTAATATCCAGAATACAGAGAGAATTTGAAAATTTTAGCAATAACAAGAGAAGCAACCCAATTTTTAAAAGGGGCAAATGATATGAATATATATTTCTCCAAAGAACAAATACAAATGGCAAAAAAATAGGAAAAAAATACTCAACATCATCAACCATAAGGGAAATGCAAATCAAAGCAACAATGGGATTACATTTCACCCCCAGTTAGAATGGCAATTATCCAAAAAAAAAAAAAAAATGAACAAAAGCTGATAAGAATTTAGAGAAAAGGGAACTGTTGGTGGGAATGCAAATTAGTATAGCCACTGGTTTGTGTCACTGTGACTAAAAGATCTGACACAAACAACGGGACAAAAAGTTCATATAGGGCGCACAGTGTCAGTGGTCTCTGTCCAGAGACAACCATCTCCATAGCTATGGGCCAGAGGTGAAGCAGAACATCAGCTCAGAACAGGGTAAAGAGGATGGAGAGATGGAGAGAGAGAGAGAGAGAGAGAGAGAGAGAGAGGGAGAGAGAGAGAGAGAAAGCTCCACTCACCAGGGACAAAATGCAAAAGCCCCCACCACCACTTAAGTCCTCCAGCCACACCCTATCTGCCTACAGTTACCACACAGCTAATCTATTATCATTATCAGTGGATTAATTTACTAATTAGGTCCCAACTTTCATACTCTAGTTATTTCACCTCTAAACATTCTCACACATAAGCTTTGGGGATGCCTTATATCTAAACCATGTAGCCACCATGGGGAAAAACAACAACAACAACAACAAAAAAAAAACTATAAAAGAGAACTACTATATGATCCAGCTATCCACTGCTGAGTATATATCAAAATAAATGAACTTGGAGACAAAAGAGATACCTGCATACTCATGTTTACTGTTGCCCTAGTCACAGTAGCTAAGGTACAGAATCAACTTAAGTCTCCATCAACAGAAAAATGGATAAAGAATATATTGTATATAGGCACAATGGTATGCTATAATTCAGCCATAAAAGAATGAAATCCTACCATTTGCAGCAAAATGGATGGGACTGGAGGGCATCCTAATTAGCAAAATAAGCCAGACATAGAAAGAGAAGTTTACATGTTCTCTATCAAATGTGGGAACTTAAAAACAAAGAAAGAAAAGAAAACTAACTGAAAGTCAAATAGTAATTGTAGTCACTCAGGGCTGGGAAGGGTAGCAAAGGGTGGGTGGGCAAATAAGAATAGCTGGACAAAAACAAAGCATACTATATACATGTATGGAAATACCAGTGAATCCCATGGATGTGTTAATAAAAATAATAAGCAAATTAGTTAATTAAAAAATTAAAAAGATAAAATGATTCCAGACCAAAAAAGCCTACAGACCAGAATGATCAGGGAGATTAGGAGAACTTTAAGTTGGTAGCAGGCCCCAGGCAAAGGATGAAACTTGACTCATTAGATCCTGGAGACCCATCCGACAGTTAGGTAAGACGGATGGACACCACGTACCCCTGGGACCAACCCCTGCTTATTTCATCCTGTTTCAGCCACTGCATCAAGCCCACCATCAGTGAGCATGGGAGGAGCTAAACACCATATCCGGGGCCAAACCACCTCCTCCCCTTCTTGCAGGGAAAACAGTCCATGCTGCTGTGATTACACCCAGCGTCGTGTGATTTGTCTGAAATGTCTCTGTGCACAGGATGGGGTCAAGTACATTTCATAAAATCATTTTACAATTGCAACTCAGAAAGCATATTTTGTGATCCATTTCACAGTATTCTAATGCAAAGCCAAAACAATGAATCTAAACATGGCAAGATAAAACTATTTGTACCGGGAGCAAAAATAAGTAATCCACTTTCATTGTTCAATCCTCTGTTCGATAGAACACATGAATATTAAGATGGCCCTATTTCATTCCATTTTAAAAGCAAGATGAGGCTAATCGTATGCAATAAAGCAATTTTGGCCTCAGCCTTCAAGACAACTCTGAATGCCTGCCACATTTAAAATACCACAGGTGGGAAACAAACGTATAACTTACCTCCTTACATAATTTTCCATTTAAAATATAGAGAAACAAAATACACTATAACAGCAGGGTTTTTTTTTTCTCTGAACCAAAATCACATAATCTAAGCAAGAAAATTCAATAACAGCTTTTATCCAGATGACAAAAACTTGCTGAAAGAGCACCAAAGTGACAACAAGAGTTGGAACTTGCATACAAAGTTTGAAATAACCTCTCTTAACCAATATCAAATAATTTGTTTCCAATTAAAAATTAAATTTAAAAATCCTATTGAATTTAAAAATCCTGTAAGTATTTTTGGACAGAATATGGGCTAGTTAAAAATAGTCCAAATGCAAAACAGTAGCTCAAATAAAACACTTTATGTGAAGTAATCTATCCAATTTATTATATTTGTTTTTTTTAAAAAAGAAGTAATGGTCACATTTACCAGTATTTATGTTCTTGCAATTTTTATATTTCTTTGTGTTCCATATACATTCCCTTCAAAATAATGATGAAAGACGGAAAAGAATAACATTAATAAAAACCTGAAAACACAAAATTTTACACATCAGCAACACTACCAGTTAAACTCAGATGTTAATTCAAGTTTCAGTAGTTCCCCCTTATCTGAGGTTTCCCTTTCAGAAATAAACAATTAATGTTTTAAATTATACAACATTCTTAACAGCATGATGAAATCTCTCAATGTCCTGCTCCATCCCACCAGGGACATTGTTCAGTGTATCCATGCTGTATATGCTACCTGTCAGTCATTTAGCAGCTATCTCAATTGTATATAGGGTTTGATACTATCCATGATTTCAGGCATCCAAGTGGGGTCTTAGAATTGGATAAGGGAGAACTTCTGTATATAATTTTTTCTGTATATAATTTATCATCAGGTGTAGAGGCAAAGGGAATATTCTCCTCCACTCAGTTTGCTAGAATGAATGGACAATATACAGATTAAATAGGAGAAAGGACAAAGAAAATGATTATGTGCAAGGAGGCAGTCACATAATGGAATCACATACCAGCCCAGCATGATTCAATTTATATACTTTTTTCTATAAGGGAACTGGCAGAATGGGCCCCCTTGGCATTTTAAGGGATTGTGAATGATTATTAAGGCATGAATGAACCCAGAGACAGAAATTAGTTTGCAAAACAATTCTGTTTGGAATGTGAATGAGCCCAAGGAACAGACCCTATTTTATAATCAAGTCCCTCCAAGCGTAGGTGGCTGTGTTCCTCAGTCTTTGCTTCAATAAAGAGATTCCAGGATGAAGATGGTTGGCAACTGGGTTCCTTTTTGTGGGTTTGGTCTTAATGCAGATTGATGGAATTCCAGAGAGAAGCCCCGGCCCCCTGCACTTGGTGTAGGAGAAGCAAATTAAACATTCTTTTGGATGAGTAACCTGAGGCCTCTAGGAGACCAACATTGGGTAAGGATCTGAGAGGGCTATGGAGAACTCTAGACTCCAGGCTGAGTGTGGTCTGCATAACACAAGAAGGGACCTGAAAGAACCTTTGATTTTATAATATTTTTACTGTCATGTGCTTCATAAGGAAAGTTTTAGGGGGAAAGTCACCATACTCAGAGCAAGATTGTGTGTGTGTGTGTGTGTGTGTGTGTGTGTGTGTGTTGCTGGGAATTGAACCCAGGGCCTTGTGCATGCAAGGCAGGCTCTCTACCAACTGAACTGTATCCCCAGCCCAAAGCAATATTCGTTTTTCAGTGCTTATTTAGTTACCAAACTCCAAAATATTGACAAATATGAATATGCATGCCCTGGAGCTTAAGGAACACAATCTAAATGAAAGAGAATCTGGAAGAATATAATGGAGAGTACTTGGCTGTGAATTCTCCAGTCAGAGGAAGCCAAGGCCACAACTAATCAAAGGAGCCTAAGAATCTCCTGGCTCTTAAGGCATTTTTGTTTGCAGAGTGTTAAGTCAAATCTCTGGAGAACAAAACAGGTCTGAAATAAAAGGATCCACTGAGACTTACAGATGCCAGCTGGGAAAAGGGCCAGGTGATGGGACAAGTTCCACAACCACCAGCAACAAGGATGGATAGCAGCTGGGGGAAGTCTGCAGGCCCTAAGAGCCAAGAGCATTTTCAGAACTGAGAGTGGAGGAAGAAGCATGAATGTTTATCCTGGACCTCCACTAGCTAAAGCTAAGAGGGGTGGGTCACTCAAGGAGGACTCCTAGGGTAGGAGGAGAGTCCCTCCGGAGGTCCTTGTTGCAGTTGGGTTGGCAGGAGTGAATAGTCTGCAAAGTTTAATATAAACAGGGCACAATGGCACCTGTGGTCAACCGTGAGTTGTAAGTCAGCATCCACGCAGGAGTGTGACAGTCATTTATTGGTTTGCCCTGAAGCTGTTAGCTACTTAACTTCCATATTTCTTCTCCCCCTCAATCTTCTGACCCTTGTAATTAAATTTAGGATATTTCAGATTTTTTAAATTGCAACACACTTCAGAAGGTACACTCCCAACAACCAAGGAGAGCAGACCCATGTTGGTCTTTTGCAGGGAAAACTGATACAGCTCCCCTCATCCCAGAGGTGGCAGGACCCTCTCTTCTCCTTATGATTTGGTTATCATTGATCGAAACCCACAGGGTCCCCTTCTCTCCTGCTGTCTATTTTCCATATCCCTGTTTCAGAGTAGATCCTAAGGTTTAAATTACCTTGACTGCTAGACACCAGTGCCCCATCTGCAAATCTAGTGGGTGGCCATGAGCCAGTGGCAAGCTTTGACCACCAGGGGGCGCCCGAAACCAGTGGAGGAAGAAATTGTGCATTTGTCTAAAACAAGGTCTCCCTTGAATCACATCTCTGAGTGTAACAGGGAGGTGGTCAAAGACTTATTACTGTCACACACACACACACATACACACACACACACACACGTCATGTTTGGATTTATACCCATCCTATATTGTCTCTCGAAATTTCACAAAAATGATAAGGTCAGGTACTTGGGAAGCTCACCTTTGCAGATGAAGCTGGAGGTCAAGGCAGGTGTTAACCTGGAAGGCTTCGGAGCAGGCTCAGATAAATGGGGTTGAAAGAAGCAATCCTTGGGGTTAGGGTTGCCATAAAAAATACAATAAAATACACAGCAATATTTGGAACATACTTACACTAAAATCTATATATATTGGTTATTTATCTAAAATTCAAATTTAGCTGTCTTGACCTAGAAAAGTTTTTAAAAAATCTCAGGTCAGCTGTATTGAAGTCACAGGAATTGATGTCGCAAGAATCTGGGCTAGGGATGAAGAAGTGAGCAAGTTAATAAAGTTCCTTACCATATTGCCTCAGGTTCATGGGAAGGATGTTTAGGGTTTGCATATCATGATTGCCTGAAGAGTTCCATTTTAACACATTGGGCTTATGAGCCTCGTGGTACCTGTTGCACATTACCATTCTGCATTGTGTCACTTATTTGCATTAAAATCTCTCCAACTGCAGTAATTTCTGGAGACAGTGTGTGTGTGTGTGTGTGTGTGTGTGTGTGTGTGTGTGTGTGTGCACGCACGCGTGTGTAGGTGTGTGTGTTAGAGGATGTCCATGACATTTTATCTTTGCACACCTATATACTTGAAAATTGCCAGGCACATATCTGAGTGCACTGATTTGGGGAAAAAAATCAATTAGCACATTTAGTAATTAACCATAAACTCAATATCAGAGGGCAGCGCTGGGCTACGTGAACAGTATTCCATGAAGATCTGCTATCTGTTGTTCTCTCTGCGCTGAAACTTCTCTCAGGGAATTGCTCCCCCTGAGGTCCCGGTTTCAACAGTAGCAAAGACAAATCGTAGGTATCCAGAGATGGCCTGGAGGAGGATGGGGGATTTGGAAATCTGTTTGTGTGTGGAAAAAAAAAAGAGAGAGAGAGAAATGAAGAGAGGAATTAGGTCACCAGGGACTGTGACATTTCCCAGCCATGCCAAGCTCATTCTGACTCTGGTTTCAGATGTTCCATTTTAACCATTCAAGTTGCCCAGTTATTTACCACGCATATAATGAAAGTATAATTCTTCATCATAATTAATGAGAATGCCTGCATTTATATGATTCTCCAGGGGAAGATGGAAAATCCTCTGTTATGGCTTCGCCAGAGGATGGAGATCAAAAGTGCAAGAGCAACACAGCTCTCCCGGGGAGGGGATCCCACCTGTCTTTTATTTGCCCCTCAAGGAACAGTCTTACCCTGACTCTCTTCTCCCCTTGCTGAGCTCAGCTCCCAGTGAATCTGTGGCTTCCAAGTTTAGACCCTGCTTTACCTCCCATTGCAACTTTTCTGGCAACTAAAAGGATTTTAGCCAGGAGCTGTGTTGCATATCTTTCATCCCAGCAGCTGGGGAGGCTGAGGCAGGAGGATCCTGAGCTCAAAGCCAGTCTCTGCAAAAGCAAGGTGCTAAGCAACTCAGTGAGACCCTATCTCTAAATAAAATACAAAACAGGGCTGAGGATGTGGCTCAGTGGTTGAGTGCCCCTGAGTTTAATCCCTGGTACCCCCCCCCAAAAAAAGTATTTTAGAGTCATTACATGCACAACACTGCATGTGTGCATCAGTCTAAAATTTAGTTTTTTCATTTAGTTAGTTTCTTAAAATGTTTTATCATATTTTTGTTCATTCTAAAAACAAGAAATGGAAATATAACAGAGTAATGGTGTGAATGTCACAAAAGAAGACTTAAGATCCAAGATGGGATTTTCCTTCCTCTTTGCCACAAGGGGCCACAGGAGGCTATTTGTGGCAGAAGTGCACAATCCCTGGGTCCCACCCCCAGAGGTTGCCAACATGTCATCATATGTCACACAAGTGACAATGCTGGCAAACTGGGCGTGTCATGGTGGTGACTAAAGGTGACCACCACAAATTTGGTAAGAATGAAAACATAAAGATATCAGGGAAAGTTAGGAGACCCAAGCATCAGAAATAAATAGCAAAATAGAAAGGCAAATCATTGTTGTCTCTAATCCATCAAATAAAAATTTAAGACAGGTCTCAGGGCAGCTTCTTTCACTCCAGCAACGTTCATTTGACTTAGAACTGGTTTCTCAGCCGCATTCCTATTGACAATTTGCTGTGAGGGCCTGGCTGTCCCCAGTGTCGTAGGATTTTTGCAGGATCCCTAACTTGTTCTGACACAGGAGTGGCTCTCCCTCAGGTATGGCAACCCAAAGCACCTAAAGATATTGGCAAATGTCCCCCAGAGATGGCTGCAGGGGAAGAAATAGCCCCTGGTTGAAAATTGACTTAGAGATTCTGGTGAAAAAAGTTGGCCCAGGCCACCAAGGTTTCTGATCCCAAGGAGCCAGAGGCTGGGCAAATGCCTGCAGCCTCCTGGAGACCAAACTGAAAAGGGCTTCCCTTCCATTCTGGGACTGTTCAGAAAGTAAAGGAGGTTGGCTGCAACGGAAGAGAGAGAGCCAGGAAAATAAGGCAAGAGGAGAATTAAGCCTGAAAAACCCTGTCGGTCTGGATGAAGAGCCAAGCAGGTAGGGTGGGGACACCAAGGGATGCAAGAGAAGCAGTGGCGGGTTTGCCACCTCAGGAATATAGCTGGTGCCAATTGAGCAGGGTTTCATGGAAAGGTGCAGGCACAGCTCAAAATGAGTGCTTTGTGCAAGCTGAGGACCTCACCAAAGTCACCTTCAAAGTCATAACTGCAAACGGATACAGCAGCTCTACATGTGTGTGTACACACACACCCCCACCAACACACGTATATACATGCACACACCTTCAGGGAGAAGGAGGAAGGCACATGTGCATATGTATACAACAGGAATTGGTTCACAGGATTGTGAAGGCCAAGAAGTCATCATCTGCCATCTGCAAGCTGAGGATCCCAGAGAACAGGTGGGACAGCTCAGCCTGAGACCCAAGGCCAGGGACCAGCAGCACTGAGGAAGGACATCAGGAGGAGATGCTGTGCAGGCTGCTCAAACGGGGACAAAGGATCTGCCTCTCCACCACCTTTTTGTTCTACAGGCCCTGCAGGGTTGGGTGACATGGGCACATCTTGGTGGGAGTGAGTCCTTTTCACTCAGTCTGCCAATCCAGATGCTCATCTCTACAGGGACACTGCTCTGGAACAACCTGGTGGCCTCAAGGTGCCCTGAGCCCAAGCAAAGAGGTGCACAGATCCAGGGTTGCTCAGAGTGCAATTTATTAGTGACTTGCTGGCAGAAGCCTGGTCCCGGGCAGCAGCAAGACCAAATGGAGCCCTGAAATTTGGGTCACCTGGTGGTCGCAGCTAATATGCAAGAGCCAGGTACCGCCCAGGTCCTAGGACTCCACATTCCACTCCAGTGGTCTGTTCTGCTTACAATACACTGGAAAGCCCTGAGGGGAGGGTCAACTGGGCTCGCCGTGGCCACCACAGGGGCTATGACTCAAGATGGCCCCACTCACGTCAGCCCAGTCCACACTAACACCGTCATGCACACCCCGAGTGATTTTTACAGTAAGTACCCTTCCGCCCAGTCGGGCTGACCCATAAAACTGCATCACGAGGAAAAAGAACAGCATAGGCCAGACCTTCACAGAGGGGGAGAAATTCTATTTCCCGGTAGGCGACAGAACTATTCAAAGTCTTATGTGTGATATAGAACATCAGCCAAGGTTCTGTCAAGTTTCATAATAAGCCAAGAAACCAAATGAAGAGGTCAGAAAGTTTTCTGTGAACTAGGTTTGGTGGAATTTGCCTTAACCATGTGCTCTGGGCCTCCTCATAAGGAACTTGGTAACAGGACCACAGAGCGAAAGACCAATGTTGGGAATTGTTTGTCTTTAAAATACCAAATCAAATTAGCTTGAAAGTAATTGCACTTCATAAACTATCCTGCTTCTCTCCCCATGGACGTGCAGATAGATGATATTATCCTTAAAGAAAATGGAACGCAACTGCTAGAAAAATCTTGATTGAACCAAGCAAGTCTGTGGAAATTCCCTCATTCCTCTTCCACATATTTCATTTAATGTCCTTGTGGTATTCACACTCCCATCCTCTAACGTAATTTTGTTTCATAATCAGTGATAAATTGGCATATTTAATTATAATAAGTATTGTAGGCAAATCTTTCCATTTCAATAAAAAATTTAATTTTCTCTTTTAGCAAACAAAGGATGTTCCTCCTAATGATATAAATAACTATACTTCTTATTAAGCAATTTTAACCCTCTTCTGTTTTCTAAAGACTCCACTTTGTAATTCAGTGGTATTGAAAACGAGACAGTCTTGAGTTCATCATCGGCACCAGCTTATGGGAGCTACCACGACCAGGTACCACCCCTTGGGAACTTAAGACAACAGAGGTTTATTCCCTCTCACGTTTCAGAGGCCAGAAGTTCAAAATCAAGGTCTGACAGCATCAGCCTCATTTTGGGGCTCACAGGGGAATGTGTTCCTGGCCTCTTTCCTAGTTTCCAATGGCCCCTGGCATTCATTGGACATTTCTAGGTAAGGTCACACCTCATTGTTTTAAGTGGACATGAAATTCAGGGTTCTGGGGACCACAGCAACGACCTGCTGTAACCTACACAGCATCTGTCTTCTGTAACTACTTTCTAGATCATACTTTTTCCAGATAATACCCTGGTAGTTCCACCTGTTTCCGGGTTCTTGTTCTGGCACATCAGACAGATGGTGGATACAGAGGGCTGGCTGGAGACCCAGCGGGTGTGTTGGCCTCTGCCCCTGGTCATGCTCAGAGGTTTCCTGCTGTCTTTTGTGGCCTTTGTGGCTGCTTGGCAATTGCAGGCCCTGTGAGGGCAAATTGTTCGATGGAGCCCACCCACCAGTCCTCATTGATCCAGCCACACTGGCAAAGCCAGCCAAAGCCCTCACCCGGGATTTTTGTTTTTTTCATCTTGGAAACTAGAAAAGGTTTTGCTTCCTCAAAATAAAAATAAAAAGGGCTAGAGATGTAGCTCAGTGTAAAATGCCCCTAGGTTCAATACCCAGTATTAAACATAAATGTGAATAACACTTGAAAAATGAAATACAATGGAAATTGATGTCCTATAGGGAGGTGCTGTGTATTCACCTCCTAGGGTTTCTATAACCTGCTCTCATAAACTGGGTAGCACAAAACAAGGTCAGTTTATTATCTCCAGTTCCAGAAGACTGAGGGCGGGAACCAGGGTGCCATCCATCAGCGGAGGGCTGGTGGGAAATCCTCCTTTACTCTCTCCCAGCTTCTGGTGGTGGCTCAAAATTCCTGGTTTCTGGTTGTTTCCTCTCAATTTCTACCTCCATGGTGACATGGCTTCTTCCCTGTGCACTTGTGTGTCTCCGTCTCGATCTCACTCTCCTTGGAAGGACAAGAGTCCTTTTATTTAAAAAACCCACCATAATTCGATATGACCTTCTCTTAACATCACCACGTCTACATAGGCTATTTCTTTTTAAATAAAAGTAACAAATTCTCATCTACACTACAATTTTTCTACATACTTTTTAGTAGTTTTGACAGTGTTACTTTTGAGCATATTTTAAAGGAATCCACAAAAGTTGATTTATTGAAAATAAAATCCACACAGAAAAACAACAGGCTTTCAGATGCTCAGAGTCACGCACACAG
The DNA here is from genome assembly GCF_052094955.1 of Ictidomys tridecemlineatus. NCBI lineage: Eukaryota > Metazoa > Chordata > Mammalia > Rodentia > Sciuridae > Ictidomys > Ictidomys tridecemlineatus. Next base: position 86,993,316 of record NC_135483.1, read on the forward strand.
ACCTGGCCTTGTTGGGGGTATCACCAGGTTCCTTGCCTGTTCAAGAATTCACCAGCAAACATCAATTCTTCTATTCCTCACTCCTCTATAGTTCACCAAAATCCAAGGTCTCTAAACATATACACAAAATAAAGGTTTTTTTTTTTGGTACCAGGCAGGGGGTTGAACCCAGGGACACTTAACCACTGAGTCACATTCCCAGGCTTTTTGTGTGTTTTATTTAGAGACAGGGTCTCACTGAGTTGCATAGGGTCTCACTAAGTTGCTGAGGCTGGCTATGAACTCACAGTCTTCCTGCAAAACCCTCATGAGCCACTGGGATTACAGGCATGGGCCTCCATGCCCAGCAAAATAAACTCTCTTTTAAACCTACATCAGTACAAAATGTGAATTAATAAGCTCGTCATCAACCCAACAATTGCACTGAGCAAATTCATTGCTAGAAAACAAGCAATATTGGCACCTCAAGGTAAGTTTCTATCATTTCTTATACCCACAACAAGAGTGGTTAACCCACAAAGCAGTTAATCTTGCATTAATTCAAGACATTGATGGAAAATCAAAAATAACATGTAAATACCATTCCACTGAGTCTGAATACAGCCCATGATTTACAGACACAAGTTTCTGCCTGTCCAACAATGCTTTAAATATTTTTTCTATTTACAAAGAAAAGCATAATAGGAGATGCAGAGAAAAGGCAGAAATGTGAAGGTGTACATCTAGTTCTACAATTTAAAATTAATATCAAACTGATACTATAAGCTAAGTGACAGGACTTAACCCTTGGGCATCTGACAGACAGTACGACTCTTCACTGTGATTCACAATGTTCTTGAGAAGCTTCCAGCAGATGGCCAACCCAAGAACACTAGCATAATATAGCAGAGTACTCCTCCCTTGTTCAAAGAGACCCTGAAGAAAACACGGCACAGGCAGAGAGAAAAGTTGGATCTTTTCTGTTTGTTTGTTTTTGTATCAGGGATTGAACTGAGGGGCACTTAACCACTGAGTCACATCCCCAGCCCTTCTTATTTCTTTGAGACAGGGCCTTGCCAGGTTTCTTAGGGCCTTGCTAAATTGCTGAGGCTGGCCTTGAACTTGTGATTCTCCTGCCTCAGCCTCCTGAGCCACAGGGATCACAGGCGTGGGCCACTACTCTCAGAAAAAGTTGGATCTTTTGAAAACGATAGTGATACCAAGATACTCTTCCAAACTCTGTCAAGTACATGGCCCAAAGCAGCACTTCCTTCAGAGGTCACGTGTGGAATGCTGACTGCTTGCTGCAAAAATCCACATGAATGAGGAATGGCAGAGATGCGCCTCAACAGATGATTTTTTAAAACAATACCTTTATTTCACTTATTCTTATGTGGTTCTGAGGATCAAACCCAGGGTCTCGAACATGCGAGGCGAGTACTCTATCACTGAGCCACAACCCCAGCCCCAGTCTTTTTAATTTACAGAAAAATACACTGAAGTTTTGATTTAAACATCAACCACATTATGCCAAAATGAAACATGGTAAAAAGTCGTGTGAGTTCGGTTCATGATTCTTTACACAGTGAATGGGAAAGTGTTAGAAACAACTTTTTTTCTTAAAAAGGAAGTTTTGTTATTGCACTGACTTTTACAACCTGACCTACTAATTTAGAAAAATCATGTCATAAAATCTATAAAATTAAAGTAGAACATTCTGGCTTGTAAAGCTCAGTTGTCCAGCGTCTTTCATGGCAGTGGAACAGAATGAATAATTGATTCACTACTTTATTTGTTTGCTGCAAGGGAGGAAATTCCAGAACTCAGCTTTTACACTTTCACTATAATTATGGTCAAAAATCAAAAAGAACGTTAGTACAGTTGCTTCTCTTTCTTTCTTTCTTTCTTTCTTTCTTTCTTTCTTTCTTTCTTTCTTTCTTTCTTTCTTTCTTTCTTTCTTTCTTTCTTTCTTCTTCTTCTTCTTCTTCTTCTTCTTCTTCTTCTTCTTCTTCTTCTTCTTCTTCTTCTTCTTTCTCTCTGTCTCTCTGTCTCTGTCTCTCTGTCTCTCTCTCTCTCTCTCTCTCTCTCTCTCTCTCTCTCTCTCTCTCTTTCCTCCTGGTTAATTTTCAGCTCTGACCCTTCCCCCAAGTGCCACAGTTGAGGTAGTACTGATTTGGAGACCTCGTACAGGCTGGTGACAAATGTCAGGTAAAGTCCCAGGACTTCAGTATAGGTACTCCCAAATGGGTACTAAGGCACTGGGGGCTGGGGCCACCCACATGTGCCAGATGGCTTGGGCGAAGGGGATGACATCTTCTCTCTTGAAGAATACAACTCCTAACCAATACATGAAGCCCGCACAGGCAAGACCTGACATCCGTGGATGTGACCCATCGATGTCACCAAGCCTGCAGGAAATCCCACTGAGAGATGGAAGAAGAGCTCAACCCTGAACCTTTTCACCGTAGAGAGGGGGTTCTTCCAGCTGCTGTGAATCAAAGGGACATCAGGGGTCCGAGTTCCCTGGAGGTTGAGTCAGGGAGCAGGGGAAGCCTGTGAAGGAGCTGACCGAGATGACTGGTCCCTCCCACTTGGACAAGCAGTGTGCCACCCACTGCTCTGAAGACAAGCACGGTGGAGACCGGAGGGTGCAGAGGCTGGTGCCCACACACCTACGCTGACATTTTCCCAGCCATCGTCAGACAGCAGACGGCGGACACACTGCCCCACCACCGTGGGAACCGTGCACCACTCCAGAGGAGACAGCTAGCCCCAGGTTCACAGCGGCCATTGGCTGGGGCCCTGCGGTCCATGAAATGCTAGAATCGATTCCTGAACCGCACTGATCCTCATTTCTCCCTGCGCGGCTGGAGCTGAACCTGGAGATGCGGCCCTCACCCACTTGGGCTGCTCTGGAGCCTCCTGCGGCCCCGCTGAGACGCTGGGCCCAGTGGACCACACATCAGGACAGGGCGGGGCCCAGCCCTGTCATCTGGGGACAGGTGGGTGGCCGCTTAAAAGGCCCCCAGTTCCACCTGCCCCCCCCCAGACCCTATTTTTATATAAAGTCACCATCCCAGGTTTGAGGTCCTCTATGTATTTCAAGGGATAACCCTGAAATTTGGACCTGACTGAGTCTGGACCTGATGGAGAACCTCGATTAGAGTCGGGAGGCAGAACTGCCTTTCCGCCCAGTAATAAGCTGCGCCCCAACTTACACCCCCTGCCTCACGGGAGTCAACCCACCTACCTCCTGGGACAAACATGACGCTTTAGGGACTTGGCAGAAAATTATGGTAGTGATTATGTCAGGTACATTCTAAGAAAGTCAGCCGGGTACAATGGACAAGAGAAAGGAACATGCACAAAGAGACCACACTACTCGTGCCCAAGACCATGGAAGGACAATCATGCAATGACCAAGCAAGGGACAGCTGGGAAGGTAAGTGGACCGCACTCCCTGAAGCAAAAGCCAAAGGGCAGAAAACACCAGGACTGATCTAGAACCCAGTTAGGGTTTTAGTATTGTTCCTAGCTGTGCAGCATGAGATTACAGGCTATCAAAGATTCCCTCTCTTCCTCTTATCTTAATTTCTGAGGCAGAAGCACACTTCTCTCCTCAGTGATGTTGAGGACAAACTGGGTGACTTGCTTTGGCCAATGAGAATTGGCAGAACTTATGCACTTGAACATTGACCTTGACCTTTGTGCTTCTGCCATTGTCCTTAAAAATGCTTGCAGTAGGAAGCTGCCACACAAGAACAAGCAGACTTGAAATCCAACAGCACCCTGGAGCCAAGCCCAGCCCTACCATGATCCACTGAACTCAAGGCAAACTGCAGATATGTGAGCAAGAAATAAATGCTACTAGCCACAGGCCACTGAGTTTCAGAGTGGCTTGTTATGCAGCATAATTGTGAGTGCAGCTAACTGATACATGAGCTAATAAAGCTCTGTTCCCCAAGGGAATTGATAGACAACTGATGAAGGGATCCTGAATTATATTGTTTTCCAATCCCAATTGAAACCACATTTGCCAAACCAGGAACATATTTCTCTGCCAAGAAAGTAAGCTTAAAAGTGAATACTCTTAACTACCTCTGTCTCAAGTAAAGCATGGCACACAACTGAACTAAGACCCATAGCGTTTTTCTTACACAAAGCTAAGGAAGAATTTTTGTGGCTATTTTTCCTCTGTTGTTTTATTTCAGATGTGCCAGAATAGCTAAATGCGATGTGTTTTCTGTAGGTAGGTTTCAGGGTGCCCTGAAGCTCTTGACCCAGAACTGATGAGAGAGTGAGATCTTGACCACAATTCTCCACTTAGAGTTAGATCCTGGAACTGCCTCACTTTGCTTAGCATTCCTTTACATCCTCAGCCTGCCTGAACTTTCTGGACGTGTTTCTGCTTACCAGTCCTCACTGGTTGTCTGCTGGCTCACCCAGCACGACCACCCAGCAGGCTTGATATCCCCACCCCATCTCCGTGCCCATTGGCCTCCACCTGCAGCCTCCTGGGGAGGAAGACCTCTCAAGCTCCTTTCTTCCTTGGTACTCTCGGACACCCAACTATATTCTTCTATGTTCTTTTTAATCCTCTATTGTTAATCCCCTATAGTATTTAATTATCACTTATATTGATTTTCTTGTCCAAATGACTATGTATTTCTGATTCCTTCATTAGAAATTGATGCAAGACTTTACTAAGTGAATACTTATTCTATTGGTGAAAGTGAATATTTGGGGGGGAATCTGCACAATTTATTTCATTTTGTTAAAACGTTTTAGCCTTAGAAAGCTAATTTCAAGCTTATTAATTTCAACTATATTTTCTTTCAAATAGACACCAGCATACACATTCGGATGATTTCTTGATCCCAGACTTTATTTAATTAATAAACTCCATGGGACTTAACATATCCATCTACTGCTGAAATGACGAGTTCAGAGCACAGTGTGGAAAAATCTATGAACACGGAGTGCGTTAATCTGAGGAAAATAGAACTCACAGTTCTCTTGACTTCTGTAGTGTTATTTCGCTTGCATGATTACCAGTTTATCATGTAAACATATATAAACAAACAAGTTTGCAAGATAAAGCTTTGCAGTCATGGGGGGAGGGCTCCAGATTAATTTGTTCAGAATACCCCACTCATGAGCATTACTAGAACAGTAACTGCACACGACAGATTCTCAATAAATACTTGTGGAATAGATGTAAAACACAGGATGAATCTTAGAAATTATCAGATAGGTGGAAAGCTTGGTCTGAGGTCTTAGCAGTGGAGTAGCAGATGAGTACTATATATTGCTAATTTCAAGGTGACTGACATTTATGAAGACTTCCATGTACCTGCACCATGTCACATTATTGAATCATCCCTGAAATCTGTTGGAATTTAGCCTGATGTTATTGCCAGTTTAAGATGAGGAAATGGAGGCTGCCTTCCCTGACTGAGGACAGAAACTATAAGTGACAACGTCCTGCCTGAATCAAAAGCCAAACTCACTGCCACCACACTTAGGCAAATTATGAAAGAATAAACCATGGCCCAAGTCCATGAAAAGAGCAATCTTGACGGCCAGGGAATGCTCTCAGATCGGGCACTCAGGTGTGCCAGATTGCACACAAAAGCACCTCCTTCCCATCCACACCAGACTTTGAGGGCACCCGCTTCGCCTGAGAGCTTGCCTCCAGTGATTAAAGTTACCAAGGAGAATATCAGGACAGACACGAAGCACTGGAAACTCAATTGATGGTGAGCTGCTGCATAGCAGGAATTGCAACCTAATCACATTCAACCCCTCGGTGGGGAAGGAAAAGCCAAAGCACTCCATCTTACCAATATTCAATTTTAGAGTAGATGACTGTGATACAATGCAGACCTTATTTAATCACTAAATAAAGGGGAAGCTTTGAAACACAGTCGAGACGTCATCTTTAAAGATTGTATTTGAGGGCTGGGAATGGGGCTCAGGCGTTAGTGTGCTCATCTGGCATGCATGCGCCCCGGGTTCGATCCTCAGCACCACATACCAACAAAGATGTTGTGTCCGCCGAGAACTAAGAAATAAATATTAAAAATTCTCTCTCTCTCTCTCTCTCTCTCTCTCTCTCTCTCTCTCTCACTCTCTCTCCTCTCTCTTTTAAAAAAAAGGTTGTATTTGATATTCAGGATGTGGTAGGAAAATATGAACATGCTTAAGACAAATTGAAAATCTCAGCAGAGAAATTAGAAGACTTGGCAAAGAAATAAAGTATCAAAGAAAAGCGGAGTGAAAATCGTAAACCCCAAACGTGATTATCAAAGACAAACACGATGAATACGATCAACAGCAGAAAGGGGAGGACAGAGCAAATAATCAGTGACCTTGAAGGTAGAAAAATAGGAATTATCAAACTGAAGAGCCAGGAGCAAATAAAAAGGAACAAAAGTGGGAAAAAAGTGGAACAAAGACACAGGAAATTGTGGGTTTGTAAGAAAAGATCTGACATTTCTCTCAGCAGGGATCCCAAAGGAGTATTGAAAGATAGTGGGGTGGAAAAGTATTGGAGGAATTAAAAGCAGAATTTTTCTCAAATGAGACAAACAACATAAACCTACAGATTTGATAAGCTGAGCGAACCCCAAACAAGATGAAGAAATAAAAAAATTCAAGTCAAGACATATCATCAGCAAAATTCTGAAAAGTAAAGATAAAGAATAAATTCTCAGAAGCAGCAAGAGAGAAATCACATTTTAGCTGCTGGTGAAAAACAAACTGAATGATGCCTGGAATTCTCACAGAATTGCCATGGAGTTCCAAATAGCCAAAACAAACTAGAAGAAAGAAGAAGAAAGTTCAAATATTCTGAAAAATATTCTAAAAAAGCCAGGGAGAGAACAGCCATGGGAACTTCAATGGCTCTCCCAGGGGACAGACCACCCCATGCACATGACCTTCCCCTCTGCTCTGCCAGAAGGGTCCCTCACAGTAACATTGGAGAACCCCATTCCCACCACCCATGTGCCATGTGGGTGGTACAGTATGGTCCTGGCATGAGAACAGGCAGACAAACCATGGAATAGGATAGAGAGCTACAAACAAAGTAGCTCCATATGATCAATGGACTGCGACAAGGAGTCCAAGACCACTCCATGAGAAATGGAGTCTTGGCTACCAAAGGTGGGACTAAAAAAGGATTTGCTTACCAATGTTCCCATCAGCATTACCCACTGCATACAAAGGGTGGAATCAGCCCAAGTGTCCATCAGGAGATGGATGGGCAGAAAACCTATAGCATCACAATGGAATACTACTCAGTTATGGAAAGGAATGAAAGTTTTACAAATGCGACAAAGTGAAAGGAACTTGATAGCATTTTGCTCAGTGAAATGAGGCAGACAAACACAGAAGGACAGAAGTTGTATAGCTCCATGCCTAAGAGGTGCCTAGGATAGGCAATTTAATGAAGACAGTAGACGAGAGCTTACTGGAGGATAAGGGCAGAGGGAAAGTGGGTTATTGGTTATGAGTGCAGGGTTCCTGTGGGGATAAGGAAAAGTTCTGGGCAGAGTCGGGGTCATGGTGACTTCACGTTGTGGATGTGTGTTATGCTACTGAATTGTGCGCTTACAAATGGTTATAATAAGAAATTGAATGTTCTGTATATTCTTGTCACAACAAAAAATACAAAAGAATAACATCACAGCATGGGATTTTAAAAATTAAAAAAATAAAATTTTAATGGTAAAAAAGCAAAAGAAAAAAAGTAGAAGGAAGGTAAATAAGATCTAAAAATGTTCCAGGACCTTTTTATTATTTGGCATGAAGTAAAAATACAAATTAACCATAGACTCTAATCAATTAAGTGTGATACTTACTGTGTGTCAGCTGAACTGGGCCACAGCACACCCAGGTATTTGGTCAAACTTATTTTGGGTGTGTCTGTGAAGGTGTCTGTGGATGTAATTAACATTTGAATCAACAGACCCAGGGAAGTAGATCACCCTCCCCAATGTGGGTGAGCCTCAATTCATTAGCTGATGGCCTGATGGGACCAAAAGGCAGACCCTTCTTTCAATGAGGGAGCTTCTACCCATCTGATGACCCAAGGAAGTGACCTCTCCCTGCCTTCATGCTTGAACTAAGAAGCGGCTCTTCTAGGGAGGTGAGGCTGCCGGCTTTCACACTGGAATTTACACCATCCACTGACCTGGTCTTGGGCCTTCAGACTCAGACAGAAACTACGTGTCAGTTCCCCTGGGCCTCCACCTGGCCTCCAGCAGATCTTGAGACCTCTCAGCCTCCATAACCACGTGAGCCAGTTCCCCAGAAGAAACATGTCTGTCTGTCTGTCTGTCTGTCTGTGTCCCTGTTGGTTCTGTTTCTCTGCAAACATGGATATTATGTTATGAAAAAAAAATGAATGTACAACATCCAAATTAAAAGGGGTAATTAGATGGGGAAATATAAATAAGGGAAGAGAAGATAAGGAAAGGGAAATTGCAACACGGAGAAGCTGTGAACACAGGATGGTAGAGGGACACCTATCTACACACTTGAGTCATTGTCTTAAATAACAAGACGATTATGAAATAAAGCAATTAAGCCAATGATTTAAATAAAGCATTAGATGAAAAATCAAAAATTTAATTTAAATTTAAAAATTAAAAAAAAAATAAAACATTTGTTTAAGTAACATTTAGTTGAACGGCATTTATTTAAAGTGAAAATGAGCAAACTCTAACAACACAACACAGAACCCCACTCACTGCTGCGTACAGAAGATGGATAAGAGACACTGGAACACAGAAGAGCCAATGATTTAAAACACAAAGAAACACACCAGTAAGCTGGCCTGGAAAAGAAAAATAAAACAAAAAGGAAGATAACCATAAAAGTTGGTGTGAATAGGTTATTATCAGGAAGACAAAGCAATTGCTATTATCAATTAATTTCACATATGCACCTAATTACCTAACCTCAAAACTTATAAATAAAAAAAAATCCCCAGAACTATGAGAAAAAAGCTTCCTTGGTGATTATTTTTCTTTTTAACAAATTTTTATCATAATTAATAGAAGAAACTAGGTGTAGATTTATAAGATTTGAACAACATGAAACTGACCCAGACACATGCTGCCAAAAAAGACATCATTTTCCAACACGGGCAGAGCAATTATAAAAAGAAAAATATGTCTCGACAAATTTCAAATGATGAAAAATCTGCTGATATTCTCTGACAAGAGGCCAATTAATCTAGAAAGTGATAAAACAACACAAAGATACCCACAGAAAATTTTGAATATTAATAAACATATGTTTCAGTGCCCCACAGGCCCAAAAGAAATCTAAAAACTAGAAGATAAACAGATATTAATATGAAAATGTAGTTCAAAACTTTTGTGGTAAAGTGAGTATAGTACATTTCTTTAGTAAAATAATTGATAGTAATGATCACCTTTGAGAGACTAGCCAAATGAATCAATCAAATAAATGTAACAAAAGGCATTTGGATTGAAAAAAGAAGTGAAGCCATATTTGCAGATCATATGATCTGGTATACCAAAAATCTAGAAGAATCCACTAGGAAACTATTAGAGTTAATAAACAAGTCAACACAGATGATGGAAAAATGAATATTACAAACCAACTGCATTCCTGTGTAGTAGCAATGAACAAATGGTGAATGAGACAAAGAAAATAATTTCATTTAAAATAAGATTAAAAAACCCACTCAGCTGTGGCTTTAACAAAGGAATTGCAAGATTTGTGTGCTTGAAAAGAGCAAGCCATTACTGAAAGAAATTAAATAAGATCTAAATAAATAAGATCCCAGGCTTACTGGCTGAAAGAGCTAATATTGTTTAACGACAAAAAGTATTCTCCAAACAATCTACAAATCCAACACATTTTCTTTCAAGATCCCAACTGGATTGTTTGCATAGTTGACAAACTGACCTTAAAATTCATAGAAAATGATAAGGCCCGAGAATGGCCAAAACAATCTAGAACAGAGTTGGAGAACTCACTTCCTGATTTTCAAAACATAACACATTATTCATATTATCCCAAAGGGGACCCAACCCACAGGTCCAAAAACTGATGAATGGGTAACTAAAATGTAGTATATTCATACAAAGGAATGTTAAGCAACCCTGAAAAAGAACTCAGTGTTGACACTACAACGTGAGTACGTCTAGAAAGCACTGTAGTAAGTGAGGGAAGCCAGTCACAAAAGAGCATGGCTTGCATGATTCCAGTGAATGATATGAAAGGTCCAGAATGAGCAGGCAGAGGAGTATCCACTGTGAGGTTTGGCCAGGGGCGGGTCAAAGGATAGGCAGTGATTGCTAAGGGGTAAGGTGTTTCTTTTAGAGATGAAAATATTCTAAAATTAGATGGTGGTGATAGTTTCAAAATTCTATGAGTATGCTTCAAATATGTTAAATTAATCACTTTAAAGGGTGAATATTATGAAATGGAAAATCATGTGTCAATAAAACAGCTTTTAAAAACTCTCATAGAATGTGCTTTCCAAACACTCAGTCTTTGGGCAGGAACTGTGTGAGTTTAACATAGGATTACGCAGGCTCAGAGAAAGCTATCAGAGGGTCATCACAGACCGTTGACGTTATTTACTCAAGAAGGATGTAAAAAGTAGAAATGGGATAGAAGAGGGATGAAAAATACTTTTTAAAAGTCATGCAGAAAAGAAAACACAGAGAATGCAAACTGAAGGTGAAGAGTATAAATTCCCACATAGAATCTTACTGCAAAGGTGTAAAAATGTACAGAAATAAAAAGCATACAGCCATGGCCTGGCAATACAGTCCTCTAGCTAGGTGGCTGGTTCTGTTTGTTTAGACCCCATGACCAACCTGATGTGGAACTGGGATCCACTCCTCCATTCATCCAGGTCTCCGGTGGGAGGTAGAAAGCACAGAGCTTCTTCCCTCCCCTGAGAAGGGGCACGTGGGTTCCCCAGAGCAGAGGAAGCTTGCCTTGAATTCTACTCTCTCTCGAAATGACAATTAGGGATTGTCTTTGCAAACATACATGATACATCCACAAGGACAAAAGAAAACAGGAGCAGGGAGGTCTGGAGAAAAGATAGCTCCCTGCCACTCCCTTAGGTTACACCAGGCCTAGAAAACGCCAGAAGGGACATGAATGAGACCAAATGCTCCTGCCCACAGTTCAGAAAGGAGTGACCTCAGGTGCACCTAAACTTGGCACTCAAAGCAGAAGTCAGGTGCAGCACATGGCCCCAAGTCTCACCGCCAGGTCCCCTTTCCAACCCTACGCAGCCAGGCAGGTGCCTCCCGAGCTTGCGTCCCACCTCACGGCACCACTTCTCTCTGCAAAGATGTTTGCTGAAGTTTCTCAGGACACCTGCAAAGCCCGACACCACACTCAGACCTGCAGAGCCAGGAAGTGGGAGGGTGCGACTCCCCAGGGACAACCTGCATCCAGCGGAGAGCAGGAACCGTTAAGTGGACAATCCCAAAACACATTCCATGCAGCTTCTCCATAAGGTTCTGGCAGTAATCAAACCCCATTCACCAAAGTGATTCTTCATCCAGTTTTTAGGGGAGAGGGGTACCAGGAATTGAACTCAACAACTGAGTCACATCCCCAGCCCTATTTTGTATTTTCTTTAGAGACAGGATCTCACTGAGTTGCTTAGTGCCTCGATGTTGCTGAGGCTGGCTAGGAACTCATGATCCTCCTGCCTCAGCCTCCTCAGCTGCTGGGATTACAGGTGTCAGCCACTGCACCCAGCTTCCTTTTATCTATTTTTAAACTGGCTTTTCTTTCTCCCATGCTCTGCGGACCGCTCATTAGTGCTTCCTAAAATCTCTTCCCAAACACCTTAGATGTATGCAGACCTTTGTACTAGGTTCTGTTTTTAGAGAAAAATCACACTAAAAACTAATTTCATTTAAATATTGGTTATAAGTACCTAGAAAACAAAATATAGAGACGAAAAAGGGCAATCATGAATTCCACAGAAAGGAGAATGTTGTGGAGAGACTGATCAGAACATAGCACATGGCTAAGCTTAGAATGGCCATGAGCACTCACTACAGCACGGCTTTCAATACCAATCCAATCACATCGTGTTATGATGACATTGGATCACCACCAGAAGAACAGGGCATCAGAACTGAAGGCTAGCTGTGGGATATCACCGTAAGGGAAGGATCACGGCTATGACATTACTATAGCCACCCAGCCCCCTCATCACCTGCACTCTGTCACTTAGTGTGCTGAATACACATTTTTCATGGGCTTAGAGGAATGGATTGCCAGCACTGGCCTGTGGATTTCCATCCCTGGCCTGTGAATTACCAGGTCTCTATGACAACAAAACCTAAAACCCTGGTTGCCCTTGAGACAGGAGCCACTCCACACAGGCGCGGCTTTCAGGAACCCTGAAACAGATCTTGCACTTGACGAGAGTTGTTTAAACTCCTTTTATGAAAGAAGTGCCTGGTTAACTGATCTGGGCAAAATAGAGGTATAAAAAAAGGGAAGGAAGCCCTAAGAATGTTCGCCACCAGAAACGCTCCCCTGGCTGTATCTGGCACAAGCCACCAGGCTGTCCCCACTTTCCATCTTGTAAGATCTGCCAGAATCCAAGGCCTGGACCTCGGGCAGTGCCTTGGACTCACCTTTGACACAAATCAGACTGAAAGTGAAGGATTTTTATTTTATTTAGAGACAGGGTCTCACTGAATTGCTTAGCGTCTCACTGTTGCTGAGGCTGGCTTTGAACTCATGATCCTCCTGCCTCAGCCTCCCCAGCTGCTGGGGTTACAGGCATGCGCCACTGCACCCAGCTTCTTTCATCCATTTTTAAACTGGGGAAGCTGGCTGAGGAGAACCACCTGGAATCCCAGGGCTCCACACCAGGCCACCAGGATGGGATTTACCTAAGCAAAAGCACCCAATCCCGAAAAACGAAAGCTCAACCTTAGGCAGCATCCAAAAGAAAGGGTGTGTGAACAGGTTGCAGTTGATTCGTAGTCAGGGGAAGGAGAATCCTTTCTCAGTGTTTGTCACTTTCCACTGGACTAGGAAAAGAGGGAGTAGTTTTGAAAGGGTCCATCTTCCACTCCCATGCTATCCCAGACTGCTCCTCCAGGGCTTTTATTGTTCCAGATCCCCAAAAGAACCAACTTCCAAAATATGAGTAATCAGGTCCTCGGAGTCGTGTATAACATTTGCACTCATCCAGTCTATTCTTCCAAGAGTCTGATAAACTAATGACAGAGCTGAATAGATTCACATCAGGCAAGACAACCAATATCTATGTTGTGTGTGTACGTGCACACACACGGTGCTGGGGATTGAACCCAAAGACTTGTGCATGCAAGGCAAGTACTCTACCAACTGAGCCACATCCTCAGCCCCAATATCTATTTTTATCGAGGCAAAATTTCTGCCTCCTTTTGAGGTGGTCATTTTATTTTTGATTTTTGGGTGTCAACAGTCAAATATAGGAAGGAATGAAAGTATATTCTGGAAACAGTATTCACTCTATGAATATGCCTGGCTGCCTTTCTAAAGGAACTTTCTAAAGTTCCCAGTGCAGAGCTATCTAGACACCAGCTTTTCCTCGCCCAACTTCCCTGGTAGGTTTTCCTTTGGACACTCACTTGCCTCCATGGCTGACATTTTCAGGCAGAGAACTGGGCTCTTCTGCTTCTATTGAAGGTTGATAAAGCACATGAATGTGAATCTCAAGCTCTGCACAGTGCCTGTGTAAGGTAAGGCAGGACACTTAGGACTCTTGCACTAGTGATACTCAAAGATGTAGGCATTGCTTTCCTCTATATTTAGAAGACAACTTTTGCCTATGGTTACAGTCAAGTTCAAACACGGCCTTTTATAGAGAAAGCTCTTGTTGTCATTGGAGGGAAAAAAACCCAGAAGGGAATCAGACACTGAAAACTGTGAGCCTAAAGAAACCTTTTCTCTTTATAAGTTAATTATCTCAGTTATTTTGTTATAGTGACAGAAAGCTGACTAACACACTTCAATATCAAGGTCCTTTTCCAAGCTCAGTCTTGTTAAAGACAGAATTAAGTTCCTTGCTTCTGGAGGATGGGGATCCCATTTCCTTTCTAGCCATCAAACTTTACCTCTCTTAGCAACCCACATTCTTTCTCACACATATATATTGAGTCCTCCTGATGCTTTGAGTCATTCTGACTTCTCCTACCAGCCAAAGTGAACTCCCTGCTTTGGAATTATGTGATGAGGTTAGGCGAATCAAGATAATTGCCCTATGTTAAGGTCAACTGTGTCATATGGTGTAACACAGCCATGGAAGTGTTAACTCCTTCTGTTCACAGGCCTGGGGATGAGGGTGTAGAATCTTGAGGTCATTTTTGGAATTCTGTCGAATACATATATAGAGAGAAAATACTTATCAATTCACTCTATTTCTTATCAGATTGTTCTTTCTCCTCAACAAAATCCATCACTGGTATTCACTGTGCACTGTGGCACACACCGTGGGCTCTACGGGAAAATCCCCACTGATGTATTTCAGTGCCACCACCACCCAGATCACAAAAGGACCTCCGCAGATGAATCAAAAAATACAACCTAACAATACGCACGTGTGGCGATACACAGGGGAAGTGTTAATTGGCTTCTAGCTCTACTCTGCTGCTGCCTCTGCATTGTTTGGTGATGTATTTGATGCTGCACTTGTCCTGACCCGGATAATTTTAAATTATTAGCATGTTCACTATATCCCTGCCAAAAAAATAAATGGGTATCATGATGCATTGATTTTTATTCTGCACTGCTAGGCCTCTTTTTTCTCTTTCATTTCTTCTTCTTTTTTTCAAAGCAGATATCATTAGTATAGAGCTCACTTAAAAGTCTGGATCTGGTTACATGCAAGGATCTGAAAATTATGATAACAATAATGAGACAAATGGGCCTGATTCCTATTTGGACCAGGGTTTTAACAGGGTTTCCAAATAAAAGATGCATCTCTAATCCACACCTGTCATTTTTCAAATTTACATCCTTTGTCACTGGGAAAATAAACTATACAAAAATCAATGCACAAGCACACATTATTGGTAATACCAATTATGGCATAAATGAGAAACTGGGGGAGAACCAGTCTCTCCCAGTTTATTCTGAGATCTTCTAAGTTTCAAAACCAAACTCCATACCACTATCATTAACAATCTCATAGCTTGTCATAACTCAACCAATTTTCAATTATTCTATTTTCTTCTTTTTGTTCTCTCCTACCCTCTCCCTCCCTCCTTCCAAAGCCTGAGGGTAAAAACCTACTAACCAAGATTGCAAAGACATCTTCTGTTTTCATGAAAGTATAAAACACATTCAGACACAGCTCAATTGGTCTGAGGCGCCCACAGTTAGGAACGGCTGGCATTTCTGTGGACGCAGCCCTTTACATTTGGTGTGTGATGTAACTAAACTATTTGTGAATGAAAATCAACAACCAGTCAGCAACCTTAGGTTCTCTGGAAGGAAATACAATAGTTTTAAGAAGGCGCAATAGTACATTCATCGATGTTGATTGTACAAGGAAACCTTCAGGACAAAAAAATGACTGGGGTCTTCGACAGCAGGAAGATTGCTGTAGGTTTTGCCCTTCCACGAGCACCATAACAGGTCCAAGAATAATTCTGAGGACATGAAGAAACTGTATTCACTCTAAAAGTCATTTCTCAGAAACTAATCCGCAAGCAGTTAAATCAGCAAATGAGTGAAATCCAGAAATGGCGCAACCCTCGTCGAAACTAGAATCCACATACCAGGGAAGGACTTTCATTCCAATGGGTGTAACATAAATATGAGTTCTTCCTTCAAAACATCATTGCATTATGTCTGTGAAAGTTAGTTACAGATTGATCTTTCAAAGTCTCAAATGGCAACATGCAATAAAAATCACACATTGTATTAAGTAGCTGAAGCTTTCAAAGTACTTGGCCAACATTTTTCTCATTTATATTCTTTAAATATCATCCCATGGTTAAGATATTAAGAACATGTCACAGGAGAGGCAAATGCAGACCAGCCCCTCTATCCAGTCCTTACCCCCTTAATGTGGCTCCTAGCTCCTTGCTCCTCTGCACAGAAGATGCAGGGGCTCCCTGGTGGTCACTCCCAGAGGTCCCACCTCCTAGTGCTGACCTTCAACTCTACCTTCAAATTCACCCCTGCGGTCCTTAGCCTTACAGCCCCACACTCCTCAGTGCAGTTGCTCCTCAGGACAAAGCAGAACTGCTCAAGGAACCACCCTAGAGCCAACTGGAGAAGCATCAGAGCCTCTGAACACGTCTCCCCCAAGAGAGATTGTTTTCCACATACTTTTAGATATCATGGTCTTGACCTTCAGCCTGAGGCTCTGAATCCACCTGCTCCTCCTGATCAACTTGCTTTTTCCACTTATTCTTATACTAATTCCTATGCATGTGTTGTGAAGGCAACTCACAGAACACTAGAGAGGCTTGAAGTTAGACCGTATGAGGTGGGACTGAGGCACAGGTTAGATGGCATTTCTTGCCCTTGGCATTCAGCAGGGTCTCATGACTCTCTTGCTCTGAGCAATGAAGAGTGAGTAAGAGTGAGGCAGATAGAAAGTCCCAGTGTGGGGTTCTCCAGTCTCATCCCTGCTGTAGTGACCTTGAATGCCTCCTGATGCATTGCCCAGAGAGTGGAGCCCAGCCAGCCTGGACGCCTGAGTGTCTGTGTGAAACAGAGGCCCCTGTCTGTCCTGTCTGAGTATCCAGCATGCATGAGAAAGAGTTCTTTATTATTTCAAACCACAGACACTTTGAAGTTGTTTACTTACCACTACTTGATCTAAATGTCCTGACTAAAACAAAAATTACAGGTCAGCCATTATTGAGATGTGAGACAACTAAGCAATGTATTTTTTTAAATATCCTTTTAGATATTGATGGACCTTTATTTTAGTCATTTATTTATATGGGGTGAATAGAACCCAGTGTCTCACACATGCTAGGCAAGGGCTTTACCACTAAGCCACAACCCCAGCCCCAGCAATCTATTTTTGAGCAATGAAAATAATTAAACTAAACTTTGCTGCTCAACCCACAATTTGGGTAATTTTTCAAATTTAAATTTTAAAATTAGATTATTATTAATTTTAGACTTCTCAGATATGTAATTTATTCCCTTCATACATAGTTCAGCCTACTGATTTCCATATAGCCACAAAATTTGCAAAGTAACATTTTAAATTTTGCTTTGAGAGATAAGACTGATGGGGGGGCAGTTATTATATATTTATCCATCCAGATGTTGATCTTGCCAAGATCAATATGAAAGGAAGGAGGAGACCCACTGAAGGCTTCAGTCACAGAGGGAGCAGGGGACAGTAGATAGAGCATGGTGTGATGGGGGATGTTAGGAGCCAACTCCACTGGGCCGCAGGATGCCCCGTATCTGGCTAATCCTTTCTGGGTGTGTCTGGGAGTTTCCAGAAGAATGAGGGACCCAAGTCAAGCATATGACCTTCCCCAGCATGGTTGAGCTGTATCCAGTCCATAGGGGCTTAAGTAAAACAAAAGGGCAGAGCCAGGGAGAACTGACACTCTTGACCCAGATTCTTGGGCTGGAACCTTGGTCTAGTGCCCTCAGACCAGGACTTGCACCATCAGGGCTCCTGGTTCTCAGGTGATCAGACTCAGGTGAGAACCACCACCACCTTCCCGGGTCTCCAGCCTGCAGATGGCAGGTGGTGGGACTTCTCAGCCTTCAGATTTTCAGAACTTTCCTCAGTGCCTGCTGGAAATCTGCTTAGATTAGGGCCATTGGATTGTGTTACTGCGCCATTGTTGGGAACCACTCACCATTGCCCCATGTGCACGTTTGCTTCCTGTTCCCACAGTCTTGTGCTCTACGGACCCCGTGACCTTGTCACCGCAGGAAGAGCACATCCACCAGAAGGCACAAAGATAACTCTACTGAACTGGAAGTGGAGGCTACACCTGGTGAATTCCAGCTCCTTGAGCCCCTGAATCAACAGGCCCAGGAGGAAGTCACTGAAGGAGCCTGGCTAACAAGAGGAGATCACTCTGTGACAGCAATAAGGGACAATATGTCTGCAATACAGGAAACTACCCCCCCTCCCAGGGTGTCTCTTAGCACTACCATATCCTGGGATTAAGGTTGATGACAAACGAAGTATCCAATCCAGGCAGGACTACCAGGGCCCAGAGCCTTCAGAAATGAAGGCTTGGGTCACCATGACAGGTCAATACCATGGCCTGCCCAGGTGCTCACTGAAGGAAACAGATAGGGAATGGGTACTGGAAGGAGGTCATTATACCAGCTGCCACCACGTGACCAGTTATAGAAATGAGGGCTGTAATGACCATGCCTAGTCCCTCCTGTCTGGCTATGAGAGTCTGTTATCAATTCTGCTTCTCTTGAGAACCCTGACTCACAGGATATGGGTGACATTGTCCAGTGGCAACCAAGGTCAACAGAGCCACGCCATCTGAAGGGGAAGGAGGACACATGGTCAGAAGGAGCCACCCGGCACGTGGTTGGAGAGCATCAGGAAATTGGAGAGAAGGTCTAAGGAAAGGAGTATACATGGAGATGGTGTTGATCAGGAATTCCAGAGAGCACAGAACAAGGATCTGGAGAGGTGACCAAGGGCGATGGGGACCTCACCTCCCAGCAGTAGTGAGGTTGGAGGGGAACTCCTCTGAGGTGGAGGTGAGCAGGGCATGCTGGGTTCTCATCTTCGTTCTTAAGGAAAGAGAGTAATGGGCTCATCACCACAATAATAAATGCTCAGTTGGCTGGTGCGGCCACTTTGTGGCAGCTGTGTCCAGGAAAGGCCACATCTCCCATAAGCACCGGGATTGTGTTTTGCATGGTGTAGAAACAAGATATAAATGTGTGAACCTGAATTTATTTTTTTTAGAAAATGTTATGAAAAAAATGAGTCCCCCACTTTTTCCTGGTTTGCAGGAAGATCTTTGCAGCCACATATTCTGTTGTGGTTATCCTTCCTCCTGTGAAATCATACACTTCTTTTCGTTGGCTGCAGGTTTCGCCTGAGTGGCATGGTAAAGGTCCACTTTCAGTCAAAGCTGTACATGTTTTCCTTTCCTGCATGTCACTGGCTCCATATGAAGTAGCTGGAGAGGTTCTTAGGACTTCAGTGCACTAAGTAAGCCATCTGGGATTCATTCATTCATTCAGACAGACACTTGCCAGATTATTTTAGCTATTTTTCCAAACAAGACCAGAGGACATCCAGGCCAAGAAGACCACAGAGCCAGGTCATGCTTCCAATATGCCCTCTATGAGTCAAATATCAAAAGGTAACACTGTCAAACAGACATAAAAGATCTAAAATGCAAAATAAAATCTCTGTGACTGGGATGGATGTGAGAGGGAGGGAGAGAAAGAACATAGAAGACAAAATGTCAAAAACATTTAACAAATCCAATCTGTTTATGGTATTAGCCAAACAAATGTATCATGGCTATTTCTGTCAACCCAGTAAGTTTATTCTCCTTAAGGTTTTTTTTTTTCCCCTAGGCTGAATCTTCATATTTCTATGACAACAGTACCCCATGGCCTCCAGCCCCAAGTCACCTCCAAGAACCTGAATCTTCTCTTAAGGGACATACTAAATTCTGGGCATACCACTGACTAGTTGCATTTCCTGATCTTTGAACTTCTGGGCCTTGGTTTCTTTCCCTTAAATGGGGACACTGCAGTAGATATTTTCAAATATCCTTTTGAGCCCCCAAATTTTATTTTTCATTTTGTTCGCAACGACTTTGAAAATATTACAGATATTGACATTCTCCTAGCTGTGATTCACAAGTGTGGTTTGGAGTAAGGAGACATGCAGCAAACATGTTGAGTATACTGCAAATAAGATGGTTGCTAAACAACGCATATAATTAGAGCAGTAGAAATTCAAGTGAAAGACAGATGTGAAATGCTTATTAAGAACCAAACCCAGGCTGGGATGAAATTCTTAAACACATACAGGGGTCTCAATCTGTCCAAATAAATAATATGCTATTAAAAAACAAAGAACAGGAACAAAGACTTCAATGTGGGCTGAGTGTCTAGGGTGTTCCCTCATTTCTCTTAGTCAATATCTACTTAAAGCAGATGCATTTGACTCATCTCAAGTATCCACTCAGGAGCACAGAAGGCCAAGCCCATGTCTCCCAAGCATTAAGCAAGGATATAAGGAATAACGATTTTCTGCCAATGAAGCTCATGCATGAAACAAAACCAGACTCATCAAAAAGACACTAAGCACACAGCAAAACTGAGGGTCTCTAAGAAGGGCCCTGAGCTCAGGGAGACTTCAGTGAGGCCCACAGAGAAAATATCAGGACAGCACCTCACAAATCCATGCAAAGGGTAAGAGAAATCTGAGGCAGGTTGAAGAAAAAACTGATGAAGAGTGTCAAAAGAATTTCTGCCGATCCTGAGAATAAAACAAAATGTGACCACCAACATTTGTTTTTTCTTGCTGCTTCTGTTACCATCAGACAGATAGGTCAGCACAGGCTCATGAAAATTACATATGTGGACCCAAAAGCCGGCTTTTAGAAACAGTTTCCAAACCCACAGAGGAAGTAAATTTTTAATGTAAAGCAATCAACTAAAGGGAATCATGTGCTTAAATGCAGAGCCTGGGAACATAACCCAGGGTAGCCAGACCTCCTCTATTCTGCTCACTCCAAGACAGGCACCTCAGGGTCACAAGCCCTGTGACCAGCACACTTGGAAAAAGTTTGTGCTCTCAGATCCTGATGTTTTCTCAAAAGAAAGAAACAAAAACTATTTATCCTTACCTGATATTCAATCATAGGAAGGAGTTCCTTGACTTCCAAGCCAAAACAGTAGGAAAAAGTGTAAAATGGAAAAATACATAAGTGATCGCAGTGATGAATAATGGCGAGGAACAAAGAAGGAAAGTTAAAAAAAAATGACTCTAGATCACAGAGCATCCCCCAGAGTATGATCGGCTTTGACAGTTGCTGCTACACCAGGTCAGCATGAGAATATATTGGTGCAAAAAGTCTGAATTGTTTTCTAAGCACTCCCCTGGTGCATTTATAATTCAGTTTAGAAAAGAATTAACCATTATTACTATCAAGTAAGCAAGCTAGCTTGGCTAACCCAAACGGCTTAGTGGTGAGATGCCAATGTGGTCAGTGCCTTTCAGAGAGGCTGCTCCCACACCCCGTGGGAAGGAAAGGGCCCCAGACCTAGGTCCTTAAACATACGTGCTAGGACCATAGAACTCATGACCCATTCTGAGCTACTATGATCCTCTCTCCCCAGGGAAGGCCCACCCACCCTGAGAGCCCTCAGAGGGGCAGAAGGGAAGGAGCTGACCTGACCCTAGCCAAGTTCAGGTTGCTGATTCTACTGCCACTTGAGGCTCCGTGGTGCCACCTGCCTTTGAGTGACCTGAGAGAGCACATGGCCCTTCCAATATTGCATTTTATCCCAGGCTAAGTGAATTTCTCTCCCTTGCACTCAAATCATACCTCACCAAGGCATGTGGGAAAACTTGTAACTAGAAAGATTTAGTTTTCCCCAAGGGCCCGTTCTCCAAAGTCTCTAATTGGCTGTGATGCTCTGTGTTTTGTGTGGTTTTCCCAATTTATCTGTGCAATTTAAGTGACTCTTACTAAACTATAATTCTGGCATTGATTAGAAGAAGATAGTCATCCATCTTGATGTCTTTCTGTGAATAAAACACCATGTGATGTATTCCTGGAAAACTTCACCACTAAAAATCATCTCTCAGGATTTTGAGTTTCAAAATGATGAATTCTCTCAAATCTTACAAAAACATGTCACAAAATTTGAAGTAACAGAATCAACTTGACGCATTACAAATAGTATTAGGCTAAAATCAAGCAATTGCTCCCCTAAATCATCCTCTGAAATGACTGGAGATTCCAGAGACAAAAATAAATCAGAGAAATCAAGGCTTACATCCACTGCCTTCTGATATAGGGATAACAGCTTGCAAACTTAGTAAGCAATAGAAGAATAATTAGCACTGGTCATATTAGTAGCAATATATATATTTTTAAATATTATTGTTTTTTTTATTTAAAATAACAATAATATTTTAACATCAGTTAAAATAGGCCAATGACTGCAGATCAGTAGATGCTAAAGTATTTAAGAGTATATTTGATGCTGTTCAAATATCCAGATTCATGAGAAAATCAATTCAAGATATATGACCAATTCTAGATTCATGAGAAAATGCTTGGCATCCTTAATCACTAGGAAAATGCAAATTAAAACCACAGCAAGGTATCATCGCACATCTACTAGAAGGACTTTCCACAAAGATTTTTGATCAAAAGTGTTGGAGAGGGTTCAGAGAAAAGAGAACCTGTACATTGTTTGTGGAATTGTAAATTCCAGCATAGGAAACAGTATCACACATCCTCCAGAAATCCCACTACTAGGTAATCGTTATGTCAACCCATGTTCATGTTCAACCATGAACATGCAACCCATGTTCATTAAAGCACTATTTATAATAGTCAAGACATGGAATGAACCTCAGTATTCATCAGCAGATTAATGGATGAAGAAAGCATTGTATATACACACATGCACACACACACATACACACACACACACACACACACACACATACACAATGGAATATTATTCAGTCAAGAAAGAAAAGAAAATCCTGTCATTTGCAATAACATGATTGGAACCAAAGGGCATTGTGCTAAGTAAAATAAGCCTAACTAGAAAGACAAGCACCACACAACCTCACTTCACGTGGAATCTAAGAAAGTTAGTGTGGAGGGAGGGAATGTAGAACTGTCAACCAAAGGGTATGAAATTCCAAATAGACAGGAGACAGGTTTGACATCTATTGTGGAGTGGTGTGACTATAGTTCACAGTGATATATGTTTCAAAATAACTAGAAAAGTAAACTTCAAATGTCTTACCACTTTAAAAAATGCTAGGTAAGCAAGGTGACAGCATGTTAATTAGCTTGCTTTAATCTTGACACATTTTATGCATATATCAAAACATTACATTGTACCTCATAAGTATATATAATTATGATTTGTTGACCAAAAATCCTTAAGCTGAAAAGATTGATTCTTTTAAAAGCTCAATTTTAAAGAACATTTCAGACCTTAACACCTTAACAGTTTATGTTACATTCAAGAGGCAACTCTTATTAGTACATTGCCCATTTAGGTAGGTTTCAGAAAAATGCAAGTTTCATCAGACACACTTGGCAGTAGTGTGTTCTTCCATAATCCTGGGAGCAATAACTGTTTCCCTGGAAATGAAGGATTTGTATAGTAACAGTTGTCTGTCCCAGGAGCGAGGAGTCCTGGGAGCATCTTGGTAGGAGGGGCTGAGGGAAGATGGAATCTGGACTTGCCTGGGCTGCTGTGGGGGAAGTCATCAGAAGTGAAGCAGTGTGGCCAGTGGAGCTGGAGGGCAGCGGGGAGTAGGGCCACCCTGTGGCTGGTGTCTTCAGAATCCCCTCTGCAGCAGGGGCCGGCAGGGGCAAGGCTGTAGCGTCTTTGGCACAGGAGCCCTGCTGTCTCCCATTAGCCAAGCAGGGGTGGCTTGGGCAGCGACAGGTTTATCTGGGTTCCCGCATGATCATGGAGTGGACTTGTGTGTGCCCTGATACGTCGTGGTCACAGAGGGCCCACATCTGTCTAGCACCGAGTTGTTAGAAGTTGTTCATGTTAGATGGGAGAGTGTCAACCCCTGACTCATGCGGTGCCAGGTGGGCTCCTGAATGTCCATGGCCACTATTCTCTTTCTCGTCCCGTGTCTCTAGTGAGTGGGAGGTACTCTCGGTCCTGTGTGCCCCTTCTCCAGCAGAGCTCAAGTATGACACAGAGTATATGTAATTATAGCTCTGTAAAATGTGATGTTTGGTGCTAAATGTGATGGAAACAATACAGGGTGCTACAGTTAGAATGCCAGCGTGGACGGATGTGTGCCCTAGAGCAGCAGTGTTGGAGCGGAGGTCTCCAGGACTGGCAGGAATCAGACACGTGTTCCAGGAGAAGGCAACAGGCCATGGGGACAGGAGCTGCGGGCAGGCTGGGGGACAGTGCCACACAGAGAGAAGCAGGCACATCCAGGGCCTGGAGTAGGAATGAACTGGGAAGTGAGGGTGGCCTTTCTGCAGCGTGGGGTCCCCAGGAGAGAGATGGCCAATAGAGCACAAGAGGAAACGCTCTCTGTCTGGGCCCAACATGGTCCAGAGCCTGGCTCCCAGCTTAGATGTCCTCTCAAATAAATAATCGTTGGATGATTTTTTTTTAATTCCTGGATCCCAGTGAGGATATAGAGGGCTTGTTGGGGGTGTGGAGGGAAGGGAAGTGAGAGAGGTGATCAGAGCTTCATCACCAGACACAGTGGCTGGAGTGCGTGGGGTCACTGAGATGCAGTTGTTGGAAGGGCTCCTGTGGTCCAGTTCCTCCTTTACATGTGGGACAATCATCCCTGATGGCGAGAGTGACTTGCCCACATCTAAATAGTCAGTTGCAGAGCTGCAGGACGGGATAGGCCCAGAGTCCAGAAGACCCCTCTGTCTAAGTGCCCCACGCTCTCTGCAAATGTCATGGCGGAGGTGGGGGTGGTCTCTGCAAATATGACCAGGCACAGTGAGAAGACCCCATAAGGGAACCATTCAGACCCCCTGCCTGTGCTCATCAGTCAGGCTAGAGGATTACTCAGGCCAGCTTGAGCTAGGTCATCTTTGTGCCCAGTGTCGCCTGTGGGTTTTTTTTAATTTTTTTTTTTAGTTTTACTTGGACACAATATCTTTATTTTATTTTTATGTGGTGCTGAGGATCAAACCTAGTGCCCCATGCATGCTAGGCGAGCACTATACCACTGAGCCAAAACCCCAGCCCCTCACCTGCATCTTAAACCAGACTTTGTTGCTGAATCTGTTCAAGAGCATGCATCATTCACGCCCCTGGGATTTCAGCTTCCTTATTTGCAAAGTGGGACAGGGGAGTACCGGAGGTGGATGAGCCCAAGCACCCCGTCAGCTGCCGAGCTGTCTCCCACCTCTCTGAGCTGCTCCCAAGCTACCGACCTGGGGACTCAGACAAAAGACTTCAAGGGCCATAAAGAAAACCTTGGCCAATATCATTCCAGACGTCCATGTTTTTCTCCTGAATTGCCTGTCACCTTAGACCAGTGATAGATGGGAGAGATCTGGCTCTGTCATGGGAAACTTTTATGTTGAAAGGTTTGGGGATTTTTTTTTTCTCCTTTACTTTACAGATTTATAAAGTCAATACTTTAGCTGTTTGATGAAAAGTTTGTGTTTTCCTGAGTTCAACAGCACAAAAGAGTTTTCAAATGATCAGCGGCACCTTGAGTTAGAACTGCTTCTAAGATTGTTCTTTGGAATCCCTTACTTCATGGGGAACAGTAAAATCAGAATGTTAGCTTAATAGTCTGCCAGGAGCACACAGGAAGATGCAGGGTGTTTATGCATGAACAACCAGTGATGTGCACCTGGTAATTTCATTCAAAGATGTAAAAGAAAAGATATTGTAAGGGACATTTCTGTTATTTTATCAAATGCTATTCACCAAAAAATAAAATTTTAACCTATATTCTTGACCTTCAGGGACTTATTTTAAGATCATATGGCTTTTCCTAAACAGCTGAATTATTTAGTAAAATAAAGTGCACCAAAATACCAGCCCTCTGCAGCTCTACAGCTGTTCAGGCCTCAATCTGCATATTTCATCTCAGCAGATTGAAGCTTCAACTGAAAAATAGCTCAGAAAATACTATTGCCTTCTATGCCAAATGCAAAACAAAATTCATCCAAAGCTGAGGATTTGATATAGTGGGTGACCTATTCCCACACTCAGCACGGCTGATGGAGTCCAGTCGTGTGGACATGGCTTCCTCCTCTCTAGGCCACACCTCTGCAAAGGCAGTCGAGAGCCACATCCACAGAGGCACCAAGGTCCTGGGGAGATGGCACAGGAGAAAGTATGGAGCCCTGTGCCTGCAAGGGTGACCAGCATTAGTAGTTATGTTTTCAATGCATATAGAATGTTCTGGAAAGATTCAATTTACACAATCAAAATGTCTGGCTCCTGGGGAAATTTGACAGGTTTCTAGCAAATCACTTTTTCCCAATGGTGAAAACGGAACTAAGAGTTCAAGACGGTCACATTGAGCGCTCAAGGGACTTTCTGAAGGGACCCATGGCACCCACCATAGAGACCCATGCTGGTAGCATGGTAACCATGGCAATGCTGGTGACAAAGGTGGTCTTGTAAGGAAGAGGATGGGAAAGACACTAACAGTGATGATGTAACTGCCACCAGAGAGCTGAAAAGGGTGACAATGGTGATAATGGTGACAATGGCAATGACAAGGAGGAAGACAACCACAGCAGCCTGACAGTTGCAGTCAAGGCTCATGTATGTCAAGCCCTTGCTGCACACCTAGTGGCATGCAGAACACTTAGGCACTGCCCCTGCGTTGTCACATGGAATTTTTGACACCAGCCGTGATTCCCCATTTTAAAGATGATTAAAGTGAGACTCGATGATAGGAACTTGCCCTAGTCAGGATCTCGTAAATCCCTCTGTGCAGTAGAATCACCTGGAAGGTTATTTTTTATTCATGACCGCCGTGGCGAAGCAACATGCCCAGCTGGGGTGGGGCAGAGCCAGATCCACAGCCTGCCATTGAGCATTAGGGTCCCTCCCACCCACTGACTGTTCAGGTTCTGGGAGGCCCAGGGAAGTGCCAAGGTCCCCACAGCTTTTTAACCAAGGGAAGCTGGAGACTGAAGGAGATCTGAAGCAGGGATCTTCTGTTGGGCAGTGTGCTGGAACCAGGGAGAATCTGTCCACCCAAATTAACTTCAGTTTCATTCATACTATTCTAAGTTGAGACAATGCCTGTGGTTATTTTTGCCTGAAAGTCTAGATTTCCAACCAGATATCAGCTGCTTTTTAAGTCTCTAGAATCATTAGAAGCCCAACTCCCTAAAGCTGGAGGTAGGAGTAATTGGGGAGGGGGCATTTCCATCTTCCCTGATCAGTGCCCCACGACTTTCCTCTAGGGGGAAAAGCAGCTCAGCGAAGCCTCCTAGGGTGCACCAAGACACCTCTGTCCCCAGTGCGGGGAGGAAATAAAAGCGCTGCCAAGTGTATTCCTAACCCAAAGGGCAGGATTCTTCCAAATAAGGCCCTGCAAAATTAGGACTTGGCCCCCTAAGGATTAATTATTTTTTATATTCTTAATTTTGAGGGGTGGGGGTACCAATGATTGAACTCAGGGGCACTCAACCACTGAGCCACATCCCAGACCTATTTGTATTTTATTTAGAGACAGAGTCTCACTGAGTTGCTTAGCGCCTTGTTTTTGCTGAGCTTGGAACTTGCGATCCTCATGTGCCAGCCTCCCAAGCCACTGGGATTACAGGCATGGGCCACCAAGCCCGGCCTATTCTTAATTTTTGAGCTAATATTTTCCTAGGGCAGTG
The DNA here is from genome assembly GCF_052094955.1 of Ictidomys tridecemlineatus. Lineage (NCBI taxonomy): Eukaryota > Metazoa > Chordata > Mammalia > Rodentia > Sciuridae > Ictidomys > Ictidomys tridecemlineatus. Next base: position 87,020,858 of record NC_135483.1, read on the forward strand.
GATTCTGGCTACACCATGTGTCCAATCTCCTCTGGCACCAATGCCTCCTCCTCTCACTGAATCCCCTTCTGTCCAGGACTGGGGGACCACTTGTAGAGCAACCCCTGTGGATAAAGCTGAGCCCGAGAGGGGCCAGGAACCTATAACAGGAACACCCAGCTGAGTTTCTCTTGGATGGAAAAGAGAGAAGTTATTTCATCAAGTCTCCCTAGGTTTTCCCTGAGTCACTGGAGGAGCTTCATCACCTGGCTGCAGAGAGGAGGCATTCGGGGCCCTGGGCTGCAGCCTTGTGAACGGGCACCTCAGTCACTGGGCTAAAACAGGGTGGCCAGGACGCTGAGCTTCAGAGTCAGGAGCTCTGATAAGCATATAAAAAACTGTCATATGGCAAGAAATGCTTTGTCCAGCAATAGGACTAAGAGTGCCTGGTATTCTCTGCAGCAGGAACTTTGGGGACACATGAATAGAGGGTCCTGATTCCCGCTGACAGACACTGCATCCGATATGTCCTTGCTGTCTGTGTCCAGTGACACAGAAATGCAACTGAGAACATTTTTTCTCCAAAAAATGTGGGGTTTTTTTTTTTTTTGTTGTTGTTTTTTTCCCCTTTTCAATGGGAATAAAAATACACAGGCAAATGCACTTAGCTTGGAAATAGGCCCTTCGGCCAGGGTCAGCTCTGCCTTCTTTAACAGGAGTTGCTCATAGAACAATTTCTACCACTGGGCATTAGAGTTCTCTGCCTCTAGATTTATGAACTGGTTTTGATCATTGTCAGCTTCAGAGAGGGAGAGAAGGAACAAAAAGGGGCTGGAGTTGTGAATCGGTGGTAGAGCACTTGCCTGGCATGTGTGAGGCCCTGGGTTCAATCCTCAGCACCACATGTAAATAAATAAATAAATAAATACAAGATCCATTTGCAACTAATAATTATTTTTTTTTTAAAAAAAGGCATTAAAAATGAAAATTTGCACAGTAGGTAAATCCTTTGAACAATTGGAGCAAAAACCACAGAGGGACTGGGCAGCATTGAGCTCTGAGGCCATTTGTCCCGGGGCCTCCATCTCTCTCTTTCTGGTGGTAGTTGCAGGAGCAGAAGCTGCAGAATGGGAGTCTTCCCCTCAATTAACTTAAACAGAGTTCAGTGGACCTCAGCTGTCTGGCCTGCTGCAGTATGGAGGAGTGACCTAGACTAGGGCAAAGGTCACTGTGGGTGCCTTCCATGATGTCTTCAGAGGTGATATCCAACCATCAGTCTGCAAACTGTGCTGTTTGGGGTATTTGAAAAGTTCTATCTTTGTGATAAAATGGAAGGCGGGGACCAGGTCTGGAGTCATCTCACCCCTTTGGCTGGATCAGTGATTTGTTTCTCTACAGTGGTGCATTACTGCCACCTTGTGGCAGAGTACCTGCATTGGAGGCGTTTAGAAGTAAGTGTCTAAATACATCAGTCACCACCACCACCTCCACTCTGCCCCCTGAAAAACCTGATCATAATTCATGTCACAGTAAATTTGATGGATGAAGCAACGAATTAAAGTGGGTCTATACCAGGGAGAAGCCTGACAGGAGGTTCACCCTCTACCCAACCAACAAGTGGACACACTGGGGTCACTTGGCTAGGAGGCTCAGGGAGAGCTGGGTTGCCAAGAGCGCCTGCCCCTGCAAGCATTCAGGCACGTGCATGGTGACATCATCCCTCCCCTCATGGCATCATTGTTTATAGAAAAGGCAGTTTTTCCAGGCAGCGTTGGAGGGTAAGAGTAAGAAGACACCCATTCCTGATTCTGGCTGGGAACAGGACCATGACAGAGGAAGTTTGGAGAAGGGGGCTGGATTGGTTCAACCTTACTAAGGCAGCAGTCTCTGGAATGTCACAGGACATGGTGACCTGGAGATTCTTGGTGGCTTTTGGAAGAGCAGCATTTAAATACAGAACCACACAGGGAGACCTAGGGAGTCAGGATGGTGTGAAGAGTCCAGGGCCTCATGGCCTGGCAACCCTAGGCAAGGGGGAGGATTGGGTCCCTTCTGAAGAGTCCAGAACAGATCAAGGGCAATGAGGGCAGCTTCCATATTAACCTGCATTTCAAATGTCTTACATTCCTTGAGACACAATCAACCCGCCCTGGGGCTTGTCAATTCCGCAGTGACCTACAATGATCTATGATGTGCCTCCTCTGTTACAATGTCAAGTCCTCCGGGACAGAGCCCTAGATGTTTCCTTGAGACATGAGCTGAGAGGAGGGTCGATAAAAGTAAATGATGGGTCAATGGTAAAGAGCTGATGGCACCAGGAGTGAAGCCACCGACCGGTGGAGTCCCTGAAGACCCTGCCTGCTGGGCGGAGGAGCCCTGGCCGCCCCGCCTGGCCACCTGCCCCACATGTCCGGGGGCCAGGTTCAGCTCCCATGCAGACTGGGAGTTTGTTGACTTTTGGTAATGGGCCTGCTCTGTAAATATCACTCCATGTATCAAAGCAGAAATTGATTTTCCCCCCAGTCACAGGAGCCCAAATCTCTGACTCTTGGCATTTCCTTCTTCCAGCTGCTCTTGCAGAGTCTTGTATGGTTCTAAGTCCCCAGAATACAATTCTGACGTCCATCCGCCAGGTGACCCTGGTGCACCCAGTGATCATGGCAGGGACAAGGCTCTGGAGCCCGCAGGGTGGATTCCGATCCCTTCTGCAGCTGGCCCACAGGGGGGGTCTGGGCAAGTCATTTATCTTGGTTGTGCCTTGGTTTCTTCATCCATAAAACAGGGACACGGAGGCTGGGACCTCGTTCAGAGGGCTGTTTTGAAGAGTGCATGAGCTAATGCAAATGAAGTGACAATCCAGAGTCCATCACATGGAAAGTGCCACCTGAGGGATGGCTATGGTCACCTTTTCATTGTGAGAGGACCTCTAATGGTTGGGAAGGACATTCAGTGCGGAATCACGTGTCTTCACTAGCAGGCTCCCTTCCTCCTCCCTGGTCATCACCAGGGACTTAGGGGAACTTCACATGTCCCAGCTCTGTCCCCAAGGGCAGCCCCCTTGGGGGAAAGACACAAGAAACCGCCACAGCCCCTCCACTGCTGTTCTGCTGGAGGGACAGACCAAGGGCACATTTCCAGGTAGCTCCTGCAGAGAAGCCGCGTGGACCTGCTTCCCCAGGCTCCCATAATCCCCGTGCTGTCTCCCAGCTCTCCACTCTGTTCTTCTGAACTAGCCAAGGGGGCGTGGGGTGGAGCCGACTCTGAGTTAGAGTCACATGGAGTCTAGGATTAGACTAGCAGCAAGTGACTTGACCTCTGAGTCTTGGCTCCTCTTCGACATGGGCCAGGGGGGAGGGGAGGATTTTCTAGTTCATGGGGTCCCTGAGGAGATCTATGGAGAGGGTGGTAACTGAGTCTTTGCCAGGACCTTGCATATTTTATAGGCATGCAATTGCAACTCTATCTTCAATGAATCAAAGGAAAAAACTTGAAAATCAAGTTCTGGATCAGATTTGATGGAGAGCACTTATGACTTAAAGCAGCAGTTCTCAGACTTCCCTGGGCTCAGCATCACCTGGGGCTGGTGAAAACCAAGGCTGATGGGTCCCACCTGCCCATAGAGCAACCCATTCTGTGGGTCCACAAAGAGCCTGAGAATCTGCACTTCCAAAAGCTCCCAGGCGATACCCAGGCTGCTGGTCCCTGACCCTATTTTGAGAACCAATGACTTCAAAGAATATTATGCTTCTGAAGCAGAGGAAAATATTTATTATTGATATTTTTCTTCCCTTTTTTATTTTCAAACTTGAAATTTCTGTGTTCAGGGTTAATTCAAACAGAGCCTTCCCCTGCATCTGGTGTATGTGAAGTAGACCTAGCTCAGTGATGTTGCTCTTCTCCATTTAATCTTGACTCACCCTGGGGGTCCCAGGCAGGTCAGGACTGATATTTCTGATTCCCTATTTGTGCTGAATCGAGACACACCCACCCAGCCAGTCCTCATGTGACATCCCTGCCTCACTGCCCAATCACATGACAGGGGACACATTCTAAGTCATTCTGAAAATACGATCAGTCCTAAGATTAGAAAAAAGAAAATTTATCTGAAATATTTTTTTCAAGAGTCCTGTTTCTAATCAACCTCGCAACAGTTGGTAGCATGTCGATAAATCAGACGGGGTGGTGTTCACGGCTTTATTGTGCCCCTGATTCAGCTGTCCATAATCAGTGTCAGAACCTCACTCCTCCACAAGATGATTCATTCCTTCATTTATTCACTCATTTTTTTTCAGCAAGTGATTATTGATTGCGTGCTCATTGGCATGCTCCATACTAGGCTATGAAAATAGAGACAGATGCAGACATCCTCCATTCAGGCAGGGAGAACTGTCGTGCGTTTTTAGCTATTTCAAAGAGCTTCTGTGGCTCCTGTCTCCTGCAGCACCTCCCCCTTGGGTAGTTTGTTTGATGTTTTTGGTGCTGTCTGGTTTTGAGGTGGTGTTCATTTCATGCCCTGTAATCCTGGTAAAGAAGGAAAATATTAACCAGATTCGTGGGGTTCCCATAAAGGGGAGCAAGTCATAGAGAAAAGCTTTCCATTCAATAGGAAAGACGAGTGTCCAGGAACACCTGCATGATGCAGTGTGACGTGGGACAGCGGGTCCCGTGGAGAAGCCGGCCTGCCTCTCTGGCAGAGGTCTTCCTGGTGGTGAGAGCTGCAAAGCTGGTCAGGAGGAGAAGCACCACGTGCATCAGGTCAGGAAGGCCAGCGTCCCCTGTGGCTGAGACACAGTCCAGCAAAGGGCTGAAAGAAGGACTTGACTTTTTGAGCCTCATTTTCCTCATCCCAAAAGATGAGAATAACTTTCCATCCCACCTGGGAGTGTTGAAAGCAACAAAATGGGGTGGTTTTGAAGCACTCAGCATAGTGTCTGCTGTGGTATCAGCACTCAGTAAAATTGCTTTACTTTTTGTTATCACGAGGTTGGTGAGTATCAGATGATACGAAGTGGGCCAGGTGGGGTCTGGAGAGTGAAACCTGATTGGGTCAATGTGTGTTTAGCAGTAGGACCCCTGGGCCTCCCCCAGGTGAGTGGGGAGAGGCTGGAGAATGTTCTTGGCTGCTTTCTCAGTCCTTTCCCATGAGCATCTGGGAGAACTGGGGCTCCACCAACCCTGTTGGCTCAGCCTCCATGAACTGGCTTGCTTTCTGGAGGCCCACATGTGCCTGGTAACAGCATAGCTCTGGGCTTCGGGGTCGAAGCTATGGGATGAGTCTATGGTTCTGATTCAAAATGGCGCCAGGCTGAGTCTCGTGCATTCAGAGGCAGGGTGTGCGGGGGCACCTTCTGAGGAGCCCAGTTTTGGAGATGCCCTCATCTTCATCTTTGCAACTTTACCTATGGTGGCCCCTGAGGGACTTGGGTGTGCCCTCATGCCTCATGGCTACCTGTGGAACAATTAACTCAATCCACATACTACAGGGAATACTGGGAGATTCTCCAAATGGAGTACCAATGCAGGGAGACAGGACAGCATGTGAGGGGCAGTGGGTCACCTCAGGAAAGGAGCTTCTGCTTTAGAAAAGATCACCCAGAAGGCAGCTTTTAATGACATTTTGCCTGGGCATCAGCTGTGTATCTGAGGGCCCAACTCATAATGCACGCTACACATTCCCAGGAAATCCACAAGACTTCAGAGGGATGGTTGTGCTTATTTGAGTTTTCAAATTCAAAAAATACCTTTCCACGTTGACCCTGGAGCCCCGTTGTGATCATTGCATCCTGACACTGTGTCTTTGTGTCCCTCCTTCTTGTGGCCGTCCATCCAGGGCACCATGGGTGTCTCTCTGTCTACTGTACCTCGAGCTCGCTCCAGCTCACAACAGTCCTCACCAGGATGAACTTTAATGACTCACTATCGGTCCATCAAGTAGCTCAGCCTAATTTACTGGCCATTTTCCTGTGGTTGAACATCTAGATCATTGATTTTCAGACTTTTTACTGCAAAAAGCATGTTTTAAGAATAAATATGTAGAGCCCAAATATGTCCTATTGATTCTTGCAAACACCCTGGCTTGTTTCATTTTCGAAAGTAGCCTGTGAAATAGGAACCATCACTGCCTGATGTTCTAACGTGAAAACGGGTGCTGAGAGTTCATCGTTTGGTCAGGTGTGGTGGCACTCACTTGCAATCCCAGCTGCTCAGGGTGCTGAGGCAGGAGGATGGTGAGTTCAAAGCCAGCCTCAGCAACTTAGTGAGGTGCTGAGCAACTCAGTGAGTCCTTGTCTCTAAATAAAATGTGAAACAGGGCTGGGGATGTGGCTCTGTGGTCAACTGCCCCTGAGTTCTATTCCCAGGCGGTACCCCCCCCAAAAAAAAAGAGTTCATAGTTTGCTCAAGGACATGGACCTAGCAGGTTATGGACTTGGGACATGAGCCCAGGGACCTCTGACTTCAGAGTTCAGATCCTCAGCATGCTGTACAGCTTGGACCTCGTGGGCTGGGATAGGGAGAGTGGCATGAGCCATGCAGTTCCTGCCTGACATGGGCCCTGATAGGTGGAGCTGGGCATTCAACCCCAGGAAAAAGTTCCTAAGCACCTCAAGGCAGGGATGCTGCTGTGGTTGCGGGGCCCTGAGGCTCCAGGGAACGGCCCGTGCCACTCATTTCTGCCCTGTTGGCCCACACACCTGCTGCTCCAGGGATCCAGAGGCGCTCTCCGGCTCTCCTCCCAGGTTTTCTCTTCTTACCTACACACCGTTCTTGTGTGTTCCCATCCTGGAGTTCTGGCCATTGCTGCAAGTGTCCCCTCCTATACTGCCCCTGCTTCTAGCCTCCTTCTCCACAAAGGCCTCTGGTGCCAGCAGACGCCTAGGTCAGTGCATACCCAAGGCTTGGGAGGAGGCTCCTTCTCAGAATCCCATATGCCACGTCAGGGGCCCGAGAGCCAAAGGTCCTGTGCAACCCCTCCTGCTTTCAATTAGCTTTCCCTTGTCACCAAGAGTGACCCAGGGCCGCATCCCTGCTCATCAGTGATGCCATGTTTCCTGTCGATGAGCCTCCCTTTCATTCTTTGTGCCTTCTGGAGACAAATAACTAATTGAATTTCACCTTCCATCGCTGAAATATGACAGACTGGTGCCTCCAATTAACTCAGTCGCTGTGTTGAATAAGAGGCCTGTTGCCTCCTGTGGGGACAGCAGGGCAGGACAAGCCACCCCTGTCTGGCCCCACTGTCACCCCCCCTTTCTGGTCTGCTGCAGCACCCAGCCTTGGCCATTCCTCTACCACCAAACTCTGATGGGAACCGGCCATGTGCCAGGTTCCCCAGGCCTGTGGCTGGTGACATAGCAGCAAACCATCAGATGTCTGCCCTGCACTAGAGACAGCTGGGCAGGTGGGGATGTCAGAATACCATCATGTCAGGGGTCCCTGGGTGTTTGACTCAATTAAAACTTTAGGGCCCAACACATGGGGACAGGAAAGGGGACAACAAGAACAGTGAGGCCCTGTACTAGGTTCTGGGGATACGGAAAGGAAAGGTTGCCAGGGAAACCAAGCCCCAGGGATAAAGCTGGTTGGAGGTCTGTGGCCACCAGAGCTGAGCGGGGCCATGACAGCAGGATGCACAGGCCTGTGGCCTCAGAAAGGGGTGCTCTACCCTTTGGTGGGTTCAGGAGTTGCTTTAAGAAATGGTCCAACTTGCTCCATTTTCAAGAGTTCACCAAATGAGCCAGTGGAAGGAAGCACACTTCAGATACCCAGGATGGCACCTGCAGAAGTCTGGGGCAGGCATGTCAGGGAGCAGGGAAGGATGCATCAGAAATACACACTGAGGCAGGGCGAGGGGGTGCACACCTGTAACCTCAGTGGCTTGGGGGCTGAGGCAGGAGGATCGCAAGTCCAAAGCCAGCCTCAGTAACTTAGGGAGGCCTTCAGCAACTTAGGAAGACCCTATCCCAAAATAAAAATATAAAAAATGGGCAGGGGGATATAGTTCAGTGGTTAATCCCTGAAGCCAGGAAATGAAGGGTGGAAGGATAGAAGGAAGGAAGGAAAAAAGAAAGTGGGGGAGAGACTAAGAGGGACTGAGGGAAAGAAGAAAAAGAAGAAAGGCCCACAGGTGGGGGGACTGATAGTTTCACACCACACGTGACATTGCTCACCAGGGAGGGTGGAGGCGGCAGTGGGCAGTGGGCCAGGTTCTAGTCCCCACTCTGCCTCACTCCTTCTGCAGACCTGGGATGTCACATGATCTCCATGAGCTGCCTTGCCCCTTCGCTGCTCAGTTAACAAGTATGTGTCCCTGTGTCCGTCACCCAACACACCATCACCCTGTAGATCTGCAGAAACCCCCCTGGTGGTCAATGCCATTGACATGGTCATCTGCCTCTTGGATCCTCAACAGCAGTGACATCAGGAGTAGAGAATCGGGGAGGGAGGAGGGGAGGACCCTGGACATGAGTGAAGGGTTGAGGGGCAGCAGAAGGGATCCCACGCTGGTGGTCCCCAGCTCTCCACATCCAAAAGGCTTGGAGGGACAGAAGCAAATGCAAATCCTGGGCCGCCGCAGCCTGATTTGGCAGGAGCCGCGCTGCCCTGAGCCTGCAGCTGAGAAGATTCTGCAGCAGGTGGCAGGCCTGAGACCCCGGGACCTGAGGGGGTGCTGGCCCTGCCCCGGCAGAAACATTAGAGGGCCCCAGGGACAGAGCAGGAGGCAGCTCAGAATTCACCAGAAGTGGAAACTCATGCACCATGTCCGCCCCTGGGGTGCTCTTTCCTCCCCGCCCCACCAAACAGGAGCTTCCAGGATCTCAAGGGCAGTCGGTGAGCACCTGGGACTTTGCTGGCCTGGTCCTCTGCTGCCTCTGCTCTGCTGGATCCCAGGTCCTGGACCAGTTCAGCCCTAAGGTCTCCCTCTCTGCTCACTCTAGATCCTTGGCTTGCTGTTTTCCTTTTGTTACTCTGCTTGTTTACTGTTGGCTTTGTATTTCCATCTTTTAGATTACCAAATTAAGTCATGCTTGTGGTAGCAATTTAAGCACAGAAATGACTGAATTAATGCTCATACCTCTCCTAATCCTACCCCAACACTTCAACATCATCACAGTTAGCAATTTGTGTGTGTTCTTCTATGGATAGTGTACACACACACACACCATATATACATACATGCATACATAGTATATATACATAGATATATATACATAAAATGTGTGTACACACGTATCTTCAAACAAGTTTTGCTTTTCTTTCATTTAGTTTTACAATACTATGGAGTTCTAGATGCAGAATATATATATATATATATATATATATATATATATATATATACATCCCTTCGCCAAAAGGAAAAAAACAGTGCTCATCTTTCCCCAACAGTAGTGCAAATCCTCACGGTTCCTGAACAGCCATGGTAGCTAGGCTGACTTACCCATCTCCCATTCCCAGGCCTTTTCCTGACATTTTGCAAACCTGGGCTGTGTTCCTGTGTACTCTCTTTCCATGGCACCTCCCAGTCCTAATGGACAAATTCCCTCTTGTGGGGTTGCTTATTTCTGATAGTCAATCCCCTGGCCCTGGGCCTCAACATCTGTCCCTTCATATTCTTACCCATCCCAAGTGCTATGAGACTTCAGCTTCCTGCACCGCCACAGCAATGAGGAACAGCCATTGGGGACAGAGCCTGGACACTGTCCAGGGGCAGGAAGATGACCCCGACACCCAATTGTAGACCCAGAGTTGCCACTGCATCGAGTTTCCCTTTTGATTGACACCTCGGCCGTCAGTCCCAACTTTAAACACTTGTTTTTCCTCTTTGCTCAACTTAGATAACAAGATGGCCAATGGCACCGCGGAAACTTTCTTTGTTTTTATAAATACAGCAAAACTATGTACAAAGTTCCCATTTTACAGGTTTAGGAAAAGAGAAGCCAATTCCTTGTAGTGAAATAACAACTCGGCAGCCCACCGGCGCTCGCCTGATAAGCACCAGGTACAGCCACACCACTGATAAGAAACCCATCTTGACCACCTCGCTGTGCCAAGAGTCTTTCTTCTTGGTGTGGTTCCCAAGGGGGAGAGGACGGAGTAAACATGATTAAATTATCAGGCAGAAACACATGACTGTGAATAATTGGCTCTCGTGTTTCATGAGTCTTTACCTCACACTCCAGAACGTTTATTCCCTTTATTTCAAAATGTTTATTTACTTTTCTCCATTGACTTTAATTAATTTTGCCTTTGGCTCATAAGCAGGTGAAACTGAAAACTTTTTTATTTGCATTTATCTGGAAGCAACCTAACTAATTAAACTTTGCAGCTCGGTTTCGCTCTGCCATGCCTGAGTCATAGGAAAATGGCTTCAGATTGCAGGTGTGTGGCTGCTTTTCTGACAGGAAGTGGAAGGAATCTGGGGACTTGTGGAGGCTCCCATAAATGATGAAGGTCAGGTCTGCCTGGGGTCTCTAGGTCTCTAGGGGAGGGGGTGCCAGAAAACAGACCTGGACCCTTCTCTCTCCCTGGCTCCTGGAAGACCCTGTCATGTCCCCTCCTGCACCAGCTCTTGCTTTGTGAAGCCTTCCACAATAGGGTCCTCACCAGAGTCAACCAATAACTGTGCCATACCCAGAACAAATAGAATTATAAGTTAAACAAACCCCTTTTTCCATGAAGTCCCCAGGTTCAGGTATTTGGTTACAGAAACAGAAAACAAGTGAGCCCACTGGGACTGGGACTGGGACTGCCTATGGGTGACTGGCTTCCTGGATCCCAAGTTAAGAGAATTCCATCATCAAGGAAGTGAGGTGAAGTCACTTCCTTCAGGAACTGAATGAGGTCATTGCCTTGGCAACCACTGTGTCGTAACAGTTGCTTCCAAGGGTCCCATGAGATGGAGGCTGCCCCTGCTTCCTGTGAAACTTTCACAAGTTAGAATGGAATATCAGCCATAAGCACCAAGGAACAGCTCTCCACACAGGCATGGTTTGGTCCATCTTGTCTACATTAAGATGAGAGAGGCTCATTCAGACACATCCCTTCATCCTGACCAGGTTGTTTGCCATGGAAGTTGACTTTTGCTCTCTCAGGTCCTTCATAGCTGCCTACATCTTCTCCAGGGTTCATTTCTGCATGGACCTTTGAGGTTCTCAGCAGGTGGAAGATCCCCTCCATTCCTGTAAGGTAAGACCAACTCTGTCCCTGCTCTTCTGTAAAGTTAGATTGAGGGAACAGAGTCTGGTTAGGGTTAAGAACATATTCGATTCAGGTTAGGAATCATTCTGCTGGATGTAGAATGGTATTGGGAACCTGCGATATTTATAATAATATAGAGGTGAAATATATGTATGAAAATAGAAATCTAAGTAAGATTTGAAGGCCAGAAGGGCATTGGGCCCTTGATTGAGATACTTAGCTTTGAATTACATTATGCACAGATGTCTAAGATAAATTGATATACAATGGCATAGGACCTTGTACCTTGGATGATTGAGTGTAGAAAAGAACATCCAGTCCAAAAGGGATAGTAGATAAGATTAGGAAGCTAGTCGGTAGGTTTAGGAAGAAGAGTGAGTATAAAATATGAACCAAAAGTTCTTTAGCAATAGGGTGTTGGTTAGAGAGTGAAAGTAAATGTCAGCACATGTGAAGAGTCAGTCACAATGATGAACTGGGGAAAAATATGTAGGAAAGCAGATATCAATAGAGACATTAGGAAATCAGGCAAAGTATAAAGTGAGTGATAGGATTAGACATTTTCAACAGGGTTGAGGTTGAATATATAATCTTAGTAAGAAACAAATGTGTAGTCACCAATAGGATTGACATTGGAGAGCATTAGGCAACCTGGAGAAGGATGTTTTTAGTAATCCATGCTCACTTTCCAATTAGGCTTTGCTATAATCATAAATGTGACCTTTGCATTTGGTGTCCAGATTATCACAGTGATAAAATGTATATGTAGATCAGGTGACATGAGTATTTCTTCCACCATTGCTGGGAGCAATATGTTGAAGACGTATTAATTAGTATTTGGGGGCACAAATAGGTGAACCCTGGGTCTATGAATATAGAGATAATGCATAAATAGACCATACTGTGAATCAATAATATAACTGGTTCCAATCTAAATAATAGATTGAATTGATATCTGAAACTATATAGGAAATCTTATATTGATACACAATCATTCATTCCAACCAGTTATACATCTAATGGCAATATTAGGGTTATGGTTTACCATGAAGGGTGTGTGAGTTTTGCTTCAAAAGTGATTATGGAAATGGAAAATCATGTGTTTGGAAAGAAGTCTCATGAACAAACCCGTCAAGAAACATGGAGGAATACATGTGTTCTGAATCAGGAAGTGATTGAAAGTGAAACAAAGGCCTAGAAATTTTTAAACTTGAGGATGAAATATATATCCTATGATGTGCATCAACTGAAGAAATAGTAAGGTACCAGTGTTGAGTAAAAATGAATGTCAAAATACACATCATGTCCCATAGGAATCTACTAGCATTGATGTGAAACTGGGTCAGTTACTGTAGAAAGATTAGGATTTCTATGCACCATCCACTGAAGTTAGTTTTCAGTACTAGGAAAAAATTATGTATTTCAGGTGGATGAATATGTCTGAGAATAATCTTGTGAAAAGTTGATTATAAATCCACATATATGAACATGAATGAAATTAAGGAATGTATAATAAGACACATATATTTCATATTTTCAAAAATCTGGAGAGTTTGTGTGTGTTTATATATATATAAACACACACACACACAAAACACACACAGACATTAAAAATTCGAAATATATATGCCAATCGAAATTCATTATGAAATATATATCATCCACAGATCCAAAAATATTTATTTTCCTGAACACGGATTTTTGTATCATGTTGTTCAAGTAGGAAACTCACCCATAGGTTGAGTTTTCAGTTCCAACAGCATTTGGGAGGAGTGATCTCTTCTCACAATTTGTATCTGCCAAGTCAGCCACCTCCCAAGAATATATGTGGGATACCAGGTAGGATTCTATATGTGCATGTAAAAATACGTGTGCTGAATAGGCTACAGAGAAGGGAGACAGAAATTCACATATTTGTTAACTTTAAAAACACACGGAGAACTATTTCTATTAAATTGGACTAGATTTATAACACCTACCCTTTATAATGCAAAAGGCAAGTGCAACTACACACGATGCCTCCTCTGAACTGCTTGTATTTCTATTCTGTTTGGGTTATTATTCTCCATCATATTAGGATTCATAGTCCGAGTCTAGTAGGGTATGGGTTAGTGTCCCGGATTCAGTATTTCAAATGGAAAATAGGAAAATTAATCCATTGTGTATGCAAATACGTGCTACACAAAAATCTTCGCACTCTCATCCAGAACAATGCCTTGACATGACCTTCACCCCAAGTAAGACGAAACTCAAGGGGAAGAGTTAGAAAATCTGTGAATACATAGGTGGAATGGAAAATGCTCAGGAGTTCACAACATTGGAGGTGGTAGAGGAGTTTCCATAAGTAAGGGACGGGGTGAACTGTCCACACACATGGAGCTCTGCTGGCCTAAAGACTTCGTGAGAAACTGCCTCTGAGGTTGGGCACTTGAAATATATGTTGTTGTCAGGAACTTTAGCTTCCTTTGTAGTGAGACCATCAAAGCTGGGTCTGCATCTATGTGACCTGGAGGACATGGTTTCTGATTTTCCAATGAACATGAGGCAGAAGTGCTGAATTCTCTCTTTGCAGGTAAACAGTGGCCACTGGAGGCTAAGTGTCTCCCTGTGTGGACTGTGAAGCCATTTGGTCCTCCTCTACTTTTCGTGGTGTTTCTTGCTGCTGCACTGGGAGTTTGGTATTTGCTTCATGAAATACAAGGAGTTCAACTGGGACACAGTGCTGGCAGGAGTTCTGTCATGTGTGATGGGTCAGGGTGCTAGGAGAATGCACCAACCAGTCTTCTATCCCACAGAGCTTGCTCCCTTGACTCTAGCAACCTGATTCTGAACATTGCCCTGAAACCTCTCCATATAAAAAGATGCCTTTACATATATGTGTCTGCTGGCTGCACCATGTCAGTCACAAGCCATTTGGAAGCCAATGTCAGATCCACATGGCCCTACCACAGAGGTTTTATCACACTCCTGCACACCACTTCTCTAGGCCCACTACTCAGCAGGCCGCACCTCACTGGCATCTCTGTTCTACATCATTTTCATGCAACCCAGTCAATCAAGGCACCTGTCTGGTACACTCATGATCAGCAACAGGACATCCAAAGGTTCTCCAGTGCCACCTGGTCATGGGAATTTCAAAGATTGCATGGTATTTATCTAGCCATTTTTAAAGGATGAAGTTGGAGGCACTGTGAGTTTCCATTCATTCAGGAACCATTAAATGGTGAGGAAGCTCATTTCAATGAAAGCTCTGGAGAACTCTCACAAACAAGGCTTCCCAAAGAGTGGCCAAAAGGTCACATGAAGGTCTACAATGTGCCCATTGAGGTCTACAATGTGAGGTCCATGTGTGTTTTGACTTTCAACGATGGCTGCCAGGTCTGTAAGAATAAAACAATGTGATATCCTGGCTGAGATTCCCAGTGTTCTGTGGAAAGTCACCCTGGGCTTTGATCTCAGTTTCCAAGGGCGACTCTCATGCGTGGCCTACTAAAATCTCAACACAATTCATGGCAATACTTCTCTGAGGTCAGTTCCAGAACTCAGTCTCGAAGGGGAATCACACCAGAGTTCACGCCAAGGTGGACCCAGTCATCTCTTCCAACCACCACACAAATGACCACAATTCAAACCAAAACACTGCCACATGGCCCTCATCTTCTTCCATATAGACACTCATCATAACCTCTGGCTGGAGGTTTCCATCAGGGGCGCAGCCCAAGACAGTGTCCACAATAAGCTCCCTTGCCCCTCATTTGCCTAATATCAGGGTGGCCTGGACAGCCTTCCTGTGTACCAGGAGTGATCAAATAGGCCTGCCTTTAATACTGCTCAGCTTCTCCACTTTGAAGCCTGCTGATGGTGGGGTATAGATTCTTTGTGTGAATTGGAGTCATGAGAAAACTCAAGCACCTAATGGCTAGCCTCTGCAGGGCTTTGAAGAACTCATTTGACCCAAAGGATCCCTATTCTCACTTGATGGAGGACAGGAACCTTACAGAGGAAGGCGAGAGACTTCATCAACAATGACTGCTCTTTTTGTTATTTTGGCTTTGAATGCAAACATGGGATCTTTCTTAAATCCATCAGGTGCTGACAATGTAAGCCACAGTCCCACACAGGGCCAAGAGGCTGATTCAGACACATCCCTTTGCAAAGCATTGAAGCACAGGGCCACAGGTGATGCCCATTTATTTCCATTTGAAAACTGTTTTCTTCAGGCTTCACAAAGGGGTGCCCTGGGGCAAAGGCCTTCCTGACATTCAGGGCAACAGAACAATAGGTAAGCAAAAGGCCCAAAGCAGGGTTTCTCCACTGAGACTTTAGTGGTCCCACTGATATCTCAATTTTCTGACACCCTCACCATTTCTTTCATGTATCCAGTACATGGCCATGTCACAGAGCTTGGAGGTGGTACATATCTTGGACACAAAACTATGAGCCTATTCTAAAGTGTGGCCAGAATTCAGGAAGAAAACAGGAACTTAGGAAGATAGTAGGTGTTGCCCATCCATAAGGCAAGCCACAGTCCATTCATAAATTGGGAAGGATGAATGCTGGGAAGCTTTCTACTAGACAGGACACATCCATTGATGCATTCTTTTTTCTAATGTCTACAATCAGGGACACAGTGAGATCCACAAACTTAGAAATACTCGCCTTGTCAAAAGATTTACTAGAAACAGTCAACTCCAAACCAAACAAACCGCCTTTCCTACCTATTCTCAGAACATGAGACAAAACCACAAACTCACACCTACACCCACAAAGGCACCTCCTTCCCCCAAGTAGGTCTGTGACAACCCGTAGAGTCCTCTGACTGGTGGGCCTTACTATGTTCCCTCAAAATGACCGGTCCTGTCTCAGATCTGGCCTCCTTGGCAAACTCTGTGAAGTTGTCAGGAGCCAGCGGTGAGCCACTACCTGCTTTCTCAGGCAAGGCCCCTCTTCAGAGCTTTCCTGGCATTTGGCCATCTTCACATCAGTAGGTACCAAGGAAGACTGACTCTGTCCTTGGTAAATCCAAACAAGTCAGCCCACTGGGACTGGGACTGGGACTGCCTCTGGGTGCCTGGCTTCCTGGATCCCAAGTTCAGAGAGTTCCATCACCAAGGAAGTGAGGTGAGGTCACTTCCTTCAGGAACTAAATGAGGTCACTACATTGGCAACCACTTTGTGCTAACAGTTGCTTCCAAGGGTCCCATAAGATGGAGGCTGCCCTTGCTTCCTGTGACACTTTCACAAGTTAGAATGGAATATCAACCATAGGCACCAAGGAACAGCTCTCCACACAGGCATGGTTTGGTCCATCTTGTCTACATTAAGAAGAGAGAGGCTCATTCAGACACATCCCTTCATCCTGACCAGGTTGTTTGCCATGGAAGATGAGTTTGCTCTCTCAGGTCCTTCATAGCTGCCTACATCTTCTCCAGGGTTCATTTCTGCATGGACCTTTGAGGTTCTCAGTAGGTGAAAGATCCCCTCCATTCCTCTATGGTAAGACCAACTCTGTCCCTGCTCTTCTGTAAAGTTAGATTGAGGGAACAGTGTCTGGTTAGGATTAAGAACATATTCGATTCGGGTTAGGAATCATTCTGCTGGATGTATAATGGTATTGGGAACCTGTGATATTTATAATAATATAGAGGTGAAATATATGTATGAAAACAGAAATCTAAGTAAGATTTGAAGGCCAGAAGGGCATTGGGCCCTTGATTGAGATACTTAGCTTTGAATTACATTATGCACAGATGTCTAAGATAAATTGATATACAATGGCATAGGACCTTGTACCTTGGATGATTGAGTGTAGAAAAGAACATCCAGTCCAAAAGGGATAGTAGATAAGATTAGGAAGCTAGTCGGTAGGTTTAGGAAGAAGAGTGAGTATAAAATTTGGACCAAAAGTTCTTTAGCAATAGGGTGTTGGTTAGAGAGTGGATGTAAATGTCAGCACATGTGAAGAGTCAGTCACAATGATGAACTGGGGAAAAACATGTAGGAAAGCAGATATCAATGGAGATATTAGGAAATCAGGCAAAGTATAAAGTGAGTGATAGGATTAGACATTTTCAACAGGGTTGAGGTTGAATATATAATCTTAGTAAGAAACAAATGTGTAGTCACCAATAGGATTGACATTGGAGAGCATTAGGCAACCTGGAGAAGGATGTTTTTAGTAATCCATGCTCACTTTCCAATTAGGCTTTGGTACAATCATAAATGTGACCTTTGCATTTGGTGTCCAGAATATCACAGTGATAAAATGTATATGTAGATCAGGTGACATGAGTTTGTCTTCCACCAATGCTGGGAGCAATATGTTGAAGACTTATTAATTAGTATTTGGGGGTACAAATAGGTGTACCCTGGGTCTATGAATATAGAGATAATGCATGAATAGACCATACTGTGAATCAATAATATAACTGGTTCCAATTTAAATAATGGATTGAATTGATATCTGAAACTATATTGGAAATATTATATCGATACACAATCATTCATTCCAACCAGTTATACATCTAATGGCAATATTAGGGTTATGGTTTACCATGAAGGGTGTGTGAGTTTTGCTTCAAAATTGATTATGGAAATGGAAAATCATGTGTTTGGAAAGAAGTCTCATGAACAAACCAGTCAAGAAACATGGAGGAATACATGTGTTCTGAATCAGGAAGTTACTTAAAGTGAACCAAATGCCTAGAAATTTTTAAACTTGAGGATGAAATATATATCCTATGATGTGCATCAACTGAAGAAATAGTAAGGTACCAGTGTTGAGTAAAAATAAATGTCAAAATACACATCATGTCCCATAGGAATCTACTAGCATTGATGTGAAACTGGGTCAGTTACTGTAGAAAGATTAGGATTTCTATGCACCATCCACTGAAGTTATTTTTCAGTACTAGGAAACAAATATGTTTGTCAGGTGGATGAATATTTCTGAGAATAATCTTGTGAAACTTTGATTATAAATCTATATATATGAACATGAATGAATTTAGGGAGTGTATAATGAGACACATATATTTCATATTTTGAAAAATCTGGAGAGTTTGTGTGTATATATATATACACACACACACACACACAAAAAAAAAAAACACAGACATTAAAAATTCGAAATATATATGCCAATGGAAATTCTGGTCCTGCTCTCCTTGCGCCCTACTGCACCTTGTCCTGACCCCATGTTCCTGATTTCCTGCCCACTGCTCCCCCGGCCCTGCTCCCCTGGGCCATACTCCTCCTGGCCTTGCTCCCCTGAGCCCTGCTCCTCCCTGGGCTAAGCTCTCCCTGGGCCCTGCTCTCCCTTGGCTCTGCTCCCCCTGGTTTTGCTTCCCCTAGACAAACTACCCCCAGTCCTCTAGCCCTGGGTTCTGCTCTCCCTGGTTCTGCTCCCCCTGGGCCCTGATTTCCCTGGGCCCCACTCTCCCTGGGCCCTGCTCCATCTGGGTCTTGCTCCACCTGGTCTTGCTTTCCTGGGCCTGATTCCCCTTGACTTCTTCCTCTAGCACAGCTCCCCTGGCCCTGATTCCCTGGACCCTCTCCTCCAGGCCCTGCTTCCTCTCATCCTGCTCCCCCCTGCTCAAGCTCCCATAATACTTCCTCCTTCTGGTTCTGCTCCCCCTGGGATCCCCTCCCACTGGGCCCAGCTCCCCCTCAGCCCTGCTTCCCCTGGTCCTGCTTCTCTTTGCCTTCCTCTCCTTGGCCTTGTTCCCCCAGGCACTGTTCCTCCTAGCCAGGTATTCCTGGGCCCTACTCCCGCGGGGCCCTTCTTTCCCTGAGCCCCGCTCCCCATGGACTTGCTCCCCATGGGCCCTGCTCCCCCAGGCCTTTCTTCCCCTGTCCCTCTTTCTCTTGGGCCCTGCTCCCCCCTGGCCCTTCATCCCCTTGCCCTGCTTCCCCTGGGCCAGCTCCCCTGGGCACTGCACCCCCTGGTTCCACTCTCCTTGGGCCCTTCTCCACCTAGCCCTGCTCCCCCTAGCCCTTTTCTCCCTGGCTCAGCTCCCACTGGCTCTGCTCCCCTGGGCCCTGCTCCTCTAGGACCTACTCCCCATGGCCTTGCATTCCCTTGCCCTGCTTCCCCTGTGTCCTGCTACCCCTGGCCCTGCACCCCTGGGCCATGCTCCCTCTGATCCTGCTCCCTCTGGGCTCTGCTCCTCCTTGCCCTGCTTCCACGGGCCCTGCTTCACCCTGGGCTCTGCTTCCACTGGGCTCTGGTCCCCCTGGGCCCTGCTCTACCTTGGCCCTGTTCCTCCTGGTCCTGATCCCCTGAGTCCTGCTTCCCTGGACCCTGATCCCCCAACCCCTGCTTCCCTGGGCCATGCTCCCAATGGCCATGGTCCCCCTGGCTCCACTCACCCTGGCCTTGCTCCCCTGGGCCCTACTCCCTCCAGTCCTGTTCCCCTGTGCCCTCTCCCCTTCGTTCTGTTCCTCCTGGGCCCTGCTTCCATAGACCCCACTCCCTCTGGGCCCAACTCCCCCCCCCCGCCTTGCTCCCCTGGGCCTTACTCCCTCTGGTCCTGCGTCCCTTGTGCCCTGCTCCTCCTGGTGCTATTCTCCAGGACCCTGCTCCTCCCTGGGCTCAGCTCTCCCTGGACCCTGCTCCCCATTGGCTCTGTCCCCCTGGTCCTGCTTCCCCAGGCCCTGCTCACTGTGGCCCTGCTCCCTCTGACCGTGCTCCCCCTGGCCATGTTCCCCCTGGCCCTGCTCCCCTGGGCACAATTCCCATGGGCCCTACTCCCTCTGGTCCTGCTTTCCTTGCACTGTTCCCCCCTGGGACCTGCTCCCCTGGGAACTGCTTTCCCTGGCCCTGCTCCCCTGGGACCTTTTTCCTTTGTGTCTTCCTTCACCTGGCCCTGCTCCCCTGGGTCCAGCTCCCCTAGGTCATCCTCCTTCTGGTCCTGCTTTCCTGGGCACTGCTTCCCCTGGCCCTAATCCCCTGGTTCTGCTCTCTTTGGGCCCTACTACACCTGGTCCTGCTTTCCTGCGCACTGCTCCCCAGGTCCTGTTCCCCTGGGCCATGCTCTTCCTGGCCTTGCTCCCCTGAGCCCTGCTCCTACCTGGGCTAAGCTCTCCCTGGGCCTTGCTCCCCCTTGGCTCTGCTCCCCCTGGTTTTGCTTCCCCGGTCCCCGCTCCCTCTGGCCCTGCTCCCCCTGGCCATGTTCTCCTCAGGGCTGTGCTCCCTCTGGTCCTGCTTTCCTGGGAACTTCTCCCCATGGCATTGCTCCCCATAGGCTCTGTTCCCCTGGCCCTAATCCCCTGGTCCTGCTATCCTTGGGCCCTCCTCCACCTTTTCCTGCTACCCATGGCCCTGCTCCCCATGGGCCCAGCGCTCCCTCTGGTCCTGCTTTCCTGGCCAGTGCTCCCCATAAATCTCCTCCCCCTGGACTTGCTCCCCTAGGCCCTGTAAGCCCTGTGTCCTGCTCCCGCTGGCCCTGCTCCTATGGGCTCTGCTCCCCTGGGCCATGCTCCCCCTGGTCCTGCTTCACCAGATCCCACTCCCTCTGGCACTGCTACCCTAGGCCCTACTCCCTCTAGGCCTGCTTCCCTGGGCCCTGCTCCCCTCCGGCCCTGGTCCCCTGGGCCCTGCTCCTCCTTGTGCTCCACTCCCCCTGGGCCCTGCACAACCTGGGTACTGCTCCCCCGGTCCTGCTTCATAGCACCCTGCTCCCTCTGGCCCTGTTCCCCTGGCCCTGTTCCCCCTGGCCCTGCTCTCCTGGGCCCTGTTCTTCCCTGGGGCCTGCTCCCTATGGTCCTGCTTCCCTGGGCGCTACTCCCCCTGGAATTGCTCCCATGGGCCCTGCTCTCCCTGGCCCCTGTTCCCTCTGGTTCTGCTTTCCTAGGAACTGCTCCCCCTAGCTCTGCTCCCCTGGGCCCTGCTCCCCTGGGACCTTCTCTCCCTGGCCCTGCTCCCTGGGGCCTGTTACTCCTGTGTCTGGCTCCCCCTGGCCCTGATCCCCTGGGCCCTGCTCCCCTGGGCCATGCTATAACCTGGCCCAGCTCCCCTAGGCCATGCTCTCTCTGGTCCTGCTCCCCCTAGGCCATGATACACTCGGCTCTGTTCCCCTTGGTCCTGCTTCCCCCTAGGCTCTGCCCCATCTGTGCCCTGCTCTCCTTTGACCCTGCTCCTTCTGGTCCTGCTTCACTGGACCCTGCTCCATTTGGCCCTGCTCCCTCTGGCTGTGTTCCCCCTAGCCCTGCTCCCCTGGGCCCTGCTCACCTAGGCCCTGCTCCCTCTGGTGCTGCTTTCCTGGGCCTTGCTCCCTCAGGCCCTTCTCCCTTGGGCCCTGCTCTCCTGAGCCTGCTGTTCCTGGACCTGCTCTACTGGGCACTGCTCCTTCTGATCCCTGCTCTTCTTAGTCCTGCTCCCCCTGGGCCCTTCTCTCCCTGGGCCCTGCTCCCCTAGGCCCTTAACCCCTTTGCTTCTCCAGGGCCCTGTTCCCCCGGCCCTGCTCCCCCTTTCCTGGCTTCTACTGGGCCTGATTCCCCAGGCCCTGCTCCCCTTGGTAATGCTCTCCCTGGGCCCTTCTCCACTGACCCTGCTCCCCCTGGCCCTTGTATCCCTTTCTCTACTCCCTCTGGTTCTGCTCCCCTGGACTCTGCTCCTCTGCAAACTACTTGCCCTGTCCCTGCTACCCTGGGCCCTGCTCACCCTGAGTATTTCTCCCCCTGGCCCTGCACCCCTGTGCCCAGCAACCCCTGTGTCCTACTTCCCCTGGCCCTGCTCCCCATGGGCCCTGCTCTTCCTGGCCCTAATCCCCTGGCCGTGCTTGCCGTGGGCCTGCTCTCCTGGGAACTTCTTCCCTTATCACTGCTCCCCTGGGCCATGCTCCTCCGGGCCCTGCTTCCTTGTGCCCTACTCCCCATGGACCCTTCTTTGCTTAGGCCCTGCTCCCCTGGTCTTCCTCCTCATGGGCCCTGCTCAGGGGGCCCTGTTCCCCCTGGCCCTGGTCCCCCTGGCCCTGGTCCCTGGGACATAATCCCCTGTGCCTTGCTCCCCACCACCCCATCCCTGTGGCCCTACACCTCTAGGCCATGTTCCCTCTTATCCTGCTTCCCCCTGGGCCCTGCGACTTTGGGCCTCGCTCCCCTCTGTGCTCCACTCCCTCTCGGTGCTGCTCCCCCTTGATCCTGTTCCCCTTGGCTCTACTCCCCTGGGCCTTGATTCCTCTGGTCTTTCTTTCCTGGGCCCTGCTCCACCTGGCCCTGTTCCCTGTGGGCCCTGCTCTTCCTGGCCCTAATCCTCTGGCCATTCTCCCCTGGGCCTTGCTCCTCTGGGCCCTTGTCTACTGATCCCTGCTTCCCCTGGGCCTGTTCTGCTGGGCCCTGCTCCCCATTGGTTCTGCTTTTCTGCACCCTGATCCCCCTAGGCCCTTATCCCCCTGGTCCCTGTTCCCGCTGGTCTTGCTCCCCCTGGGCCCTGCTCCTGTGGGCCCTTCTTTCATGTTTACTGTTTCTCCTTTCCCTGATACCCCTGTCCCTGCTCTCCCTTTCCCTGAATCTATGGGCCTGCTCCTTGGGAACTGCTCCCCCTGGTACTGCTCTTACTGGGCCCTTGTCTCCTGGTCTGCTTCCCCTGGCAATTTCCTCCATGACTCTGCTCACCCTGGCTCTGATTCCCTGGACACTGCTTCTCTGGGACCTGCTCCCCCTTGCCCTACTCCCCTGGGCCCTGCATCCACTTGTCCTTCTTCCCCTGGCCCTGCTACCCATGGGCCCTGCCTTCCTGGCCCTAATCCCGTTGCCCTGCTCCCCCTGGCCCTGCTCATTTGGGCCATGCTCCTCCTGGGCCCTGCTCCCCTGTTCTCTACTACCCCTTAGGCCCTTCTCCGCCTGGGCCCTGCTCCCCCTGGTCTTGCTTCCCATGGGCCCTGTTCCCCGGGCCCTTCTCCCCCTGTTAACTGCTCCCCCTGGACCTGCTCCCTCTTTACCCTATTTCCTCTGAGCCTGCTTTCCATGGTACTGCTCTTCCTAAGCCATTATCCCCCTGGCACTGCTCCCCCTGGCACTCTTCTCCCTGGCTCTGCTCCCCCTGGCACTGCTCCCCCTGGCACTCTTCTTCCTGGCTCTGCTCCCTCTGGCTCTGCTCCCCTGGGCCCTACTCTTCTGGGACCTGCTCCCCTGGGCCATGCTCCCCTAAGCCCTGTTTCCCATATGTCCTGCTCCACCTGGCCATGCTCCCCTGAGCCCTCTACCCCAAGTGTCCTGCTCCACCTTGACCTGCTTCCGTGAGCCATGCTCCCTCTGGTCCTGCTCCCCCTGGGCCCTGAACCCCTAGGCCCTGCTCCACCCTGGTCTACAATATCCCTGGGCCCTGGTCCCCCTTGACCTTACACCTCCTAGTCCTGCTTCCCTGTGCCCTGCTCCCTGTGGACCTGCTGGCCCTGGCCCTGCTCCCCTGGGCCCTGCTTCCCTAGGGCCTGCTCCTCCTGGATCTTCTCCCCCTGGTATTGCTGTCTCTGAGCCCTTCTCCCCTTCGCCCTTTTCCCCCTATCCCCAATCTCCCTGCCCCTGCTCTCCATGGGCCCTGCTCCCCTGGCCCTACTCCCTGTGGCTCTGCTCCCCCTAGCCCTGCTCATCTGGACCCTGCTCCCCTTGATCCTCCAAATCTTGGTCCTACTCCACCTTGTCCTGCTCCCCCCGGTGCCCTGCTCCACTGGCCCTGCTCCCCTGGGCCCTACTCCCTCAAGTCTTGCTCCCCTGGGCCCTGCTACACTTGGTTCTGCTCCTCCTGGGCCCTGGTCCCCCTAGACCTCACTCTCCCTGAGTCCTGGTCCCCTCTGGCCCCGCTCCCCCTGGCCATGTTCCCTCTAACCCTGCTCCCCTGGGCCCTGCTCCCTCTGGTCCTGATTTCTTGGTCCCTGATCACCCTGTCACTGCTCCCCATGGGTCCTGATCCTCCTGTCCCTGATCCCACAGTCCTGCTCTCCTTGGGCCGTGCTCCACTTGGTTCTGCTCCCCATGTTCCTGCTCCTTCTGGCCTAATCCCCTGGCCCTGCTCCCTCTGGCCTTGCTCCCCAGGTCCTTGCTCTCCTGGTCCCTGCTTCCCTTGGTCCTGCACCCCTGGGCCCTGCTCCCCCTGGGGCCTCCTCCCTGTGGGCCCTGCTCCCCATTGGCTTGCTCCACATGGGTGGTGCTACCTCGGGTCCTTCTACCCCTGATCCCTGCTTCTCATGTGCCCTGCTCTTCATGGCCCTGCTCTCTTGGGCCTTGCTCCAACCTGGGCTCCGCTCCCCCATGGGCTTCACTCCCCCTGAGTCCTGCTTACCCTTGGTCCTGGTTTTCCAGGCTCTGCTCACTCTGGCCCTGCTCCCCATGGCCCTTTTCCCCTGACCCTGCTCCCTCAGATCCTGTTCCCCTGGGCCTTGGTCCTCCTGGCCCTGCTTCCCTGGGCCCTTCTCCCCCCGGTCCTGCTCTCCCTGGACCCTATTCCACCTGGCCCAGCTCCCTTGGGACCAACTCCCCCCAATCCTCTACCCCTGGGCCCTGCTCTCCCTGGTTCTGCTCCGCTAAGCCCTAATTTCCCTGAGCCCCACTCCCCCTGGGCCCTGCTCGACCTGGGTCCTGCTCCACCTGGTCTTGCTTCCCTGGGCCTGCTTCCTCTAGTCCTAATCCCCTGGCACAGCTCCCCTGGCCCTGATTCCCTGGTACCTTTCCTCTAGGCCCTGCTCCCTCTCATTGTGCTCCCCCTTGGACCTCCTCCCACAGGACTTCCTCCCTCTGGTTCTGCACTTCCTGGGATCCCCTCCCACTAGGCCCAGCTCCCACTCAGCCCTGCTCCCCTGGTCCTGCTTCCATTTGCCTTGCTCTCCATGGCCTTGCTCCCCCAGGCACTGTTCCCCGTGGCCCTGTATTCCTGGGCCCAATTCCTGCTGGGCCTTTCTTTCCCTGAGCCCTACTCCCCATGGACTTGCTCCCCATGGGCCCTGCTCCCCCAGGCCCTTCTCCTCCTGTCCCTCATTCTCCTGGGCCCTGCTCCTCCTGGCCCTTCATCCCCTTGCCCTGCTTCCCCTGGGCCAGCTCCGCTGGGCACTGCACCCCCTGTTTCCACTCTCCTTGGGCCCTTCTCCACCTAGCCCTGCTCCCCCTAGCCCTTTTCTCCCTGGCTCAGCTCCCACTGGCTCTGCTCCCCTGGGCCCTGCTCCTCTAGGATCTGCTCCCCCTGGCCCTGCATCCCCTTGCCCTGCTTCCCCTGTGTCCTGCTACCCCTGGCCCTGCTCCCCTGTGCCACGCTCCCTCTGATCCTGCTCCCTCTGGGCTCTGCTCCTCCTTGCCATGCTTCCACGGGCCCTGCTTCACCCTGGGCACTGCTCCCCCTGGGCTCTGCTCCCCCTGGGCCCTGCTCCCCCTTGGCCCTGTTCCCCCTAGTCCTGATCCCCTGATCCCCTGAGTCCTGGACCCTGCTCACCAAACCCCTGCTCCCCTGGGCCATGCTCCCAATGGCCATGGTTCCCCTGGCCCCACTCACCCTGGCCTTGCTCCCCTGGGCCCTACTCCCACCAGTCCTGTTCCCCTGGGCCCTCTACCCCTGGTTCTGCTCCTCCTGGGCCATGCTTCCATAGACCCCACTCCCCCTGGGCCCTACTCCCCCCGCCATGCTCCCCTGGGCCTTACTCTCTGGTCCTGCGTCCCTTGGGCCCTGCTCCTCCTGGTGCTATTCCCCTGGGCCCTGCTCCTCCCTGGGCTCAGCTCTCTCTGGACTCTGCTCCCCATTGGCCCTGTCCCCCTGGTCCTGCTTCCCCGGGCCCTGCCCACTGTGGCCCTGCACCCTCAGACCCTGCTCCCCCTGGCTGTGTTCCCCTTGTCCCTGCTCCCCTGGGCCCGGTTCCCACGGGCACTGCTCCCTCTGGTCCTGCTTTCCTGGCACTCCTCCCCCCTTGCTCTACTCCCCTGGGACCTGCTCCCCTGGGCCCTGCTTTCCCTGGCCCTGCTCCCCTGGGCCCTGCTCCCCTGGGCCATGCTCCCGCTGATCCGGCTTTCCTGGGCACTGCTCCCCCTGGCTGTAATCCCATGGTCCTGCTCTCCTTGGGCCCTACTACACCTGGTCCTGCTCCCCATGATCCTGCTTTCCTGTGCACAGCTCCCCCGGCCATGCACCCCTGGGCCATGCTCCTCCTGGCCTTGCTTCCCTGAGCCCTGCTCCTCCCTGGGCTAAGCTCTCCCTGGGGCCTGCTCCCCCTTGGCTCTGCTCCCCCTGATTTTGCTTCCCCGTTCCCCACTCCCTCTGGCACGGCTCCCCCTGGCCATGTTCTCCCCAGGGCTGTGCTCCCCCTCCTCCTGCTTCCTGCACACTTCTCCCCATGGCATTGCTCCCCATAGGCTCTTATCCCATGGCCCTAATCCCCTGGTCTTGCTATCCTTGGGTCCTGATCCACCTTTTCGTGCTACCCATGGCCCTGCTCCCCATGGACTCAGCTTCCCTGGGCCCTGCTCCCTCTGGTCCTGCTTTCCTGGCCAGTGCTCCCCATTACTCTGCTCCTCTGGGACCTGCTCCCCCTGGCCCTGTTCCCCTGGGCCCTGCAACCCCTGTGTCCTGCTCTCCCTGGCCCTGCTCCCATGGGCTCTGAAACCTTGGGCCATGCTCCCTCTGGTCCTGCTTCCCCGGGATCCTGCTCCCCCTGGTCCTGATTCACCAGACCCCACTCCCTCTGGCCCTGCTCCCCTAGGCCCTACTCCCTCTAGCCCTGCTCCCCTGGGCCCTGCTCCTCCTTGTGCTCCACTTCCCCTGGGCCCTGCTCACCTAGGCCCTGCTCCCTCTGGTCTTGCTTTCCTGGGCCTTGCACCCTCAGGCCCTTCTCCCTTGGGCCCTGATCTCCTGGGCCTGCTCTGCTGGGGCCCTGGTCCTGCTGAGTCCTGCTCTTCTGAGCCCAGCTACCCCTGGTCCCTTCTCTCTCTGGGCCCTGCTCCCCTAGGCCCTTAACCCCTTACTCTGCTTCTCCAGGGCCCTGTTCCCCCTGGCCCTGCTCCCCCTTTCCCGGCTTCTACTGGGCCTGATTTCCCAGGCCCTGCTCCCCTTGGTACTGCTCTCCCTGGGCCCTTCTCCACTGACCCTGCTCCCCCTGGCCCTTGTATCCCTGGCTCTAATCTCTCTGGTTCTGCTCCCCTGGACCCGGCTCCTCTGCAACCTGGTCGCCCTGTCCCTGCTACCCTGGGCCCTGCTCACCCTGAGTATATCTCCCCCTGCCCCTGCACCCCTGTGCCCAGCAACCCCTGTGTCCTGCTTTGCCTGGCCCTGCTCCCCATGGGCCCTGCTCTTCCTGGCCCTAATCCCGTGGCCCTGCTCGCACTGTCCCTTCTCTCCTGGGCCCTGCTTCCCCTGGCCCTGCTCCCCTGGGCCATGCTCCTCCCGGGCTCTGCTTCCCTGTGCCCTACTTTCCATGGACCCTTCTTCCCTTGGGCCCTGCTCCCCTGGTCTTGCTCCTCATGGGCCCGGCTCACCGGGCCCTGTTCCCCCTGGCCCTGGTCCCCCTGGCCCTGGTCCCTGGGCCTTAATTCCCTGTGCCGTGTTCCCCACCGCCCCCACCCCCCGACCCTACACCTCTGGGCCATGTTCCCTCTTATCCAGCTCCCCACTGGGCCCTGCGCCTCTGGGCCCTGCTCCCCTCTGTGCTCCACTCCCTCTCGGTGCTGCTCCCCTTTTATCCTGTTCCCCTTGGCTCTGCTCCCCTGGGCCATGATTCCTCTGGTCTTTCTTTCCTGGGCCCTGCTCCCCCTGGCCCTGTTCCCTGTGGGCCCTGCTCTTCCTGGCCCTAATCCTCTGGCCATTCTCCCCTGGGCCTTGCTCCCCTGGGCCCTTGTCTACTGATCTCTGCTTCCCCTGGGCCTGTTCTGCTGGGCCCTGCTCCCCATTGGTTCTGCTTTTCTGCGCCCTGATCACCCTAGGCCCTTATCCCCCTGGGCCCTGTTCCCGCTGGTCTTGCTCCCCCTGGGCCCTGCTCCCGTGGGCCCTTCTCCCCATGTTTCCTGTTTCTCCTTTCCCTGATACCCCTGTCCCTGCTCCCCGTTTCCCTGAATCTATGGGCCTGCTCCTTGGGACCTCCTCCCCCTGGTACTGCTCTCACTGGGCCCTTGTCCCCTGGTCTGCACCCCCTGGCCCTTTCCTCCATGACTCTTCTCCCCCTGGCTCTGATTCCCTGGACACTGCTCCTTTGTGACCTGCTTTCCTTGGCCCTACTCCCTGTGCGTGCTGCTACCCCAGCCCAACTATCCTGGGCCCTGCTCCCCCTTGGTTTCCCTTTCCATGGCCCTGCACCACCTGGTCCTTCTCCTCCACAGCCCTGCTCCCCCTGTCCCCGTTCCCCTGTGCCCAACTCCCCCTAGTCCTGCTCGCCTGGGCCCTGCACGCCTGACCCTGCTCCCTGTGCCCTGCTCTCTTGGACCCTGCTGTCCAGGGCCCTGCTCCCCTGGCCCTTCTCCCCTGGGCACTGCTCCCACTGGCCCTGCTCCCCCTGGTCCTTTTCTCCTGGCACTGCTACCCCTGGCTCTGCTGCCTTGGTCCCTGCTCCCCTGGGACCTGGTTTCCCTGGTCCTGATCCCTTGGGCCCTCTTCCCCCTATTCTGCTCCCCCTGAACATGCTCCCCTGGGCCCTGCTCCCACTGTGTCCTGATTCCCCTGGCCCTGCTACCCTGGGTTGTTCTCCTTCTGGTCTTGCTCCCCATGGGCACTGCACCTCCTGGCCCTGCTACCCTGGGCCATGCTCCCCTTGGGCCCTGCTGCCACTGTTCCTGCTCCCCATGGGCCCAGCTCCCCTGGCCCAGCCCCCCCTGGGCCTAATCCATATGAGCTCTGCTCCCCCTAGCCCTGCTCTCCTGGGCACTGCCCCACCTGGTCCTGCTTCTCCCGGGCCCTTCTCCCCCTGGCCTTACTCTCCTGGGCCCTACTCCCCCAAGTCCTGCTCCACTGGGCCCTGCTCCCCCTATCCCTGCTCCCCTGGGCCCTGCTCTCCTGGGCCTTCTTTCCCCTGGCCCTGTTCCCCTTGGTTCTGTTCCCTCTGTCCCTGCTCCCCTGGCTTTTTTCTCCTGGCACTGCTCCCCCTGGCTCTGATCCTCTGGGTCCTGCTTCCTGTGTACTGCTCCCCCAGGCTCTGGTCCCTTGGGCCCTGTCTCCTGGTCACTGATCTAGTCCTCCTCTCTCTGGGCCCTGCTCACATGGTCCTGCTCCTTCCGGACCCTGGTCCCCCTGGCCCTGCTCCCCTGGGCCCTACAAACCCAGTCCAGCTCCCCTGGGGCCTGCTACCACTGGCCCTGCTTTCCTGGGCCCTGCATTCCAGGGCCCTGCTTCCCCTGGCCCTTCTCCTCTTGGCCCTGCTCCCCTGTATCCTGCTCCCCCTTATACTGCTTCCTCTGTCCCTGCTCCCCTGGGCCCTGCTCCTCCCTGGCCCTCCTCCCCTTGGCTGTGCTCCCTCTGGCCCTGCTCCCCTGGGCCCTTCTCCCCACTGGGCTTTGCTCCCCCTGGGCCCTGCTCCGTTGTCCCTGCTCCCCCTGCCCCTACTCCCTGTGTACTCTGATCCCCTTAGCCCTGAATCCTGTGCCCTGCTCCCTGTGGTCCTCCTCTCGCTGGGCCCTGCTCAACCACTTCAAACTCTCCCCAGCCCTGCTACCCCTGGCCTGCTTCCCTGAGCCCTACTCCCTCCAGTCCTTTTCCCCTGAGCCCTCTCCCCTGGTTCTGCTCCTCCTAGGCCCTAATCCCCCTGGACCCTGCTCCCCTGGGCCCTGCTCCCTCCTGGCCCTGCTCCCCAAGGCCGCGCTCATTCTGGCCCTGCTCCCCTTGGCCATGTTCCTCCTGGCCCAGCTCCCCTTTGCCCTGGTCTCTCTGGTCCTGCTTTCCTGGGCCTTGTTCCCCCTGTCACTGCTCCCCATTGGCCCTACTCCCCCTGTCCCTAATCCCCTGGTCCTGATCTCTTTGTGCCCAGCTTCACCTGGTCCTGCTAACCATGGCCCTGGTCCCCTGAGCCCTGCTCATGCTGGGCCCAGCTCCACGGCACCCTGATTCCCCTGGGCCCTTCTTCCCCTGGGCCCTGCTCCACATGGGCCATGCTACCCTGGGCCCAGCTCCCCCTGTTCTCTGTTTCTCCTGGGCCCTCCTCCCCCTGACCCTGCTACCCCTTTCCCTGCTTCCCCTGTGCCTGCTTCCCGGGCTCTGCTCTCCCTGATACAGCTTTCCCTAGGCCCTGCTCCCACTGTGTCCTGCTCCCCTGGGACCTGCTTCCCTGAGCCATGCACCCATGTGTCCTACTCCCCTTGGTCCTCATCCCCTGAGTCCTGCTCCACCATGGCCGTGCTCCCTAGGCCCTGCTTCCATGGTTCGGTTCCGCCTGGGCCCTGGTTTCACTTTGTCTCTCTCCCACTGGGCCCTGCTTCCCTTAGGCCCTGCTCGCCCTGGTTCTGTACCCATGGGCCCTGCTCGTTGGCCCTGCTCCCCTTATGCCCTGCTCGCCCTGGTTCTGTACCCATGGGCCCTCCTCGCTGGCCCTGCTCCCCCGGCCTTACTCCCTGTGGGTTCTGCTCCTCCTATCCTTACTCTCCTGGGCCCTTCTCCCCTTAGGGCTCCTCTCCTTGGGCCCTGTTCCTCCTGGTCCTGCTCCTCCTTGGCCCTGCTCGCCTGGCCCTGCTCCCCTGGGGTCTACTCACCTAGTCCTGCTAACCTGGGCCCTACTCCGCCTAGCCCTGCCCCCTGGGTCCTGCTTCCCCTGGCTCTGCTCTCCCTGGCCCTTTTCTCCTTGCTCTGCTGCCCTGGGTTCTTCTCCCCTGGGAACTGCTCTCCCTGGCCCTGCTCCCCTGGGCCCTACTCCCTGTGTGCCCTTCTCCCCCGGCCCTGCTCTACCTGGCTCTGCTCCCTGGGCTATTCTCCCTCTGGTCCTGCTCCCCCAGGGCTCTGTTCCATCTGGCCCTGCTCTCCTGGGCCCTGCTCCCTCATGGGCTCCACTCTCCCAGAGCCATGTTCCCACTGCCCTGCTCCCCCTGGTCCTACTTTTCCAGGACCCACTCCCTCTGGCCCTGCTCCCCCTGGACCTGTTCCTCCTGGCTCTGCTCACCTGGGTCTTGCTCCCCTGGGCCCTTCTTTCTCTGGTCCTGCTTCCCTGGGCCCTGCTCCTCCTAGCCCTGCTCTCCTGGGCCCTACTCCCTTCTGGCTTTGCTCACTGGGCCCTGCTTCCCTGTGGCCCTACTCCCCTGGGTCCTGTTCCTCTAGGCCTTGCTCCCTCTGGTCTTGCTTTCTTGGTCTCTACTCCCCATGGCACTGTTCCCTATGGGCTCTGCTCCCTGGGGCCCTAATACCTTTCCTTGTGACCTTCTCCCCCTGGCCCTAAACCCCTCTCCTGCTCTCCTTGGGACCTGCTCCACCTGGTCCTGATAACCATGGTTCTACTCACCTTGGTCCTCATCACCTGAGTCCTGACCTATAGGCCCTGCTCCCACTTTCCTGGTTCTCCTGGGCCTGCTTCCCCGGGCCCTGCTCCCCCTGGTACTGCTCTCCCTGGGCCCTTCTCCACCTGGCCCTGCTCCCTCTGGACCTTTTCTCTATGGATCTGCTCCCCTGGCTCTGCTTCCCTGGGCCTTGCTTCTCTGGCATCTTCTCTCCCTGGTCCTACTTCCCTGGGCCCTGCTCCCACTGTGTACTGTTCTACCTGTACCTACTCCCCTGAGCCCTGTACCCATGTGTCCTGCTCCCCATGGTCCTGCTTTCTGGGTCCTGCTCCTCCTAGTCCTGCTCCCTGGCCCTGCTCCCCTGGCCCTGCTCCCCCTTGGCCATGCTTCCTGAACCATGCTCCCCTGGGTTCTGCTCCCCCTGGGACCTGGGTTCACTGTGTCAAGCTCCCCTGGGCCTCGCTTCCACTGGGCTCTGCTCCCCCTGGTCCGGCATTCCCCAGCCCTGCTCCTCCTGGCCCTGCTCCCCTGGACCTGATCACTTTTGGCCATGCTCCCAGAGCCCTCCCCTCCCCCCCGGTTCTGCTCCCTATGGGCCCTGGTTTCCCTGTGCCCCGCTGCCCCTGGACCCTGCTTCCCCTGGGCCCTGCTCCCCCTGGTCCTGCATTTCTGGGCCCTGATTCTCCTGACCATGCTCCCGTGGGCCCAGCTCCCCTGATCCAGGCTCCCTGCGCCCTCCTCCCCATGGTTCTACTCCCCCTGCACTGGTTTCCCTATGCCCTGCTCCCCTGGGCCCTGCTTCCTTTGGGCCCTGTTCGCCATGGTCCTTCTCCCCATGGGCCCTGCTCCCCTGACCCTGCTCCCCCGACCCTATTTCCTGTGAGCTCTTCTCCCCCTAGCCTGGATCTCCTGGGTCCTCTTCTCTGTAGGCCTCCTCTCCTTGGGCCATGCTCCACCTGGTCCAGCTACTCCTGGACCCTGCTCCCCCTGGCCCTGCTCACCCTGGCCCTACTTCCTGTGGGCTCTTCTCCTCCTAGCCTGGCTCTCCTGGGCCCTGTTCCCCGTAGGCCTCCTCTTCTTGGGTCATGCTCCACCTGGTCCGGCTCCTCCTGAGCCTTGCTCTCCCTGGCCCTGCTCCCCTAGGAACTACTCCCCCGAGTCCTGCTCCCATGGGCCCTTCTCTCCTGGGCCCTGCTTCTCATGGCCCTGCTCCTCTGGTCCCTATTTCCCCTGGCCCTGCTCCCCTGGTCCCTACTCCCGATGTGTCCTTCTTCTCCTGGCCCGGCTTCCCTGGACTATTTTCCCTCTGGTCCTGCCCCCCCCAGTCCATGCTCCTCGTGGCCCTGTACTCCTGGGCCCTGCTCCCCACTGGGCTCCTCTCCCACTGAATTCTGCTCCACCTTGGCCCTGCTCCCCTTGGTCCTGCTTCCCCGGGCCCCACTCCCTCTTGCCATGCTCCCCCTGGCCCTGTTTTCCCTGGCCCTTCTTCCCTAGAACTTGCTCCCCTGGGCCCTGCTCACTCTGTTCCTGCTCCCCCAGGGCCCTGCTCCTCCTGACCCTGATTCCCTGGGCCCTGCCCCCCCTTGGCCCTCTTCTCTGGTCCTTCTCCCTCTGGTTCTGCTCCCCGGGGCCCTGCTCCCACTAGGTCCTGCTCTTCCTTGTCCTGCTCCCCATGGGCCCTGCTCCCCTGGCCCTGTTCCCCCTGGCCCAACTTCCTGTGGGCTCTGCTCCCTCTAGGCCTGCTCTCCTGGGCCCTGCTGTCTCTGGACATCCTCCCCCTGTGCCCCGCTCCCCTGGGCCCTGTTCCCCCCTGGCCCTGCTGCCCTGGGCTGTGCTCCCTCTGGTCCTGCTCCCCCTGGGCCCTGCTCCCCCTGGGCCCTGCTCTTGCTGGCCCTACTCCCTTGGGTCCTGCTCCACCTTGGGCCCTGCTCCCTCTGGGCCTTGCACCCTTTGTCCCTGCTCCCCCTGGTGCTGCTTCCCTGAGCCCAGTTCCTTCTGGCCCTGCTCTCCCTGTCCATGTTTCCCCTGGCGCTACTCCCCTAGGCCCTACTCCCCTGAGCCCTGCTTCTCTGGTCCTACTTTCCAGGCCCTATTACCCCTCGCACTGCTCCCCATGGGCCTTGCTCCCCCTGGCCCTAATTCCCTGGTCCTGTTCTCCTTGGGCTCTGCTCCACTTGGTCCTGATAACCATGGTCCTGCTCCCCATGGGCCCTGCTCCCCCTGCCATAATCCCCTGGCTCTGCTCCCCGTAGGCCTCCCTGCTCTCTGTTCCCTGTTTTCCTGGGCCCTGCTCCCCTGCCCCTGCTATCCCTGGCCCTGCTTCCCCTGGGCCTACTCCCCTGGGCTCTGCTCCCCCTGTTCCCTGCTTCTCCTGGTCCCTTCTCTCCCTGGCCCTGCTTCTCTGGTATATGCTCCCCTGGGACCTGCTCTCCATGGCCCTCCTCCCTGCGCCATACTCTTCTCCCCCTGTCCTTGCTCCCCTAGGCCTTGCACCCCCTGTGTCCTGCTCCCGCTGGCCCTGCTCCCCTGGGCTGTTCTCCCTCTGGTCCTGTTCCCTCCTGGGCCCTGCTCCACCTGGCCCTGCTCTGCTGGGCCTTGCTTCCCACTTGAGCTCCATTCCCCCTGAACCCTGCTCCCCCTTGTCCTGCTTCCCTGGACCTCATACCTCTGGCCCAGGTCCCCCTACCTTGTTCCCCCTGGCTCTGCTCCTCTTGGCCCTGCTCCCTCTGGTCTTGCTTCCCCGGGCCCTGCACTCCCTGGCACTTCTACCCAGGTCCCTGCTTGCCCCTGACCCTGATCCCCTGTGCCCTGCTCTCCCTGGTTCTTCTCTGCCTGGGCATTGGTTTTCCTGTGTCCCGCTCCCCCTGGGCCTTGCTACCCCTGAGTCCTGCTCCCCATGTTCCTGCTTCCATGGGCCCTGCTCCCCATGCCCTGCTCCCCTGACTTGCTCCCCTGACTTGCTCCGCCTGGCCCTGCTCCTCTCGGCCCTGCTTTCACTGGTTCTTCTCTTCCTGGGCATCAGTTTTCCTGTGTCCCGCTTCCCCTGGGCTTTGCTACCCCTGATTCCTGCTCCCCATGTTCCTGCTTCCCTGGGCCCTGCTCCCCCTGCCCTGGTCCCATGACTTTCTCCCCCTGGCCCTGCTTCTCTGGGCCCTGCTCCCCTTGGCCATGCTCCCCCTGGGCCATACTCCCCCTGGGCCTGCTCACCTTGGACCTGCTCCCCATGTTCCCTACTCCCTTGTCCCCACTCCCCTTGGCCCTGCTCCTCTGAGCCCTGCTCTCCTTGGCCCTGCTCCTCATGTTCCCTGCTTGCCTGCCTTGCTCCCCCTGGCCCTATTCCCTGTGGGCTTTGCTCCCCCTAGCCCTGCTTTGCTGAGCCTTGCTCCCCCTGGTTCTCCTCTTCCTGGGCCCTGCTCCCCCTGGCCCTGTTCTCCTGGGTCCTACTCTCCCTAGTCCTGCTCTCCTGGGCCCTTCTCCCCTGGTTCTGCTGTTTCTGGGCCCAGGTCCCCCTGGGACCTTCTCCCTCTTGGCCTGGCTTCCTCTGGCCCTGCTCCCCCTGGCCGTTTTCCCCCTGGGCCCTGCTCCCTGGGCCTTGCTCCCTCTGGTCCTGCTTTCCTGGGCCCTGCTCCCCATGACACTACTCCCCATGGGCCCTCCTCCCCCTGGCCCTGCTCACCTGGACCCTGTTCCCCTGTGCCTTGCTCCCTCAGGGCCTTGATCCCCCTGGGCCCTTCTCCCCATGCTCTTGCTCCACATGGGCCATGCTACCCTTGGCCCTGCTTGCCCTGATTCCTGCTTCTCCTGGGCTCTGCTACTACTGGTCCTGCTCTCCTGGGCCATGCTGCCCCCTGGGCTCCACTTCCCCTGAGTTGTGCTCCCCCTTGGCTCTGCTCTCCTTGGTCCTGCTTCTCTGGGCCCCGTTCCCTCTGGCCCTGCTCCACATGACCCTACATTCTGGACCCTGCTACTCCTGGTTCTACTCCCCCATTACCCTGGATTCCTGTGCCTCACTCCCCCTGGGCCCTGCTCCCCCTGGTCCTTCTCCCCATAGGCCTTGCTCCCCTGGTCCTGCTCTCCCTGGCCTTACATCTGCAGCCTATGCTCCCCCTAGCCCTTATATCCTGTGCTCTGCTCCCCGTGGTCTTCCTTTCCCTGGGCACTGCTCCAACTGGTCTTGCTCCCCCTGGGCCCTGCTCCTCATGGCCCTGCTCCACTGGGCCCTAATCCCCCCATTCTTGCTTCCCTGGGCCCTCCTTCCCCTATTTCTGCTCCTCCTGTGCCCTGGACCCCCTGGGCCCCACTCCCCCTGGGCACTGCTCCCCCTGTACCATGCTCCACCTGGCCCTGCTTCCCTGGGCCCTGCTTCCCCTGGCCCTCCTCCCCTTGGCCCTGCTTCCCCTGGGCCTGATCCTGGAGGCCCTGCGTCCCTTGCCACTGCTTTACCTGGGTCCTTCTCCCCCTGGCCCTGCTCCCCCTGGCCCTTCTCCCTCTGGCCCTGTTCCCCCTGGTGCTTCTCCACTGGGTGATACTACTCTGGAACTTGCTGTCCCTGGCCCTGCTCCAATGAGCCCCAGTCCACCTTGCATCCTGCACTCCCTGGCCCTGCTCCCCCTGGCTCTGCTCTCCCTTTCCCTGCTTCTCCTGTACCTGCTTCCCCGGGCCCTGCTCCCCCTGTGTCCTGCTCTCCCTGGGCCCTGCTGCACCTGGCCCTGCTCCCCTGGGCCCCATTCTCTGGATCCTGCTCCCACCTATGCTTCACTCCTCCTGGGCGCTGCTCTCCCTTGGCCCTTCTTCCCCTGGCCCTTTCTCCCCCTGGCCTGCTCCCCCTGGCCCTTTTCTCCTGACTCTACTCTCCCGGGCTCTGCTCTCCCTGGCCCTGCTCTCCCTGGCCCTGCTCCCCTTGCCCTTCTCCCCTTGCCCTGATCCCTCTGGGCCTACTTTCTATGGGCTCTGCTCCTTCTAGCCCTGCTCTCCTTGGCCCTGCTCTCTCTGGTCCTCTTCTCCTTTGGCCTTGCTCCAACTTATCCTTCTCCTCCAGGGCCCTTCTTTCCCTGGCCCTGCTCCCCTTGGCCCTACACCCCCAGTCCTGCACCCCTGAGCCTTGCTTATCCTGGTTCTGCTCCTCCTGGGCCCTGGTTCCCCTGTGCCCGGCTCCCACTGACACTTGCTCCCACTGGGCCCTGCTCTCATTGGCCCTGCTCCCTTGGCCCTGCTCCCCCTGGTTCTGCTTGCCCTGGGCTCCACTCCCCCTGGGCTCCACTCCCCCTGGGCCCTGCTCCCCCTGGGCCCTGCTCCCCCTGGGCCCTGCTCCCCCTGGTCTTTTTCTCCTGGCTCTGCTCCCTCTGGCTCTGCTCCACTGTGCCTTGCTCCCCTGGGATGTGCACTCACTGGCCCTTCTCCCCTGGGCCATACTCCTGCTAGGTTTTTCTCCCCCTGGCCCTGCTCCCCTGGGCCCTACTCCCTGTATGCCCTTCTCCCCCAGCCCTGCTCTACCTGGCCCTGCTCCCCTGAGCTGTTCTCCCTCTGGTCCTGCTCCCCCAGGGCTCTGTTCCATCTGGCCCTGCTCTCCTGGGCCCTGCTTTCTCATGGGCTCCACTCCCCCAGAGCCCTGTTCCTACTTGGCCCTGCTCCCCCTGGTCCTACTTTTCCAGGATCCACTCCCTCTGGCCCTGCTCCCCCTGGACCTGTTCCTTCTGGCTCTGCTCACCTGAGTCTTGCTCTCCTGGTCTCTTCTCTCTCTGTCCC
The DNA here is from genome assembly GCF_052094955.1 of Ictidomys tridecemlineatus. NCBI lineage: Eukaryota > Metazoa > Chordata > Mammalia > Rodentia > Sciuridae > Ictidomys > Ictidomys tridecemlineatus. The sequence continues at coordinate 87,058,154 of NC_135483.1, forward strand.
TGCTTCCCTGGGCCCTGCTCCTCCTATCCCTGCTCTCCTGGGCCAATCCCAAATACACACTCCAGAACATCTGGAAGAGACTACCTTCTGCTCCCCTCACGAGAGCTGGGAAGCAAAGAGTAACAGAATCGAAAATAGAATAGAGACAAATGCACACAGATCCCAGTACCACTTTAGGCGCATATCCCCAATGAGTTAATTTTATCAACTGAGTCCCACTTTCTAAAAGCTTCCCACACCTCCCAATAGTGCCATCAGGTGGGAAACACAGGTATAATTGTGAATCTTTGGGGGAAACTAAAGATCAATACCAGAATATCTACCCCTTGTCCCCAAAAGCTCATATCTGTCTCACAAAAAAAAAAAAAAAGCATTCAGTCCATCTAAAAGAGCCCACCAATCTCAATGGTGCCAGCCTTTCTCAATAGTCCTCATACCAAGTCTCCTCTGAGACTCAAGGGAACACAGTGATGATGAAGCCTAAATTAAAAGTTATTTTTGCCTCTACTTTCTTCTTTTGGATTTACAATCATAGCGTTCTTTCTCCCCACACTCGCACAGTATCATATTGACTAGCGATAGAGTTAGTTAAAAGTACTAAACCTTGTACTGGGAACTTCTCCTTGATAGGTCATAGGAAATGTCCAAATGAAAAGACATGGGCAGAAGTGTAGAGCAGATTCTGACTAGAAGGGAAACCAGATACTCACATCTTCAGAATGCAAGCATCTAAACAATCATATTATCTTAGATACACAGATACAGATGGCTCAATGTCCACTCGACCCAGATAAGACCCACACAACCCCAGATCCTCTAAAGGACATTCTGTCAACTCTAGTGAACTGCCCTTGGACCCACCTTCCCAAGACTGAGAGAACAATACTGAGAGAACAAATGTATAATACACTTTATACATTTCACTCAACAGCACTAAGCAAGATGAAACCAGGAGCTAGGCATTAATTTCTGACAAAAAGGATTCTTGAAAAATGAAGCCTTTCTTCTCTTACCTCTCTGCCTCTTCATTACTGGCTGTCTCAGGCAGAGCAAAGCAGCACAAACATTTTATAGTTGTTGTGATGTGTCCTGATGTCCCACTCACAATGCATGCGCAATCTGTAAGATATGAACACATGGTTGCCTGAATATATTTACTTCACACAGATGCCTGTTCATAAAAAAAATGGTATACACACACACACACACACACACACACACACACAATAGAAGTATTCTAGTAAATAATCTAGAGGTAGGTAAGAAAGCCTTAAATTTTAGTGTACAAAGTATATCTATTTCAAGACTAACTTCTTAAGACAGATATACTTTGTACACTAACTAATCCAATGCTTCTGAACACCAAACTGAAAGGGATGAGCAGCATCAGCTACCATAGCTGGTTATTGGCAGCTCCAGCACACAAAGAATATGTGCACAAAATTTACCTGCCCCAGGGTACTAACTTGAATTCCAATCCCAAATACACAAACAAAACTTCATTAACACCTCTAGACAAAAATACACCTCATGGCTTCTGACAAGATGAACATCAGATATCTCCATCCCAAACACACAGAAACACCACCTGTTACTACATGAATTTTTGGAGAAAAATACCCTATTCAAACTAAATGATCAAGAATATTCCTACAAGTATTCATACTGGTACAACATCAGTTGGACACATACCTGTACAACAAATACACTGCTCATATATACCCAATGAATATCTTACAGGCAAAGACCCTGGAAAACCAAAAATATACAACCAGTCATCTCTTGAAATACACAACAGACCCACATGAAATCCCACAGTTCTAAAATGCACACATTCCATAACATCCAAATATATTTTCAAGCACACAATGAACCTCTCACATCTGCCAGAGTACGCATCACAAGAGCCCAATGAATTAAAAACACACTCAGCCACCAACAATTTATACTTCTCAAATGCATGAGACTAAACATAATTATATATCAGGACCACACATTCTACGAACATCACCAAAATCATCAAGAATTACATGCCACAATAAACACAAAACACAATTCCTGAGAATCCTGTATACAAAGATTCTAAATACACACATCCAAAAATCCATGAAGATACACCTAATCACTTGGGTGCCTATATATACACAAAACACAAAAATGCTAGTCTTGCATGCAATCACACAGAGAGTTCAATACCACAACACATAAAAAAATGCATACATTAATCTCTATCTATGGATCAATATATAGATAATTTCTGAACAGGAAAGGAAAGAGAGGCACATAAATATATCCAAATCATGAATATAGAGTGTCTTTGAAACATTACACAGTATTCCACATCTCCAGAATGCAACCTGCCAACCTGACCAGCCAAAAATTCCTGTCCACACCTAGAAATGGTACAGCATTCTCCAAAAAATACACTTTGAATACGTCATTCCCAATGAAGAAATTTATAGAATTCAACCATCCATCTACAAAGCCACAAACCAATTTGCATGCCTGAGACAAAAAATATCTCAAGAATATCATCTAAAATACACATAAGCTCACTTACAAAATCCAAATTATCACGGGCAAGTAAAACACATTTTGTTTTTACTCAAATGCTAATAGCTGTATCATGTATCCCCAAAACATATATACAAAATTCTCATAATACCCATATATATGCACAATGTCACCTCTTCATCACATACCAGTTACAAATAACTTTCTACTTGAGGAAGTTACAAATAAATTTCTCACATCTCAGTTATAAATAACTTTCTAATTCATACATATATGGCCCCAGAAAGCAGACATCAACTTCCATGTCCCTTAAGCACACATACTAATTGACACCTAAATATTCTCCTTCTCACAACTATTACTGATACATGCAACACAAATACACCCACACACACCTGAGCTGTGGTAGTTAATACAAACTGAAGACACAAATAACTCTCTATAGGCATCTAATTTCTACACAGTTATCCATTACATAAAAATATGCAAATATATCAAATTATACACAAAATATTACACTATCTTCATATACAAGTTCACACACTCCCAAATATAAATAACTCCTTGTCTATAAAAATGCAGAACCCTACCAACTCCACACCACACTTAAACATATTCATCCTACTACTCCACAAAATTAGTAACTGACCAGCCTTCAAGCACGCAAGTACATATACATGAATAAAGAAATTTTTTATAAAACCCCATATAACCAAGTATATGCCATATCTCAAGTAAACAAATACCACTCTTCCATTTCGCAACAATATCAATCACATGACAAACCCATAGATATATACCCAAACACATTCATTAACATAGCCCATACACAAACACACATATTACACCCAAACATCCCAGGGTGCATTCATGAGCCTAAACAAATAAACAACAGCCCTCTAAATACTCCAAACCCTGCACAGTCTCACAAGACACCATGACTTTCCCTTGTTCTCAAACAGCCACGCAGACACCATCACAAACACACCGGTGAATATATATCAGATTCTTAAGGGTAATTTGAAAACAAAACAAACCCTAAATTTTGAATGCATATCAACATTTTAGGGAAACCAGCAACCCACACAAAAAAAGAGTAAAAAACACTGAAGCCCTCTGAATTCTTACCGTCCTTCCAAGAAAAGCACAGCATCTCATTTTCTCATACAAATAAACACCCCATAATTTTCATGCCCATGAAAATGAAAGGAAATCTTCCTAGCATCCAGAAATACATACAAGGGCTTCCCAACAGCCCACCAATACCACATAAGAGCATATCACCAATTTCACTGCACAATACATGAGAACCACAAAAATTGATAAGAAATTTTTATTGCAAAATGCCTTTTGGTCAAATGGCTCTCTTATAATAATTATAATCAAAGAAACATCTTGAAAGAACATATAAGCCCTTCACCCAATGGAAATCCAATTCTCTTAGCTTATACCTACCCTGTCTGTCACAGATTATCTGCACACTATAAACCTAGCTAGAAATGCACAAGACCCTCCCTTCTTGGAAACTCCTATTCCAAAGTTATGGGAGAAGGTCAGTCCTGAAAAAAGTGCTTGCCAGAAATGTTGACCATGACAGGCATGGTGGTGCACATCTGTAATCCCAGCACCTTTGGAGGGAGGCTGAGGCAGGAGGATCGAGAGTTCAAAGCCAGCCTCAGCAACAGCAAGGAACTAAGAAACTCAGTATGACTCTGTCTCTAAATAAAAGACAAACTAGAGCTGGGGATGTGGCTCAGTGGCCAAGTGCCCCTGAGTTCAATCCCCAGTAACCATAACCTTCCCCCAATAACAGAAAAAGAAATGTTGACCACAACAAAACCCACAAACTACTCTAATCAAGGATTTTAACACATAAACTCTGATCAATTAAGTCTTGTTTAGACCTACTGGACTGGAACTCTTGGTGACATACATAAATAAGATAAGACATACACAGCCCACACTCCATAAGAGGCTACTTTTCTGAAACACTAGACAACTGATGCACCCACCTAGGACCACTATATGTCTCTTTGAGCCTACCATCTTCCATTCCATCAGGCCAGCTTGTTGCTAATAAAGCTCATTCTCACTACTTCTCGAGTCATTGACTCTATTGGGATACAGTGAGAGAAACACACACATGATGTAAAATGCTCAACAAAAACTAGCAAATTTTCCCCTGAAATTCTTTTGTATCAAAAATGTATATGCTAGGGGCTGGGCCTAGGACTAAGGTTCAGTGGTAGAGCACTTGCCTAGCTTATGTAAGGCACTGGGTTCTATTCTTAGCATCACACAAAAATAAATAAATAAAGGAATTGTGTGCATCTACAACTGAAAATTATATATATATTATATATATACATGCTAGCTTTTAACCCTTTCGTACACAGTTCTCACAGCCCCTAAATTCATACATATAAACCTAAACATATAAGCCTAAAGCACTCTGAACATACATAAAGAACTCCCACAATCCTGAACACAAACACACATTTGTTTTTTCCTTCCTCAAAATGGAAATAAAATAATGAATTTGAGCTGAACAGAAGTAGACTATGTTGGACTACTCACATCTGCAACCTGGATCTATTCTCAATAAAGGGACTCTTTTACCAATTTCTGGGAATGCTGCTGGAAACAGCTTTGGCTGTCAGCTCCCTTGACATCTGCATCAGCTATAGAGAGCACCCACAAGAGCTCTTACAACTTTCTAGGGTGGTTTCATAGATAACTGGGTAATAAAAAGCTGAGCACACCCCTAATGACAATATTAATACTCCACTGACACATAAGGCTAGCTGAGACTCTTTGGGGGTCTGGGTCATATTTCAACTTCTCAGCCTGATTATGCTCTCTTTGAATATTACTTTAAACAAAGAAAATGAAAAAACAAAAAACCTGCTTACAAAACTGTCTCAGGGACTGAACTGTAAGGAACTCAACATAAGACAGCATTCTTTGATCCCTTCAATGATTACTTATTAAGCACCAAGAGAAACTGAAAGACCATCCCTCTTATGGATATTTCATCCCACAGAAGAAAATAGACAATAAACAAATATATGTATTATGGATACACACATGGAATTTCTGGAGAGAATCAGTAAGCAATTAAAGAACAGGGTCTCTACAGAAAGAAGGGAAGAGCTACAAATATAGGCTTGAGGAAAAGTGCAAATGGAAGAATACATTGCCTGGTACAAAATGATTTCAATTTCTGTGGTTTTCTCTTCACTTGATACCTGAAATCTGAGTTTATGGTGTGTATTGATTTTGGGGAGTCCTAGTTACCTAGTGAACCGATATTGTAGACTAACAAACACTGGAAAATTCATCAATTCAAAGTGATAGGCATTTATCCTCTCAGGCATGGCATCTGAGGGTCAGTATTAGGGATGGCTCTGCCAGACAGCACTCCTTCCCCAGTCTGGCCTCACTCAAGTGATAGGGACATGCAGCTCTCCCAAGGCCATATCCTCCAGCAATCAGCCTCATGATGTCCTCTTGTCAATGATAGAAAAAAAAGAGGACTCCAAGCAAGGTAGGTCACACAGCAAGCCCAGAGGCAGTTTTCTACCTAACTATAAAGTGACTACAATCTTGATAAAACTCAGGTTGGTTCCTCATGCAGATGCTCCAGAGACATTCCTAACCCTAATTTTCACCTTTTTATTTAATGAGGCTGTTTAACACACCCGTCGGTTGCATACATAGATGCTAATGAAACTGAGCAGGGTTCCACAAAAGATCTCCAAAATCAATAGAATCCCCTTCATATTCAACCCCTGCTTATAAATATTACTTCCCCTGAACATTATAAGCCACCCACCATTTGACTGGGAGGCTACTCGGCCTCTAAGTATGCCCACACTCAGCCTTTCAAGTGTGTACTTTTGCTTTGCAAACAAGCTCCTTCACTTTCCCTAAAATCTGGGCCTTAAATTCTTCTCTGCCAAGAAACCTGAAGGTTTGAGTTGATGATCCTACATTTTTGAAGACATTCTCAAACCCTTCACTGGTGACACATGCACCATCAACACATAGACAAATTACCTGTTTCTACCTAAAATAGAAAACCCTAGTACCCTGAATGTTCACATCATTCCTATAACTATACACAAACATACACATGCACTAGATACAAACATATAATAGATACACTGTCCATATGCACACTGTGAAAATACTATGGGCACAGACTCCAGAAAACCACCTAGCATACACAAGTTGTCTCACACACCACCCCCAGCCAAGACTGAAGCAAAAGCCTAAAGCTCTAAAATTCCTACAATCTGCTATTCCAAATGCACAACCAGTCTACATGGCTTCTCTATTTCTAAACACACACAAGGAACCTCCCACGACCCCAGAATACTCACCAAATATCCATGAGTTAAAATACTCACATGACCACCAATAGCCTATAGGTTTCAAATACATAAGACCAGACACAAACATCAGGACCACTCTTTCAAGCAACATCACCAATCTCTCTAAAAATTACATTCCAGAATAAAAAGAAACAGGACCCTTGAGCCCATACATACCAAAACACTCTTATGCCTACATACAAAAACACTAATTACACAAGTGTGATGCCCTGGGCTCAAATCACAGTACCAAAACAATACAGTCAGAAGAGCAAATACATGTACGAAGGTACAATGACTAATACACATATAACTCCCACACACTAACACATATACACAAACATTCCCAATACCTGAAATATAGAGACCTCTCTCAAACACTGCTACATTCCACATCTTCAGAACATAACATAAACCTTATCCCCAAATATTTCCACACACATGTAGACACCCAAGCATTCTCCAAAAAAATACACTTTGATATAACAACCACATTCCTGAAAATAAACTTACGTGATTCATCCACTCCATAGATCAATATACATAAAGTAGTACACATGCCAAAGACCCAAAATATTCTCTAGCATGCCACTTAAAAATATACATCAAACCACTTATAAATTTTAAAAATTTTAATTTTTAAAAATGGAAACCAGCTCCTACATCCCCCAAATAGTAAGAAATACTTGTAGCATATTACATTCCTGTAATATGTACAAACATAATTCCCACTTTTTGGCATAAATGCACAAGCCCAGCATTCCATCAGAAACAGACAGCCTTACTTCCTAGTTATATACTAGTAAGTCCCCACTTAAAACACATTCCCCCAGAAGATATTCATCAAAACTCCCAGACCCCTCGAATACTTGTTACCCATGTCCCCTGAACAATCTTACTTCACACAACTCAGATCCTAAAACACCCCACAGACACCTGAGGAATGCTAGTAACTACAAATTCAATACACATGTAAATCTCCACAAGCATCAAATAGCTACATATAAATATGCAAATATCCTATTATCTCACACTACCTGCATATACAAAGTCACACCTTTCCAGATATTCACAAAAATATAAATTATCCATCTCCCAAAATGGAGAATAACATACACTTCACAATCACACATATTCAATTTCCACTCAAGATTAGTCATAGACCTGACCTCAAACAAGGAAATACAAAAATCCATAAAACAACAAGCAAACCCACAACTATACATGATATCCTGAATAGGCAAACATTCCCAGTGCATTTCCCAAAATATACTATATACCCACCAAAAATAAACCCAATGATGTTACTTAACATTGCCCATATGCACATGCACATACACATATCTTTTCCAAATAACCCATGATACAAACAAAAATTGCAGCATTGGGGGGAGTGGGGACTGCAGAGAACCACAGGTGAAATACTCCAAAGCCAAAATACAAACACCTACACCAAACTCCCTGAGTTTATATGTATTATTTCTCACACCCTCCAAACGTAACCAGTCCTACTGTCTCATTAGAGATACAATTTTCTTTCAATAATCCATCCAGACACATACAAATCTCATATTCTCACCAGCCAACTTGAAACATAACTAACCCAAAACTATGAATGCAAATAACACATTAGGAATACTATCTTCAAAATGGACATGCAACCCAAAATTCATGGCCTCTAAATTTCCACAATCCCCAAGAAGGAAAAAAGTCTGCAACATAGTCGGATGCAACCATTCACCCCACAATTCTTACACAGTAGGCAAAGGCAAAATCAAAACCTATTAGCATCCCCCAAACCAAACTCTGACACCCCAGTGCCAATGAACATTTACAAAAAAGAACACATAACTTTACTCATGTAAAAGATGAGTACCACAAAATTTAATAATAATAAAACATGACTCTATTTATTGTACACTACTTGTGGTCACATGGTTCTCCCATCATCATTCAGGTGCTCTGTCCAGAGGCTTGCACCAACAGCTAACCTATGACAGCAAGTCAGTCACAGTGTGACCACATGCCACTCAGCAAACTCGGCTCAGTATTTTCCCTTGTGCAAAGTCGCTAAGATCACAAGAAATGAGCGTCCTTCAGCTAACAACCCAGATGCCAGCTGACAGTGTCCCCAACATCCACAGATTTCACAGGGAACAAGAAGATGATCATCACCACTTTGTCTGACATCGACAGGAGCCAAGTCGAGGACCTGCTGACTGGGACCCTGCTTCTCAAGCACCGCACAGGTGCCCTGGAACCCAGGGACCGCACAGGCTGCAAAGGACATGGATGGACGACGCCTCGAAGTCGCACTGGACAACACACCCCTCACTTCTGGGTCTGGTGCTGATGGTCCGTGTCCTAGGGGAGGAAAGGCAGGCTCCTTGGCTGCCCTGGGAGCACAAGACCAGGCAGGGACAAACTGGGGACAGGAGAGGTTGGGGGGGGGGCCAGTACCTCCGGGCCTATGGGACTGAGTCTGGACGCCTCCGTGGGATCCCGGCCAGCTCTTGGGAACCTGCCCTCTGCGCTTGCGCCTGCGCCTTGCCCTGCTGGAGCCCTAACGGACGCCAGAGCCCCGACTGACACTGGCGCCTTGGGTGGCAGCCCGCGAGCGCCAAAGCGCCTCCAGCCAAGGGTGTGCGCATGCGCAAAGGGTGCAGGGCGGACTGGAAGCCCAGAGCTGCCTGCAAGAAGACCAAGGGAGTCTGAAGGCTTCAGGGTACCTCAGGAAAGGTGGATCCTCGTCCCAAAACCTCTGGGCTGGCCCTCCATTCACTAAGTGCCATTATTCCCCTGGCACTGCTCCCCCTGGCACTCTTCTCCCTGGCTCTGCTCCCCCTGGCTCTGTTCCCCTGGGCCCTGCTCTTCTGGGACCTGCTCCCCTGGGCCATGCTCCCCTGGGCTCTCTACCCCAAGTGTCCTGCTCCACCTTTCCCTGCTCCATTGGGCCATGCTCCCTGTGGTCCTGCTCCACCTGGGCCCTGCTCCCCTAGGCCCTGCTCCACCCTGGGCTACAATATCCCTGGGCCCTGCTCCCCCTTGACCTTACACCTCCTAGTCCTGCTTCCCTGTGCCCTGCTCCCTGTGGACCTGCTGGCCCTGGCCCTGCTCCCCTGGGCTTTGCTTCCCTGGGCCCTGCTCCCCCTGGATCTTCTCCCCCTGGTATTGCTGTCTCTGAGCCCTTCTCCCCTTGGCCCTTTTCCCCCTATCCCCAATCCCCCTGGCCCTGCTCCCAATGGGCCCTGTTCCCCTGGCCCTACTCCCTATTGGCACTGCTCCCCCTAGCCCCTCTCATCCGGACCCTGCTCCCCTTGATCCTCCTATCCCTTGGTCCTGCTACACCTTGTCCTGCTCCCCCCGAGGCCCTGCTCCACTGGCCCTGCTCCCCTGGGCCCTACTTCCTCAAGTCTTGCTCTCCTGGGCCCTGCTACCCTTGGTGCTGCTCCTCCTGGGCCCTGGTCCCCCTAGACCTCACTCTCCCTGTGTCCTGGTCCCCTCTGGCCCCGCTCCCCCTGGCCGTGTTCCCTCCAAGCCTGCTTACCTGGGACTTGCTCCCTTGTGCCCTGCTCCCTCTGGTCCTGATTTCTTGGTCCCTGATCCCCTTGTCACTGCTCCCCATGGGTCCTGATCCTCCTGGCCCTGATCCCATAGTCCTGCTCTCCTTGGGCCATGCCCAACCTGGTCCTGCTCCCCATGGCCCTGCTCCTTCTGGACCTAATCCTTTGGCCCTTCTCCCCCCGGCCCTCTTCCCCCTGACCCTGCTCCCTCTGATCCTGTTCCTCTGGGCCTTGCTCTTACTGGCCCTGCTTCCCCTGGTCCTTCTCCCCATGGGCCCTGCTTCCCTAGTCCTGCTCCACCTGGCCCTACTCCTTGTGGGCTCTGCTCCCCCTAGCCCTGATCTCCTGGGCCCTGGTCCCCGTGATCCTCCTCTATCTGGGCCCTGCTCCCCTTGTTCCTGCTCTCCCTGGACCCTGTTCCACCTGGCCCTGCTCCCCTGGGACCAACTCCCCCCAGTCCTCTACTCCTGGGCCCTGCTCTCCCTGGTTCTGCTCCCCCTGGGCCCTGATTTCCCTGGGCCCCACTTCCCCTGGGCCCTGCTCCACCTGGGTCCTGCTCCACCTGCTCTTGCTTCCCTTGGCCTGCTTCCCCTAGACCTCTTCCCCTGGCACAGCTCCCCTGGCCCTGATTCACTGAACCCTCTCTTCCAGGCCCTACTCCCTCTCATTGTGCTCCTCCCTGGACCTGCTCCCACAGGACTTCCTTCCCCTGGTTTTGCTCCCCCTGGGCTCCCCACCAACTGGGCCGAGCTCCCCCTCAGCCCTGCTCCCCCTGGTCCTGCTTCCCTTTGCCTTGCTTTCCTTGGCCTTGCTCCCCCTGGCACTGTTCCCCCTGGCCCTGTATTCCTGGGCCCTATTCCAACTGGGCCCTTCTTTCCCTGAGCCCTGCTCCCCATGGACTTGTTCCCCATGGGACCTACTCCCTCAGGCCCTTCTCCCCCTGACCCTCTTTCTCCTGGGCCCTGCTACCCCTGGCCCTTCATTCCCTTGCCCTGCTTCCCACTGTGTCCTGCTCCCCTGGGACCTGCTTCCCTGAGCCATGAACCCATGTGTCCTACTCCCCTTGGTCCTCATCCCCTGAGTCCTGCCCAACATGGCCGTGCTCCCTGGGCCCTGCTTCCATGGTTCTGTTCCACCTGGGCCCTGGTTTTACTTTGTCTCTCTCCCCCTGGGCCCTGCTTCCCTTAGGCCCTGCTCGCCCTGGTTCTGTACCCATGGGCCCTCCTCGCTGGCCCTGCTCCCCCGGCCTTACTCCCTGTGGGTTCTGCTCCTCCTATCCTTACTCTCCTGGGCCCTTCACCCCTTAGGCCTCCTCTCCTTGGGCCCTGTTTCTCCTGGTCCTGCTTCTCCTTGGCCCTGCTCGCCAGGCCCTGCTCCCCTGGGGCCTACTCACCTAGTCCTGCTAACCTGGGCCCTACTCCGCCTAGCCCTGCCCCCTGGGTCCTGCTTCCCCTGGCTCTGCTCTCCCTGGCCCTTTTCTCCTTGCTCTGCTGCCCTGGGTTCTTCTCCCCTGGGAACTGCTCTCCCTGGCCCTGCTCCCCTGGGCCCTACTCCCTGTGTGCCCTTCTCCCCCGGCCCTACTCTATCTGGCCCTGCTCCCCTGGGCTGTTCTCCCTCTGGGCCTGCTCCCCCAGGGCTCTGTACTGTCTGGCCCTGCTCTCCTGGGCCCTGCTCCCCCATGGGCTCCACTCCCCCAGAGCGCTGTTCCCACTTGGCCCTGCTCCCCTTGGTCCTACTTTTCCAGGACCCACTCCCTCTGGCCCTGCTCCCCCTGGACCTGTTCCTCCTGGCTCTGCTCACCTGGGTCTTGCTCCCCTGGGCCCTTCTCTCTCTGGTCCTGCTTCCCTGGGCCCTGCTCCTCCTAGCCCTGCTCTCCTGGGCCCTACTCCCTTCTGGCTTTGCTCACTGGGCCCTGCTCCCCCGTGGTTCTACTCCCCTGGGTCCTGTTCCTCTAGGCCGTGCTCCCTCTGGTCTTGCTTTCTTGTTCCCTGCTCCCCATGGCACTGTTCCCTATGGGCTCTGCTCCCTGGGGCCCTAATACCTTTCCTTGTGACCTGCTCCCCCAGGCCCTAAACCCCTTTCCTGCTCTCCTTGGGACCTGCTCCACCTGGTCCTGATAACCATGGCCCTACTCACCTTGGTCCTCATCACCTGAGTCCTGACCCATAGGCCCTGCTCCCACTTTCCATGGTTCTCCTGGGCCTGCTTCCCCGGGCCCTGCTCCCCCTGGTACTGCTCTCCCTGGGCCCTTCTCCCCCTGGCCCTTTTTCCTCTGGCCCTGCTCCTCCTGACCCTGTTCCCCCTGGTCCTGCTCCCCTGGCCCTGATCTCCCTGGCCCTGCTCCCCCTGGCCATTTTTCCCTTGGCCCTGGTCCCCTGGGATCTTCTCCCTCTGGCCCTGCTCCCCATGTGCCCTGCTCTTCCTGGCCCTAATTCCCTGGTCCTGCTCTTCTTGGGCCCTGCTCCACCTGGTCCTGATCCCCATGGGCCCTGCTTTTCTGGCCCTAATCCCCTGTCCCTGCTCCCCATGGCCCTGTTCCCCTGGCCCTATTCTCCTGGGCCCAGGTTCCCTTGGCCCTGCTCCGCTGGGCCATCCTTCTCCTGGGCCCTGCTTCCCCTGAGCCCTGCTACCCCTGGTCCTGCTCCCTCTTACCTTGCTCCCACTGATCTTGCTCCCTGTTGGCCCTGCTCCCCCTTGGCCCTTCTCCCCTTGGCCCTGCTCCCCCAGGCCCTGCTCCCCTAGTCCCTGCTTCCCCTGGTCCCTGCTGCTCCTGTCCCTTCTCCCCTTGACCCTGCTCCCCTGGGCCCTGCTCCCCCAGGCCCTGCTCCCCTAGTCCCTGCTTCCCCTGGTCCCTGCTGCTCCTGTCCCTTCTCCCCTGGACCCTGCTCCCCTGGGCCCTGCTCACCCTGGGCCCTGCTCTCCTGGGCCCTGCACCCCCTAATCCTGCTCCCCCCCCGTCCTGCTCTCCTAGCCTCTGCTCCCTTCGAGCCTTGATGCCTTAGGCCCTGCTTCCCCAGTCCCTGCTCTCTGGACCCTGCTCTCCCTGGAGCTGAGTTCTTGCTGCACCCAGTTTGGAGGGCAACTATACAGCAGGGCAGCAGGCTGGTTCCCAGGGGTCCAGTGCTGTCCTGGTGCTGGCCCAGGCAAGTTCTGTGCTGTATTTGTAGCTGGGATGCAGGCAAGGCTTCAGGAGGGGAAGTGAGTGGAATGTAGAAGGCCCTGGGGGCCAGGCTAGGCCAGGAAGAGCAGGAACAATAGGTTCACTGTGTTGGCTTCAAATCATGACTTCTCAGTGAAGACCTGTATGAATGGAGCATGGAGGAAAAGCTTCAGGCGGATGTGTCTCTGTGGGGAGCAGAGGCCCCATTGTGGCCAGGCCCCTGAGAAGGCAATGATGGCCAGGGGCTTCGCTCCTCTTCCAGGCTGCAGCTCATGGTCCTGGTGTTCTCCAGTGAAGCTGAGCATGGATAATATGCCTGTGATTATGGCCAACGAGGGGCCTCAGGCCTTCACTAGGCAGGTGGAATGGCTGCCACAGGACTGCAGGCCATCCCATACCCACAGAGGGGGCAGGGCAGAGGGGCCGTGGGCCCTATCAATAAATGGAGGAGAGATGGCCCTGCGCTGTCCTCCTGCTGCCATCATGGGCTGGGGCGTCCTGGTACCAGTAGTCATTGGAAGGCCTCTCCCGTGGCCACTCCCGTGCCAGCAGCTGTGACCCGGCTCACCCAGCTCCTCCTTTCTGCCATCCCAGCCTCCTGGAGCACCCTTCTCCAGGAAGCCCCCTGGCCAACCCACCCATCAGGCCCTCTCGCTGGCTGCCCATGGTCTAGGGTCTTCACCCCTGGTCAGACCAGGTTCCTCTTCGCTGTGGGGGCACTTGGTGATTCTGGAACTCTGCCCCTCCCAGTAAGGTGGGAACAGCTTCCTTGGACAGCTGGGAGGCAGGGCAAGGCCTCCAACAGTGGTGGGGTCAGGGGAATGACTCCTGCAGGACCCCACTATTTGGCCTTCAGTGCCTTAGTTTCTTCTTCCATCACAAAAGCCTGTGCTTCCAGGTGAGAGTGCGTTGGTGGTACAATGCCCCCACAATGCCCCTCAAAACCCCACCCTCCCTTTTCCTGTGGGCCACGCTAGTGTCCTGGGGCCACCTTTGCCACACACCTCAGATGGGCAGCTTGGACAGTGGAGGAAGCTCAAGATCAAGGTGGCAGCATGTGGCTCCTCCTGAGAAGGGGAGTGTGCTCGGGCCTCTAGCTTTCCTGTAGTTGTAGCTACCTCTGGTTTTGTGCCTGTAGACACACCTTCCCTCATACCCCCAGGCCCCAAGGACACACCCAGAAGGCAAGGACACCCCTCTCCCTGTGCCTTTTCTTCAATTTTAACCACATTGACCTATTTCCCCTGAGACTACATTCTGTGGAACTGCATGTTAGGAGTATCGGAGTATCTTAGGGAAGAAATCCAACCCTGAGCATGTGGAGAGGGTGGCCTGGCTCTTGACTGGGCACTGAGCAGCTCCTTTTCTCCCTCCCCACCTCCATCTTTGCCCCTCCTGAGCTCTCTGACCCCTCCTAATTCATGGTGTCCCTGCCCTGACAGCCCAAGCCACTCTGTGTCCTGCCACAGCAGGGGCGGGTGACCCGGGCAGGTTGTGGATCTTCCGCTTCACCGCTAAGGAACTAGGAGTTCTGTAATGGAAGGCTCTCAGGCACCAGTTGTGCCTGCACCTTGCTGGCACACAAGGGGGACTCACGTGTCCTGCCCAAAGTTCACCATCCACTGTTGGGCAAAGGACCCTGATTCAGAGGGCCCTGGAGCAGATGGAGGGGCCCACATGTGCCCAGCTAGCAACTGACAGACCTGGGCACCCCTCTCTGTGGCCTCTGCCTCCAGGAGTTCCCAGTTGGGTAGGAGGACCAGGGCAGTGGAAGCTGGCCCTGCAGTCCTGGCAGCTTTAAGTTGGAGGTGGGGCTGATGAAGGAGGGCAGGCACCTCACTGCATCACCCAGGTGGATCTCAAACTCCTGGGCTCCAGCGATTCTCCCAGCTCAGGCTCCTAGGTAGCTGGGCTACAGGCCCACGGCCCTAAGCCAGGCAGAATGGAGACCAGTCACACTGTGACTGTGTAGGCCAGCTGGCTGAGCCTGAACTCCCCCTCTGGGGTCAGTGGCCTGCCTAGTGTCCTGCAGGACCCCAGAGCTGAGCCCAGCACCTGGCCCTGGGCATCCTACAGCAGCTCAGTTGTCAAAGGTGTGGACTGAAGCTGTGGTTGAGCCTCATCCCTACACATGACCCTGTCATCCAGAAGGCCAACAAGGTCACCTGTTGTCAAGGATGTCAACTTGCAATCCAAGTCTGGGAACCACATGGCTCAGCTGGTGTCCACCAAGGGCTAGGGTGTGTGTGTGTGGGGGGGCATGCCTGAAAAATGGCCACAGTGGTCATCGTCATTAAGGAGCTTACAGCTGCCCAAAGCAGATATGGTCCCTAAAAAGGCAAGCACATAACTTAACATAAGAGAATTCAGTGGCAGAGCGTGGGCTGCTTCCCAAGGATAGGTTTGGTCAGGGGCCATTTTTCACAGAGGAGCATGTACCCTGCATGCCCCTGGTCAGAATCCCTGAATTGCTGGACTGACATAGCTCCAGGACCAACCAGGGCAGAGCTTCAGCCTGGAGGGACAGCTGGCCTGGGGTGGCATGCCAACTCAAAATCTAATGTTCTGATCCTGGTCACTCCACAGATAAGAGAAAGGCTTTGAGACCCATTGAAGATTCTCCTTTGAGCCATAACTTTCTTCCCCAGGCTTCATATCTGGGTGGTCAGAGCAGGGCTTTGCCTGGAGCCAGATGCCCTCTTCAGCTCCCCTTTACTGGAAGAGAGTGACTGTCTCTGGTATGGGCAAGCAGTCAGGGCCAGCTCAGGGCTCCATATGTCCACAGTGTGGGCTTCTGGGAGCCAGGACCCTGCCTGGACCCACAGTCTTTCTCCCAGAGGAACTGCCGTCTGGGGCCTGCTGGTGCAAAACCTTCCTGGAGAAGCAGCTGCTACACAAACCATGGCCAGCTGCCAGGACACTCAGGAGTCAGGGTGCAGGCTCCAGGGCCAGGGCCAGCCACCTGGGCCTCAGCTTTAGCTCAAGTGGAAGAGGGTGAGGGTGGGCTTAATGAGAGCCCAGCAGGCAGGGAGGTGCTTGCCCAGCATTGAGGATGTAGGGACAGGAGGAGCTGGGTTGTCAGACTTCTCAGAATCCCCAGGGCTGACCTTTGGTGACCTAGGGGTTTGAGTTCTTTCCTTGGGTCTGAATGTCTCTGGTTTCCTGGCCTGGGAGAGCTGGCTGCCCATTGCAGGTAATTAGACCGTGGGGGGCCCTAGGCAGGCATGTTGCCATGCCCAGTGTCCCTGGTAGTGGGGCCTAATCAGCCCAGGCAGGAGTAGAACCCAGCCAGAAGTCCTTTCTTAGCTGGGTGGGGATTGTCTTCCTGGGCTCCCCTGCTGGGAAGGATGAGGTCTGAACCCTGCTGCTCTCCTTCTTCCTAGACAGGACTGCCCTCCACTTTCCCTGAGTGGCGGGAGCCTACCAGACCCGGCTTGCCCAGGGGGGCCTGTGGTAGCACTGTCTGCTACCTATTGCCCCAGTCCAGTGGGGTACCCAGCTGCTGGAGGGTCATTCCACCAACCTCCTTCCCAGGCTCCTCAGCCATCAGAAACAGGCAAGTCTGAGAAATTATCATGGCCAGGACAGGGCTGAGGTGACAAGATGACAGATGTCACATGGGATCCTGGACGGAATCCTTCACAGACAGAAGGGGAAAGCAGTAAGTCTGAATAAACTTGGGCTTTGGTTAACAGTACCAATATCAACTGGTTTGTTGTAACAAATGTATTACACTAAGATGTTGGTACAGGGGAAATCGGGTGCTGGGTGTGGGGACTACCTGTACTATCTTTGCAATTTTCCTGTGAACTCAAAACTGTTCTAAATGATGGCACTTGTTGGTAAATGGGTGGAGCTGGAGAATACCTTGCTAAGCGAGATAAGCTGATCCACAAAAAACAGAAGCTGAATGTTTCTTTCCTCTGATATGCAGATGCTAATTCATAATGAGGGGGGACTAGGGAAGAAGAGAGTTACTTGAGACTAGGTAGAAGGGAGTGAGGGAAGGAAGAGGGCATGGGGTAGAAAGGACAGTAGAATGAATCAGACATAAGTACCCTACATGCATATGTGACTGCAGAGCAGGTGGGATTCTGCACCACATGCAACCAGAAGAGTGAGAAGTTATACTCCACTTGTGTGTGATGTGTCAAAGTGCCTTCTACTGTCATGCATAACTAATTGAAAAACTTAAAAACCAATGAAGGTCAGAATGAGCATGATAAGGCACAGTTTTGAAATAAAAGAGTAAACCACAAAAAACTGTTCTAAAAAGCAATACATTATAAATGCCTTCGAGTATGGGCTACAGATGACACCACAGGTGCCCTTTGCCATTTGAAGCTGGCAGTGAGGACAGAGGCTTACTGTACTGTCCCAGTTGTTCGTGTGGTGTCTGAAATTTACATCACAAATATGGGTGTGGAAGAAACCAACAAAGTGGTGCTTGGGAATCTTTCTGCCCAGCACCTGGCTCAACTCGAAGCCACATCCAAGGGCCTCATTGAAACAGGTATGTAACTAGACACACCTCACCGGCAAACCTTGCCTTCCACCCTGACCCTGGAGTGTGTCCCACAGATGGTGCAGCAAAGGCCTGGCAAGGGGGTGGGAGTGGGCAGCTGCACAGGGTGTCCTGGGGCTTCTGCTGGTGGGAAGAGACTTTAGTTTCTGTCTTGTGTGATGGGTGCTTTGCCTGCCTCCTCCTGGGGCTCCTTTCCATCCCTCATTCTGGGCCTCAGCAGCCTCAGGTAGCTGGGCCTACAAGTATGCATCACCACACCTGGCCAGCACCTAGAGCAGGAGCTAATGAGAACATGGTGCAGGGGACACTGCTCCTGAGGCAATTGTCTGGGGGTCCTGGTGCAAGGGAATTTAGCCCTGGCTTTCTTGCTCCTGGAGCTTGCTCTTAGGTGGGGCAAGGGTTATGGAGACTTTGCACAGTGCAAGGACAGAGGCCCCCTGGCTCCCATAGTCCATTGGCTTCTCAAAGTCCCCATGCAGATACTCATAGCAGGTACTGCTACCTCCATTCACAGGCACAGGAACTGAGGCTGGGAAAACCTACACAGCAGGAGACTGCAGAGCTGTGGTGCCCCTGGGCAGCCTGAGACCACTATGCCTGCACCCCACCACCCTCCATCCTCTATTTTTTCCTCTGCCTTAGTACTTGGGGACCTATTGCTGGGCCATTATAAGGAGTGGGAATAGTGTACTTGGAATCTGCAGCTCAGGATTAGCCTGAGAGCAGCTGTTAAGTAAATGTAAAACACGGCAGGAGAGCTACCTGGACGGCTTCTCTATCCAGGAAGTGACCTCACCTATGGTTAAATCCATGTGTCGCTCTGTGTGGGCGAGAGGTGCCTAGATGAAACATTCTGGGCATGTCTGGAGGGTGTTTCTGGGTGATGTTACAATTTGACTCATAGACTAAGCAAAGCAGATTGGCCTCCTGGGTGGGGACCTCACTTCATTCTCCATTGAGAATTGAGGCCTCAATGGAGAAAGGGGAGAAAAGGCCCAGGGATTCTGCTCCTTTCTTTCCAGCCTCCTTTTCTTAGTGGAGATGCTGCATTTCCTCTTCCCACTCTTGGACTGAGGTCCACCTCACCAGCACTCTTGGTGCTAGGCCTTTGACTTGAGCTAAACACCACCACAGGCTTCTCTGGGTCTCCTATGGCTCCGAGGCATCAGATCTTGGGACTTCTCCTTAATAGAGCAGTTGGGTAGTCAGCACCCACTCCTTTCTCTCTGTACATCCTCTCAGTTCTGTGTTTCTGGAGAACCCTGACCAATGGGACATGATGGGGAAAGATGATCCACATGTGTGCCTTGCTGGGTCCTGGCTTTCCTCAGACCATGTGGTCCTGTGCTCTTCCCAGGTTCTTGGGGCAACAGAGAGGAGGAAAGGAGAGAGGAAGACACACTGTGGAGGGCAAAGGCACCTGCTGCAGGGCTCACGGGGCAGTACGTGGTGGCCGAGCTGTGTGGGAGGCAGTGGGTAGGAAATCAAGAAGGCAGAGGGCTAGGAAAACAGGGAGAATGCATCTCCTGTTGGTCACAGTTCTTCTGGGTGCTCAGACACCAGCAGACCAGGCTTGAGTTATGCTGAATACCCTTCAGTGATCTGGGCAACAGCACCTGTGAGCCGTAGGAATCAGCTCTCAGTCCATGAACAAGGGCCCTTTACTTAGACCATAGTGCAGCCACCACACCATGGATCAAATGCTGAAGCCTTCATACACAGCATAGAGTGGAAACTTCCAGAATGGTGAACAGCTTGGTGAGCAGGTCAGTGTGGATCGGCACTTCAAATGTGGGTGTCCTGGGAAAGGAGAGGTCGGGACTACTTTTGTATCTTTTCTCAACAAACTCATTAATTCTTAGAGATAACTGTATGCAAACCAGGAACAAGGGGGCTTCCTGAATCATCATGAAGTCCTGGCTTTACTTGGAAGGAGAGGATGTCCTCACAAAGGGATGGGGAGACTGATTCCTCGGAAGAAGAGCTGATTGATCTTTGCATGTCTGATCAGCATGGCTGGAAAGTGCATGTGAGGTCCCCTTGTCCCAGCTCTGGCTGCCAGCAGGGGCTTACCTTGGCTCCCTCCTCAGTGCCATCCTGAATCCTCAAACCCATTATGTCACTGGCATCCTTATTCTCTGAAGCCACCTGCTGTGGCCTGAATGTATCTCCCCCACTCCCAAATTTAGGTATTGAAATCTAACTCCCAGCATGAGAGTATGAGCAGGTGGAGGCTTTGGGAGGTCCTCACGTGGAGGGTGGAGGCCCAGAGGTGGGATCAGTGTCCACGTAAGAGAAAGCTCCAGAGCAGCCTGGTCTCTTCTGTCATGAGAAGACTGAGTGAGAAGGCGCCATCTTTAAATCAGGAAGCAGATTCTCACCTGATGTGGAACGTGCTGACACCGTGTTCTTAGATTTCTCAGCTTCTAGAACTGTGAGAAATACCTTTCCATTGTTTTGCTATAGCAGCCTGAACAGACTGACCTCCCCTCCTGCCCTCTCCAGGCCTCTAGCCAGGGACCGTTCTGTGCTTTTGTGGGTCCACATAATTGACTGGACTTGCCTGCATGATCTAGGACAATCTCCCTATTTTCAAGTTCCTGCCCCGGTTACACTTATCGAGTCTCTTCTGCCATCCAAAAGAACACATTCCAGGTTCCAGGTCCCAGGGCGTGGGCATCTTTGGGGCATGCCACCTGAGATTTTTCAGTGAAAATACCACTAAGACTGTGGGCTAGATCCCTAGAGCACCATGTCTTCAGAAAAATGGTCATTTTGAGATGACGGGCACCTTTCCTTAAGATATCCTAGAAACCCAGAGTAAAATCACAGATCTGCGAGAACACCCGAGGGGACCTTCTATGTGAAGAGGAGTGAGAGGGCTCACCCCGGGGAAGCATCCCAGTCTTCAGGGTGTTCGTATTGATAAGATTCACTTTAAAAAGGCCAAAAACCCACGAGTTCCACGTGTGGTCAAACTGCTGCAGAGAGCAGGGGTGACATACGAGGTGAAGGAAACAGAAGTCTTGTGGTTCCGTAGCTAGTTTCATGATGAGTGATGATATTTCTCTAGAAAAACTGGGATCCATTATGCCATCATGGTGGACAGCTTCAATGCCACTGTGGCCTGGCACCTGACTTCCGGGATACGCTGACTTTCTGTTCCAAGTTCAAGGTCACAGCCCAGTGGTGTGTGTGTGTGTGTGTGTGTGTGTGTGTGTGTGTGTGTGTGTGTGTGTGTTTGTGAGTTTGGGAGTATCTTCCAGTTATCCACTACAGGCTGTGGGTGCAACTCTGTGGTTGAGGACTTGCCTAGCATGTGGGCTCCATTTCTAGTCCTCCTTCTCCCCAAAAGACACCCCGTTATCTGCTGCTGTGCAATTAATTGCCCAAGACATAGTGATGTACTGACACCATTTAATTGTTCTGAGTTCTGTGGGTTTTGTGGGACTAGTCAGAGAATTCTGCTAGTCCCCCTTGGGATCCTTCCTGTTAGTGGTTCAATGGCAACAGGGCTGATCACCAGGGAAATGCTGTGCCTCTTTCCCTCTGTAGTCCTAAGGCCTCTCTGTGGAGTCTTTCTAGCAGGTAGACTGACTTTTCAAATCAGGAGTTGTCAAACTTTCCTGTCAAGAACCAACTATTTGAGCTTTGTAGGCCATGTGGTCTTGTCACCCACGTTTCTGTCTCTCTTGTTGTGACATAGCCACAGACAGTGCAAGAAGATGGTCATGGCCGGCCACAATGACACTTTATTCACAACAACAGGCAGTGGGCTAGATTTGACCTGCTTCCAGGGTGGCTCCAGAGTCTCAAGGGCAGAAGAGCAGTCACCCACTCTGTGAGCATCCAGCACAGTCCAGGCACAGAGTCACTGGCCACACTCAGCTGGCTAAAGTAGGTTACAGGTTCATTCCAGATGCAACATTGGGGGAGCAGGGGACGGATGTGGGGGAGGAAAGCATTTCTTCTACCCTCTTAGGTTCTGTGTCTGGGACCCTGTCAATTAAATTTGTAAGAGATAAACCAGAGATAATTGTATTTGAAGTTAATATTTTATCAACAAATATATATTAAAAAACTAAATCACATTTGATGTTAATAGTTTAATTTTACTTATTCAGAGATATCACAGAAAAAGAAAAGAAAACCTCAAGAAGCAGTTAGATCTGACACCTTCTTGACCATTTTAACAAAGTGGAATATTCTGGGGTGGCAAGTCCTGACCCCCATAAGCAGTTTCAGAGAAGGGGTTATGAGGATTTGGGGGTTCACTGGGGCTGTCCCTGGGGAAACACTCCAACAGGGGAGTGAGAGATATCAGGTTCCACTTTGGCTTTTGTATTGGTCTTGAAGGAGACATTAGTGCATGCATTCTTATTTCAACCAAGGAACAGAATTTACCTTTTTTTTATTGATTGTTCAAAAAATTACAAAGCTCTTGACATATATTTCATACATTTGATTCAAGTGGGTTATGAACTCCCATTTTTACCCCGAATACAGATTGCAGAATCACATCGGTTACATGTTTTTACATATTGCTATACTAGTGTCTGTTGTATTCTGCTGCCTTTCCTATCCTCTACTATCCCCCCTCCCCTCCCCTCCCATCTTCTCTCTCTACCAGAATTTACCTTTTGAAATGGACATTTTACAAGCTTGAGGTACATTTCACTCATAAGCTGCTAGAATGCCAGGACAAGGGCTCAGTTGCTTTCTGCTTCTGCTGCTCCACCAAGGTGGAGCAAAGCCTCATTCCCAGGAGTCAGTGGTGGGACACCTGTCACCTCTCTTCCATTATTTTTACTTCGGAATACAGAAAACAGAGATGTCATGTGACAATGAGGAGGCAGGGACGTAGTGCACGGCCAATGTGAAACACGCCACGCTGGGATTGGACTGGCTTTGCAGTCTGCGTTACCCAGGAGCCCAGGGCTACTGCCTCCATAAAGGTGTGCCTCAGTACCTGCAGGCAGAGGCATTACCTGTGATGCAGCTTCTCCTGCCCACCCAGGACACTGCCTGGAACCTCCTCCATAATCCCACAGGAGCCCTGGAACTTCTTTTACAACCAAATAACAGGAGGCCGTTGTTTTGGATGAGGCTCCTGCCCTGGGTCCCCTCAGACCAGTCAAAAAATCAAAATGGAGTCACTCCTGCTAAATTTCCCTGTCACCAGGCTGAAACTAAGCTGTTCTCTGACTTTCCAAGAACTCAGGATTAGAGAGATAAATTCCCCGGACCAGCAGTTTCAATTGGCATGATACCAAAGTTCTCTCTGCCTTAATCCTCACACGAAAATCCACCTGAAATAACCTGATGTGGACAAACCAGTTATTTTCCTATTGTTCTCTCCCCCGTCCCTGCCTTACCAGGAAAGTAATTTTGAAATGAAGATTCCATCTCCTGAGTTTTCTTTTTCTATTTTTAATTTTTGTTTCTTTTTCCTCTTTTCTATCTATAAAACCAAACTCTTCGGCACAACCCATCAGGACTGTATTTTGCAGAACAAAGCATGGCTTGATTCTAGAATTGAAAATAAGCCAATTAAGATCTTTCATCAATGGTGGTACTTTTGTCCTTGGAGTCTTCTTGCTTTCTCCTGTTTATTCTAGGCCTGAAATGCCCCCCTACACACCCTGCAACTCCCTTCCTCATGAAGGTGACCTTGCAGATCCCAATGAGAATCTCCTCCTCCAGGAAGCCCTTCCCCCTTCTCTTTAGTTGGATCAATTGCTTCTTCCTGGAAGGAAGAAGGAAGGAAGGAAAACATACTGTGATGTTTCCTGGAACTGTTTCCTGGATGCCTCATGAACATATTTTTATGTGAACTTGCTAGAACACTCTGACTTTCAGAGTCCATAAAATATAACTGAAAATTAAAAGTGATGTTCTCTGATCCTAATGATTCATCTTTTTCCTGGTGAGCAATGCTGAACCTGGAAGAACCGTTTTTGAAATATGTCCCCAAGTTGGTTGTTCTCATTTCTACTTAGGATGTGTGTGTGTGTGTGTGTGTGTGTGTGTGTGTGTGTGTGTGTGTGTTAGTTGGATCAATTGCTTCTTCCTGGAAGGAAGAAGGAAGGAAGGAAGGAAAACATACTGTGATGTTTCCTGGAACTGTTTCCTGGATGCCCCATGAACATATTTCCATGTGAACTTGCTAGAACACTCTGACTTTCAGAGTCCATAAAATATAACTGAAAATTAAAAGTGATGTTCTCTAATCCTAATGATTCATCTTTTGCCTGGTGAGCAATGCTGAACCTGGAAGAACCGTTTTTGAAATAGTCCCCAAGTTGTTTGTTCTCATTTCTACTTAGGATGTGTGTGTGTGTGTGTGTGTGTGTGTGTGTGTGTGTGTGTGACCTATAAACCACCAAGTCAGCATCAAAGGGTGCCTGTACCCACCACTCTTCAATTTCTCAAAAAAAACTTTCTCAATGGATCATTGAAATGTTCTCTAAGCTTAAAAAAAAAAAAAAAAAAAGATTCAGAAAGGCAGATGGCCAGGAGCAGTTTGGCCTTCTCTGTGCAGGTGGTAAATGGCCCTTTTATGTGGGATGAGAGTACTCCTGTATTCTTCCTCATTTTGTTCTGTTGGTCTGGTTTTGTATGTGATGAAATTTGACCAAAGCTTCCTCCCTCTCTGCCCTGAGCTTGTACCTGGGCTGAAGCAGAGACCACCAAGGCACAGAAGGGACTTGAGGCTCTCCAGGATGGAGGGAAATCTACCTCCAGGCTCCTATATCATCCCCAGGCTGAGGATGGCAGCCGTAAATATGCACTAGTGGCAGCAATGTTCCCTTCCTGCAAAGACTCAGGCACCCCATGGGACATAGGTCATAGGACTCTCTGAATGGAGGGACACCACAATAGGTCCCTGTCCTTGGAGGTCACAGCCTAAACACACACGGCCTTTCCCACGGAGCCACTGCTCCCTGGGCACACCCTCTATGTCCACTCACCTTTTGCATATGCCTACTCTTGTTACACCAGATGCAGCCAGAGAATGCAGCCTGCATTTCTGAAGGTTTTCCTGCACACAGGGACATTTCTGGAGGTTTTTCTGCACACAGGGACAGTGCTCCCAGAAGCCCCCCGGGAACGAGGTGGCTGCATGCGTGGTTTGCAGACATGGTAGGCGACCTGTCACAGTGAGTTTTTCAAAATGTCATTAGGACCCACAAGTGGGACATGATGTAGTGAGCTGGGCGTGCTGGTAGACCTCTGTAATCCCAGATGCTTGGAAGACTGAGGTAGGAAGATCGTGAGTTCAAAGCCAGCCTCAGCAACTTAGCAAAATTCTGTTTCTAAATAAAAAATAAAGAGGGCCAGGCATGTGGCTTGGAGGTGGAGCACCCATGGGTTCAATCCCTGGTACAAAAAAAAAATAATAATATATTGAGATGTAACTGGCATTTAAAACAAAATGGAGCAAATTTTTAAAAGTAGCATACATATGGTAAGCTTTTTACCTTCTAAGGTGTCCCCTTTCTCCCTCATTGTATTCACCTTACTCTATCACAGTGCACCTTTCATCAGGAGCCATCCTGCTGTGAGACTCCAGGCATCTCTAGATACTCTGCTTTCACTTTCTTTGATGGCTGGCTTTCTTTCTGTTTCTTCCTCCTAGATCCTCACATTAACAAACTGCTTTTCCACTGATTCTTGAAATGCTGGGTTCTCAGGTCTCCTTTGCCTGCTGATCCTAGGGACATGGACAGTTGACCCCCACTCATCTCTTGGTTGACATCCACCTTTCTCTTTCTCTGAAGTGCCAGATCCATATATAAAATGTATATGCTGTATATGCTAAATAGACGTGTGTATATGTATGGATCTCAGCTCTCTATGTATTCTAGATATCAGTCCTGTGTGTCTCTGATACATTATATCTTATTCTGATCACCGTCTTTTCAGTTCCTTCATGCTATTTTTTGTAGCAAAAGAGTTTGTGGTTGGGCAAGCTCCAATTTATACCTTTTTCTCTCACATTGCTATGCTTCTGTGATATCTAAGAAATGATTGTCTAACCCACCATCCTGAAGATTCATTCCTACAGGGTTTCCAGAGTCTTGTGGCTTGGGTTCTCCCCCTTGTTAGATGATCCACTTTGAGTTGCCTTTGTAAATGGGGGAGGTAGGAGCCTCCACTTCATTCTGATCATCCTGCAACACCTGCAGTGGGTTGTCTTGATTCTCTTGTTGGAAACCCTTTGACTATACCTGTGAAGACTACCCATTTTATTTCATGAAATTATTTGTCACTCTTCATACCAGTACTCATTCTCTTGGTTACTGTAGCTTTTGAGAAAGGCATGAAATATCCAAGATTGTATTAGTTGTTGCATCTAAAAGTTCAAAGGAAATTAGGTACAAAACAATCAGAGAAGTGGGTTTCTCTTATCTAGAGAACCAGCTGTCAGTAATCCCCAGGACTTGAGATCCCAGGGGTTACTCTGTGTATTGTCACCACGCCCAATTACCACCCACTGGTTATCGGGGGGGAGGCTCCCTGCTGAGAAACTCTGAGACCAGAGCTGGAAGGCTGCCTAGGTCTAGACCTATGCTTTCCACTGCTTCCTTCTGAACTAACACTGCCTGCAGGTGTCACTGGGAGGTGCCAGGCACATTGTCCTGGTCAAAACATTTCTTCAATGTGGTAAAATAGACATGACATAAAACTTGCCATTTGAATCATTTGAAGCATACAAAGCAGTGGCCCTGAGTACATGTTATTTCATTGTTGCTCCATTACCATGTTTCTCCAGCACTTTCCATCTTCTCAAACTGAAGCTCTGCTCCTATTAAACACCAACTCCCCATCTCTCCCCCAGTCCCTGGTACTCACCATTCTATTTTCTGTCTCTATAGATTTAACTACTCTAGTTATCTCATTTAAATGGAATCACACAGTGTTTGTCCTACTGTGACTAGTTTCATTCACTTACAGTAGTATCTTCCACGTTCATCTGCATTGTGGCATCCATCCAAGTTCCAATCCATTTTTCAAGACTGAATAATATTCCAAGTATGTCTATGTCACACTACATTTATCCACTCATTGGTCAATGGGCATGTTTTATTTCCACTTCTTGGCTATTGTGAATGATACTGCTATGAGGCTGAGTGTGAAAATAGTTGCTCAAGTCCTTGCTTTCAATTCTTAGCTGGATCATGTGGTAAATTCTATGCTTAATTTTTTGAGGAATTCTCAGAGTTTTAAAATGTTACGTTTAAAAATGATTTCAGAACTGACAGTGTTACTTTGTGTTGCACTCAACAGAAGAAATTTTTGTCTTCCTGAGGCTAGTTTCTCTGTCTAAAGAAAATAAATAAATAAGCAATTTTGGTGAAGCAGGTCGGGTTAACTTGGAGAATGTGACAGTAGAACAAAATCTACTTTTTGTGGTGTGCTTCCTAGTTAAAAAATCAGTGCTTCCTCTGTGGGACCCTTAATTCCAATAAAAATGTTCACCAGGAGTGAGAGGAAGACAGGCCTAAGAACCAGAGTAAGTCCCACCACAGGCTCTGAGGACATTTGCAGGACAGAGTATCCAGAGCATTCACCCAGCACTGGGTGGCACAGAGTGGTGCTCAGCAGGTGCCAGCTTCTGTTCCATGTTATTGCTGAAGGAGGAAGGCACAGGCCTAGGAATTTGGGGGCATGGACCTATTTTGTTAACAGCTGGAGATGCCAGAGGCTGTCATGAGGGTCCTTAATCCAGGTTGGATATCAAGGGCCAGGCACCAAGATGGCCCCATGGCTTGTTGTCTATGTATGATCGAGAGACTTGTTAAAACTCAAAGATGAACATGGCTGTGGACAGTGAAATATGGAGCCCCTCTCTCTTTTGTTCCCTCCCTTCCTTCCTATCTCTCCTCTCCATCTTTTCCTTCCTTGCTTGCTGCAGTCTGCCTGGGCACAAAATCAGCAGCCACTCACACAGGAACAAACTTTATTTCCAAAACTACAGTGAACGCCACACATGTGGCCTTCTCCCAGGACACACCACACCAATCGGAAATCTCTCCTCCGGAAATCCATCCTACCACACTTCCCCAACCAATGGGAACTCTCCGGGAGTTCCCACAAGAGCTCCAAAGTAGCAGGACTAGGTGGACAGCAGGGGTCTAATATCCAATTGAATGCACATCTTAACATCATCATTATCATCTCAATGGCTTGCTGGTGTCACCTTTCAACCAAAAATGCCATTCCTACTGGCTATGGCTCTCAGCACTTCCTTTCTTCCTTATGAATAGTACTTACTGAGTTTAGTTTTCTGAGTACTGAGTGTTTAGTATGTGCCCAGCCTGCCAGCTTGAGATATGTCATTGAAGAACTAAATAAAAATCCTGCCTTTAAGGAGCTTATATCTTGTGAAGTAAACTTCAGAAGTCCAGTGAATTTGATCTTCTATTTTACTGATGATAAGAACATATGTTAAGAAAACTTAAGGGCTTTTGCTAAAATAAACAACAGAATTAAAATACAGAAAGGAGTGGCTGGAAACAAATTCAGCATGCCGGAAAAAAAAAATGAGATCTTTTCTTTTTAAATAACAACTAGTTTTCTCATGAGAATAAAATATCTCCCCAAACATAAAATTTCTAAAAACGTCTTTTTTTCACCCAAAATATGCAAAACACACCAGAAGAAAGATATAAAATATCTTTGTAGGGTGTAAACTAGTTACTGAATACATGGAGAGGCATCCTGGGCTTATGAAGAGTAGTGCTTAGAGCCTAAAAACACAAATCTTTGATAAATACATGTGCAAACATCTTATAAATTTTACATTTATTATTTATATTTATAATATACTGAAAACATTAATAATTTTTATATATTTATTTTACAAAGGTGATGCAATTCCCAGTATAATTTTAATAGGTTTTATTTGAATTAGCAGAAAGTATTTTAAATTTATTAAAGAGAAATAAATATGTAAAAATTGCTAAGAAAATTTTAGACAAGGAATATAGAGTTGGGTATCTTGCTCTATCTAAAGTAAAACAATATAATAAGGTAAAACAATGTAATGTAAGATAATATAAAATATGATAGAAACAATCTAATACTACTGTAACCCAACAGAATAGAATTGGCAGGAAAAAAATGAAACCAAGCAGTTGACTTGAGATAGGTCCAAATGTATACAGAAATTTAATATATGTTCAAAACAATATTGTAAAAAATGTTTTATTATGTACATTTGTGGTTTACCAAATGATGCTATGGGATACATATAAAAAGTAAAATGGTTACTGTAGTGAAGCTGATTAACACATAATCTCACATAATTACTTTCTGGAAATGAGCAGTAAAATCTACTTATTTAGCAAAAATAAGTACAATTTTAGTTTTAAAAGATTATGCATCAAAAGCAACATTTTATTTAGCTGGCATGCAGTGGGAAGACACCTGGCATTTGACATGTGTATTGTTGATTCTGATTTGTTCACGCACACACACACCTCTTCTAAATCAGGGCGAGGGTCAAGGTTGGGGACTCTGGGGGACTCACATAAATAGAATCATTCAGTGTTATTTTTTTTTTTTTGAGTATTCACTTATTCCATTTAGCACAATATCATCAAGGGTCA
Source organism: Ictidomys tridecemlineatus (assembly GCF_052094955.1). Classification (NCBI taxonomy): domain Eukaryota; kingdom Metazoa; phylum Chordata; class Mammalia; order Rodentia; family Sciuridae; genus Ictidomys; species Ictidomys tridecemlineatus. The sequence goes on from NC_135483.1 coordinate 87,087,907, forward strand.
GTCATATTGTAATATATGTCAGAATTTCTTTACTTTTTAAAGACAAGTAATATTTCACTGTTAAATCCATACTACATTTTATCTATCAGTTCTGCTGATATAAAGTTGATTTTAATAATGGGCTTTATTTAATCCTGTAAACCCCACATATTATAATTCAAATGTGTAATCAGTGTAACAACTGAGGTGCTTTTGTACCCAAGCTTTGGGGTCTGGTGTGCATTTTATACCTAGAAAAAGTCTCAGTTCAGAATCAGCGAGTTCAGCTATGCCATGACCATCTGTGGCTGGGGACTACCACTTTGGACACCCAAGGTTGTAGATTGCCTAGAGTTAGCACTGCCTCCTAGGGGTGATGTTAATGTCCTTGTGAGAATGTGGTCTCCTGGTGGGCACTTCCTGATAACACAGGAAATGTCAGCTGTGGCACCTACTATGTGGTCAGGGTGGGTAGAATGATCAGCATGTGACCTACCTGGCCTCCTCCTGAGGTTGTGAGGCTGACACCTGCATCATCCTGGTGTCCCATGTGCCTGGAGATCAGAGGCTCCCTGGCAGCATCTGGAAGACAGAGGTGAGGGGAAACTGTTGTTTCTGCTGACCAACATATGGAATTGGTTTTCTATGGCAACGGGGGTTCAGATCACCTCGTCCATATGTTGCCTTCCCTGGGAAGAGGGGAGTGGGCAGCTGACTTCTGAAAGGTGTCCCAAGCCCTGTCAATGCCTCTTGTGCATTCTACTTGAAAGGGCTCAAGTAGGTTCTGTTTTTTTTTTGTTTTCAAGTGAACAAGAAGGGATACCATGATGGATTGGGAACCACCTATTGCTACATATCTCATACCAAGTGAACAGGTCTGTGAAAATACTGACAAGACAATGACATTCCACGCAACCTGCCTATTGTGTATGAGGATCTTGGACACACAATTAAAATATGCCTCCTTGGCTTAGCAAGCCTTTGCCACCAAATTGTTAATAAACATAATAATAAGTAAATACATTTCTGCTTAACTTTCTCTAGGCAGCTTCTCCAATTACACGATGTACCAAATATTAGGTCATAATTGAATTTTATAGTAATTTGGGAGGAAAGAAGAGCTTAGGGAAGAGTCTATAACTCATGCCAACTTGGAGAATTGATGAAAGAGATGGAAAGAAAATTGATTATGGCTTTAAAAGGACATTCATTTTATGGAATATGTTTAAAGGATAATTTCCCATATAGATTATAAAGCAATTTAGAAACCTGGTCCATAAATATTTTAGTAATAAATTCTTTAAGAATAAATTATAGTCTGGGCCTCCCTCCCCCCCGGCTGTCAGTCACTGAACTGAGTTGTCTTGATATATTATTTAAATGTGATCCACATTTGTCAAGCCTGTGTGTTTCAAGGATTGTGTTGGAGTCTCTTGAGAGATAAGCACATGCTAAGCAGTCCTGTTAATGTAATATTTATGCTAATGCAAACCCTGAGAAGCCAGTTGGAACATCCCCTTGGACATTGTGGTGATGAGTCTCAGCATAGCTGTATTTGACAATGATTTCTGCTGAATTTTTTTTTTGTTGTTACCTGACAAATTTGTGAGAGTTAGGACGGACTGGAGGAATATGACACTCATCTTTCTGCCCTGATGACTGTGCCCCCAAGACAGATATAAATATATACAGGACCAAGTGCATGTCATACAGCCTTACACACATTACTTACCTACAGATATACACATATTCACACACACACCGATACACAGGTATGTCTTCATACAAAACATGAACACACATACACCCTTAGAAATACCTGCGTACATACTTGCCTCCATATATATAGTCACAGAAATATTGTTCCACTTATCATGGGGCCACATCCCAATAAATTCATAGTATAGTGTATCAAAAATATCCAAAGTCAAAAGTGCACTCACAACAATAAACCTACCAAACATCACAGCTCAGCCTTGCTTACCTTGAACTTGCTCAGGATTCTTAGCCTACAATTGATCAAGACAATCTACCACAAAGCCCACTCTATAGTAGAGTATGGAGGATCTCATATGATTTCTCAAATGACTGTCCTGAAAGTGAAAAATAGAATGATCTTGTGGGTACACCTCCATCAAAAAATGTTTAAGTAGAGCAATTGTAAGTGCGGGACCACCTGTATGCACAAACAGATGGTACCAACAGAAACACACCCATGTAAGCTGTGACCATGATTAGGAAACTTCATAATTTCCTAGCTCTGTGGCTGAGGAGAGGCAGAACATCATGGCAAAAGGGCATGGTGGAGGAAAGCTGTGTTACCGCTATTTACCGGTGATGAGTTCTTGCTTCCCTGATGTTGAAGAATAACGCCAAAGAAGCACACCGAGGCAAGGTCGGAGTAGAAATTGGAAGTTTATTAAAGGACAGCAGAAAAGACTTCTCCCAGAAGAAGAAGGGGACCCAGGAGGTGGAATCCATGGAAGTGCGGTTATTTCCCCTTTTTATAGTTTTGGTGATGGAATGTAGGTTGGAAGGCCTGAGGGGTGGGACACCAGTGGGCCTAAGAAGTAGTCTGAGCAGGAAGGACTTTTGGGATGGGCTTATCACTTCTCTGGGATGAGCTATCTTCAAATCTCCTGGGGGCTATTCATTAACACTTCTTCCAGGTGGACTTTGGCCTAGGGTCTCTTTGGGACTTCATTATCATTCCATGAATTGTCCTCTATGTTTTCCCTGAGTCATTCCCAACATGGCCTCCATTTTAGATTTCACTCGGTATTAGATTCGATTTACCTAACTACGCTGACTACCTAACTTTAAATCTGGCTTCAGCTGCTCAGTTAGTGGCATCCAAGAAGAGCTTGGAGAGGAGGGAGGGAGAGAGGGCAGACAGGGGAGATGAGCAGGAACAAAATATATAATTCCCCAAGGCACATCCTCATTGACTGATTTTAACCCATCAAGTAGATTAATCCACTGAGTAGGTTATTGCTTTCATGATGGAATCACTTCTCCTGCATTAGCTCAGGAGCTTTCAGGGACCTCTCACAGCCACACCATAGAATTAGCATAGGTGCTTGTGAAGCATGAGCTAGATACACACCCGTCAGGCAGTGTGACCTGTTTATCCATTTCACTGTTATCTGTAAAAAAGACAGGCCATGTATGAGCTGCTGCTGGCTCCCACTGATGATGGAGGCTTCTAGGCTTCGTTTCAGAAGGTGAGGCTGGTCGCAGAGACAGGTCCTCCAGGGTCACAATGAGAACAAAGATCACTGCCTGTGGAATTCTGTCCCTGTGCATGTCATTCAGTCATCCAAACAGCACTAGGAAGCTGACAGCGCTAGTTCACCATCTCAAGTTCAAGGACATGACATCTCTAGAAGGCATCTCAAAGGCTGGCACTGGGTCACATGGGAGGGTGGACTTTGGCTCTGAGCTCCTGAATCACTTAGCTGGGCTGCTGTAGAGCCCTGATCCTGTAGGATCTGGGGGAGATTTTGTTCAGGAGCCCAGAAGCTGACCTCATGGGCCTCAGCCAGGGGTAAAGACTCTGGTGGCTGTGTCATTGAGTTTTGGTACATTCTCTACTTTAAACAAATCTGCCTGGTATGTGCCTGTGAGACCAAGTTTTTATTTTCATAAAATGTTGTCTAGAAATTGGGACAAGTTTGCCAGGAGTAAGGCACCCCTGGGCACTCATGCAAACCCAGGTTGAGCAGCAATCAGATGCCCCACTGGCCGAGCCTCTGGTGCAGAGCATATTTCTACTTTTTCCTCTGTTTTTGGCTGGGGATCTTCTTAGAAGATCATGCATATTTTAAATAGTTCAGCAAAAGGCCTAACATGTTAAGGAATGTAAACAGCCCAAGGGAGAGAGGGGGGAAGGGCAGAAATGCAATCAGTATATTCCTGAACCTGAAGGGGATCATTTGGAGACCATTATTGTCCCGTACATGTCTAAAGAATAAATTACTGATTTTACTGTTAAAATTTTTTAAAATTGAATTGTGATGAGTGATTAAGTTCATAAATCTACCACTATTTCAGTCATATTTCCCACACAACAAAAAAGATAAAAGAGAAAAAATGGAAAAGAATAAACCCTTAATGTTGCAGAGAAATAAAAAATTCAGTGATTGACATCAGAGCTTTGTAATGATTTCTGAAAGACAGGAGGCAGACAAGGATCAGATCCCACCAGAGATAATATGGAACAAAATAAATGCAGAAGATACCTTGAAGGCAGGAGGGTTTGGGAAGGTCAGGTCCAAGGTCAGTGGAATGGAGAGAAAGTAGGAGTGGTAAAGCAGTAGGTATTGGCAAGGACTCAGGCACTGTATCACTCCTGGATCATCTAGGATGGATTCTTAAAACAAAAACAAAAGAATGCACCAAAGAGGGGTGAGTGAATGAACTTTCAAAATGAGTAAAGATGCCTCAAGGTCACAAAGTGGTTGCCATAGCTCTAGATCTTCTATATTGTAGCATCACAAGCTGAAGGGGGAAAAGACGGCTTTGTCTCTGTTGGTAAATGCCGTGAGACACCAAAGGATGATAAAACTGGAATAGCATGATCAATAAGCTTGATCTATACATATGTGTAAATACATACATGCAGACACATTTCTTTTATGTCAAAGAAAACCGTATCTTCTTTTCAAACACCAATAGAACATTTACTAAAATTGTTGCTAAAGTAGAACATCTTGGTGAACTTCAAAATTCAAAAATTAGATTAGTCACATTTGAAAGAGATTGCAAAAAAGAAGGGAAAAAAGTATGATATTGAGAGGCTAGAAAACTGTTCTATTTCAAGATTTAAAAATACACATTCTATGGTTTCAAATGTCATTTGCCTGTGACAAAGCTCATGTTGCAATTTGGTTTCTTATTAGGGGAAAGAGACCAGTGGGGAGAAGGAAAGGGAGGAATGGTAAGTACTAGGAAATGAGAGTGGCCAGATTATATTGTTATACTGTGTGCAAATTTCATCAGTATGTATACTATAAAAATAGGAAGAAAAAAAAGAAATTTGGTCCCCTTTATAAGTGTGTTGCAAGGTCCTGGGATCTCCTGAGAGATGCCTGGATTATGGGAAGAGTCCTCATGAGCAGGTGAATGCCTTTCTTGAGTGTGTGAGCTCTTGTGGGGCTGGATTAGCTACCATGAAAGCAGGTTGCTATAGAGGGAGGCTGCCCCTCATGACCCCTCTCTTTCATGCACGCCCACTTGCCCTTCCACTTTCCACCATGAGTTATAGCAGCATAAAGCCCTTACTGGCACCACATTCTTGGACTTCCCAGTCTCTAGAGCTGGGAGCTAAAATAAACCTCTTTTCTTTATAAATTTCCCAGTCTTATATAAACTGTTATAGCAACAGGAAGATCCTTTGAAATCAAAAGAAATCTAAAACTAACTCTATGCATTGTGGATTTGGAAATAAATGCCCATATGAGTCCCACATCGTGGAGGATGTGGACAAAGCAATCATTAGAGGAACACTGGTAGCTTTCAATCCTGGTGTTAGAAAATAAGAGAGGCAGAAAAAAATAATAAAAGAATCCCAAAGGTAGTGGAAGTAAATAAATGATGAAGTAAAAGTAAAAATCAGAGAAACAGAAAACAAAAACAACCAAAGATAGTACTTTCAGAAAAAACATAATTTAAACAAATCTGTGACTACTCTGAACAAGTATAAAACAACACCCAAAATACAAAACAGCAATAAGACAAAAATGAAAGCATTAGAAATTAAAAACTGTCCATATCTGCATTATTAAAAAAGATTAGAATTGAATGTAACTCTATGCTAGTACTTTTAAAACTTCAGATGAAAATGGTGCTAATCCAAGGAAATAGGAAGGAGAGAAGAATCTCTCTCATGTAACACAGTCCAGACCTGCATCCAATAATGAAAAATATAAAAGTTCATTAAGGGGAGAAATTATAATACAATGTCATTACATTTTACTTTCATTTAAAACAGAAAAACAGGAGCTGGAGATGTGGCTCAATAACACGCTCGCCATGGGGTGCTGAGTTCGATCCTCAGCACCACATAAAAATAAAATAAAGATGTTGTGTCCACTGAAAACTAAAAAATAAATATCAAAAAATTCTCTCTCTCTCTCTCTCTCTCTCTCTCTCTCTCTCTCTCTCAAAAAAAAAAATACAAAATCATACATCCACTCACCTGTCTTTTAAAGTAGTGTCAGAATTTTTTATTTGAAAACAGGCTTGTCAATTGGATCATCTTTCTTATATAGGCATACCTATAATTCACTGTCAACAATTTCAACAGAGGGAGAATACTAAGACATTTACTGTAATCTGATTGTGGAACACTTTTGAACCAGAGCTTCTTTAATTTTAAAGTGTATGTAAATCTCTTGGGGATCTTGTAATAGGGCAGACTCTGATCAGTAGATGTGGAGGGGACTCTGACATTTGGCATTTCTATCAGACTTCCAGGTGATGCTGGGGCTCCTGGTCCATGGACCACACTTTGAATAGCAAGCACATAGATGTTTTGATTCCTGGCACCCACCCACTATTAGCACATTCAATTCTAAGTCATTTATCTTGGTGATTCAATCCTATCTATTCCTACTAAAGCATTCAACTTAGTCTTCACAGAAATAAAAACTCTCCTCCACTTATTTCATGGTTTACATAATACAGCATTTAGTTAAATGATCATAACAGGTAAACCTGTCATAAATAAATTCAGGAACAAACACAACTGAAAGTTGGTAAGCATTCACCTTCTGTCTTGGTAACAAATACCCGAGATAAATTCATTAAAAGGAGGAAAGGTTTATTTTGACTCATAGTTTCAGAAATTTCAGTCTTTGTTTGACTGGCTGCATTGTCTTTGGACCTGTGGCCATGAGGCAGAGCATCTTGGTGGGGAGAACAGGGTGGTTCAAAGCCACTCATCTTGTGATAGCAAAAAGAGAGACAGAAAGGAGCTGTGGTCCAATACCTCCTTGAAGGTCACACCCCTAATAAAGGCCACATCCCCAATGAAGTCCACACCCCTAATGAAGGCCACACCCCCAATGAAGGCCACACCCCCAATGACCTAACTACCTCCCATTAGGCCCCACCTCTTACAGCTTTCACCTCCTCCCAATACCACCCTGGCTGTGTGGGGACCAAGTCTTCAACCCATGGGCCTTTGGAGGACACTTAGTCCAAACCAGAACACAGAGAAGTGGAGGGTAGACTAATAACAGAACACAGGGAAGTGGAGGGTAGACTAATAACAGAAAGTAGCCTGTAAGCCCACGAGAATATACACCTTATTGTGAGAATTCTCCCCTCAAATCACTTCAAGTACCATGTGCCATGGTGCATGCCTGTAACCTGTAATACCAGCAGCTCAGGAGTCTGAGGCAGGAAGTTCAAAGCCAGCTTCAGCAAAGGCGAGGCACTAAGCAACTCAGTGAGACCTTGTCTCTAAATAAAATACAAAAAAAAAAGGCTGGGGATGTGGCTCAGTGGCTGAATATCCCTTGGTACAATCCCTAGTACTCCCCCCCCAAAGCACCTCATGTGTAGCTTACCAAACTTGCAAAAAATAAGTAAGACCCATCTTATATTTTATACATGTTTTCCAGTTAATGGAGAATAAGACATACTGGTATAATCTTAATCCAAATTAGATTACAGTACAAAAACATCAGGCTTGTTTTATTTGTGAACCTTGCTAAGATTTAGATGTGAGGTGTCCCCAAAAAACTCATGTGTGAGAAAATGTAAGAGGTTTAGAGGTGAAATGATTGGGTTATGACAGCCTGTAGGTTGTGGCTGGGCGTGCCCTTGGGATCTATATTTATGAGCTAAACTTAGTCTCTCTCTGCTGCCTGCTTCAATATCTTGAGCTGCTTTCCATCACCACACTCTTCAGCCATGATGTTCTTCCTCACCTCGAATCCCAAGGAATGGAGTCAGCTATGTATGGACTGAGACCTCTGAAACTGTGAGCACCCAGATAAACTTTTCCTCCTCTAATTGCTCTTGTCAGATCTGTTTGTCACAGAAGTGAAAAAGCTGACTGAAACAATCCTACTTAGGAAAATCACCAATAAAATTTTAACTGGCTGATTCTAATTGTATATTAAAGAAATAAAACTTCATAAATAATTAGGGTATTTTCCTAGAGTATAAGGATGGCTCAATATCAGAAAATATATTGACACAATTTTCTCCCTTGGTGGACAAAGAGAAGAAACTGTATATTTATTCTCTTAATATATATTTGCTAAATATACTATATAAAATATAAATAAATGGGAAGACTTACTGTCTTTTGAAATATCTCAAACTTACAAAGATTTCAGTTATTTCCAAATAATACAATTAATTTATCACAATCAAAATCCAAATAAAATGTCTTCAATTAGAGTGAACAAACTGACAATCAATTTTCATGCAAAAGAAAGAGCACAAGAATAGCTACTCTGAAATATTTGGAGAATACAAGGAACAAAGAGGGAGAGGACATATTGCAAATAATGAAACACAGTATCCCCCATGTCTGAAGCATTCCAACAAAATCATGAGAACTGTGCAAACAATGGATGGGGAAATTATACAAAATAAGTATACAATTCACAGGAAATGAAACACAGGTGGATAATAAACATTCACAGTACCCAGAATCAGGGAATTACAAACTCAAATGAGAATTGTCTTGTTGGGCTTTGGGGCAATCAAATTGAGAACGTGAGGAGGAGTTGATAAATAAATTGTATTCTATTTCCAAAGGAAAAAGATACCCAAATGTACTAAAATCCAAGACTGGTGGCTTAGTGAAGAAGAGCTTGTTCCCACGAAATTGGTGCATTGGCTCTTGCCAACCCCCAGCCCAGACGCATCCATGGGGCTCTCAACCTGCACCCAGCAGGGCAGAGGGGGGACCAGACACAGTGTTGTGTACAATTTGCTCTGGACACTAGTGTGCTATTTCACTCTCATGCCTGAGGATCTCTTAACAGATTTTCAACAGAATTGCCCTAGCCAAAATTCTATGCCTTCTAGAAGAATATTCTGTTTTTGTTCCCTTCAGACACTGGCTCAGTATAGAATATAGATGTTTCTCCCTGAAACTTCTCCAAGAACTATTTGACTATCAAATTTAGCATTCTGGTCCCATAGAAAAACAACAATGCTATATGAAGTTACCATTGCCAAGTAGGTGGCCAAACTATACATGTGACATTCTTCATTTTTCAACAAACTCAATATGCCTGAGGCACATTTACCGAATGCCTCTTCCCACAGCCAAAGCATGAAATTATCATCTACGAAGTTTACATTCCCAGAATCACAGTTTGCATTCCAAGAGAGGAAGAGGCTCTGGGGCCCTGCCCCCTGTCCTGCGGTGTGTGACATGTTTTGGGAGGACTGTCCCCTCTCTCTGGGACCTGGTTTGTTACCTATACTGAGGGGAAATTGAATGAGCCCTTCTCAGAGGTCATCAAGGATCAATAAAACAAATTGGAAACAGAGTCTCGATCCAATATGAATACTTGTTTGAACAACTTATTTTGGATTCCAGGGACTCCCCCCCCCACCTTCTAATTTTAGAATGGAATGAGTTTTATTTTTGAATTCGAGTTTATGAATTTTCAGGCCACTTTTAAAGTCCTTTAAATACTTAGTTACTTTTGCTTTAGAGAGAGAGAGAGAGAGAGAGAGAGAGAGAGAGAGACTCTACTGCCTTGGGAATTCATGCTCTGAGTAGATATAAGCCAGTGGCTTTTTTATACATAAAGGATATCAGACTCCAATTTGAAAATCTCTAACAGCTTTATCCTTAAACAATTTAAATCCAGTTCCTGCCTGGCTCATTGTCTCATCAACTTGCAAAGCTCTAGAAGAGAAACCATCTTTCCACTGGCCCTGGGGGAGTTCTGGCAGTAGAGCTGCCTGTGAAAGTTTTTCTCTCGTCTCCATTCTGTCAAGAGCCAGGGAGCAAAGGGCAGGATAAGACTGACCTGGAAGACAAACAAGCTAATGCTGTCACCTCCCTCATCTCCGTGGAGCAGGAGAGGGGGTGTGACTTCAGTTCCCACCTCTTTGGGGTTTGGTTTCTGACCAAGTCAATGGGAGCCCTGCAAGCCTCTCAAGTCAGCCTTGATTGTGTGTCTTTAACCCAAGGGAAAAAATGGCATTTTCTTTGATGCTTAATACAGTTTTAATTTACTGATTTTCCTCTTGGAAAGAAAAAAAAAATCAAATTCAGAAATGCCTCACAGGATCCCCGGAGATTTAGAGTTTGAAATGTTCTTTTGACATGTTAAGAGGTTAAAAAGAGTGTAGAGAGAGCCTCATGGGGGTTCTTAGAACAATTTGCAAAATACCTTTAAACGTGTGGAAAATCATCAGAAGTAAATGTGCCCAGAACATCAGACTGTTGTCCCAGTGACGCAAGAGAGCTCTGCTGCAAAAGGTGGAGGCAAATGAGAGGGGACAAACCTCAGAAACTCATTCACCAAGTTGGCCATAATCAATGAGTCCCTCGATCCCCTCCCCCGTCCCTCTTCTTTCCTGGTTGAAGGGTTTCTCTTAAAGGCTCTTGAGCCTCTGTTCTAATTTGCTGTCTCCCAAATGGAACCACTTTGCCCAGCTCAGGTCTGCAGCTTTATGGCAAGACTGAATGTACTTCATTTCCAATTAAAGAGCTGCCTGTCTGTTTACTGTCACTCTTGGGGTACCTAACCTCATTTAAAAGGCTAACTTTGCTCTGCATTATGGAGTTGCTCCGGAGCATCCAAGCCTCTTTCATCTCAGTACTCTGCATCAGGGCAGCTCCAATCACCCACTAGCCTCCTCTGCCCCTCCAACCTTTTGTTCAAAGGCCTGCAGGCTCCACCTGACAAGTGATTTGTTTCCTCTGGAGCAGCCTGCCCCTAGCCAGTGTGACCATTCTGTACTTGGGGCTTTACAACTGGCACGTTTCAACATTCCTAAAATCCAGAGAGGACCTCGAAATAGAATAAGAAATGAGAATTTAAATTAGAAGCAACAGCCTTCTCAGGAATGCCAGCTTGGGAAAGAGAGTCTTGTACCTCACTCCCTGCCCCCACCACCAGGGTCCTTTGAAACGCCAGAGGCAACTGCACTTCTGGTGATCAGCTAGGTCTGTTTGAAAGGGAAGCTGGTGTCCAGCCACCTAAGGCTGGAAAAAGCCACCTCAAGCCTTTTGCGGGTCAAGAACCCTGGGATCCCTTGGGGATACACAGTGAAATGGCTGCTAGAAGGGGTGTGCCACAGACAGCCACATTTCCTGCAGGGAGAAGTGCAAACAGCCCACGTTGCAGGGTGGATGGTGGAAGAATGAGGCCCCGTAAGGGTTGTGTCCAGGAAAGTCTGAGACTGCCATGCAAATGTGGAGTGGTGAGGCCCTTCTGATCGCACTCTGCCATGACCCCTCCTGGGGCTGGGGTTCCAGCAGCCATCATTGCCCTCTGAACTTGGCCTCCCTGTTCCCCTGCTCAGCCCACAAACCCAGCCCACAGGGATTCAGCAACTGCTTCTCAATATGGACCCAGAACTGCTGCTCCCTCACCCCCTCAGCAAAAGTCACACATTGTTTCCAGCTCAAGTTCCTACCACCAACAACACATTGAGCTTTTCCCGTACACACATTGGAAAGGGCCAGCCAAGTCACAGTAAAAATGGCCTGACTGCTATTTCACCTCTTGCCATGGTCTGAATGCCCCCCGCCCCACACCACCAGTTCATGTTGAACAGTGATAGCCGTGTGCTGGTGGGAAGCATGGAGACTTTAGAAAATGGTAAGTCATAATGATGAAGCCTCAGTGAACATGGGAAAGACCTTCATAAAGCGTCTTCATAAACAGGCTTCATAAAGCGTTTGTCTCTTTTTGCCCTTGTGCCTTCTACCTCATGATGTGATAGGGTTCAGGGTGCCATCCTGTAAGCAGAGGAAAGATGTCACTGATTCTGATTCTCCCAGTGCCTTGCTCGTGGACTCCCTGGCCTCCAGAACTATGAGAAAACCATTTCTGTGGCTCATAAATTACCCAGTCTCAGATATTTTGTTACAGAAGCACAAATGAACTAATACATTTTACTTCTCTTCTTCTCCAGTTTTCTGAGTACAATCATCAAAAGGTGTAAAACACAGCATGAGAAGCAGAGCATGTGAAAGAAGCTTAGTAGGAACAAGAGACTTTAATTCTTCCTGGTGGCTTTCCTTTTAGCATCTTATCTCCTGCTGGTGAAGAAGGAATTCTGGGTCATAAGCTATACTTTATTCTTCTGTGTGTTGCACACTATCTTACCTGTCTGCTCACTTTCCCCAGAGATCACTGAGGATTCCCAGTGACATGAGAGGGCTGTCCAGGATGGAGTGGGACACACCTCAGCTCCCTTCCATTTCTGGTGTGGGGGGTCCAGCTTCAGGGTAAATAAAGCTTGACGAAGGCACCATTGAACTCATGGCTCCTTGGAGCACCAGTTTCCAGGAATTGGATATGGAGGGTGTCTAGGAAGGGACCCTGCAGACCTGGTGTCCCAGAGCCTGTCCCGATAAGGCACCACCAATGTGTGTTTTCTGAGCAGCGCAAGGACATGGAGTGCAAAAGTCACAGATAATGTTTGCTTGTCTCTGTCCTCAAGGCTCTGGAGACACTGTCTTGGGCAAGTCTGTACAAAATTGTGCACTAAAGCATTTTATCAAAGGCTCCTTTCAATGAATGCATTTAGATCCTGTGTGGTGATAGAGTGCAGCCACCAGCTGTAGTACATGGGAACATTGCCTGCACTTGTCACTTGACATTCAGTCTCTCCTGGTACCACTTCAGGGCTTAAGCCCAGGTTAGGCCTCCCTCCTCATCTTTTTCTTTCAAAACCAGGATCTCCCAGGAAGGGAAGTGACCCTTTGGGGTTCTAAAATGTGTGGGGGAGGTGGGTTGCTGCTTCAGGAACCATTCATCCAGTTGGGGTGACCATGTACCTAACCTCCCTAGCACAGCCCTTTGCAGTATGTGTTTTTGAGAAACACCAGCAGGAAAAAATGGAAACACCATAAACAAATGAGTTCTGATTGCAGGACTCTGGGATCCACATTGTTAAGATAAAATGCAACAGGCTGAGGATCTTGCACTTTTTTTTTGTTTTGTTTAGATCATGCTGAATAGTCTATGGATTTAATATGCATTGAAATAAGTGGGTCATTGCCTGTGGCTTAGAAATAATCGAGCCGATCCAAGACTTAAGTGGCCCAGGGATGTCATTATCACTTGGTCTTCTTCAGCCTTTGGGAAAGTGTGTGTAGCATTGATGTTGTGGGGGCGGGAAAAGCTCCATCAGAGAGACCTACGTTCCAATCCTGTATTTATTTGTGTGACCCAGGCAGATTAACCCGGTAAGCCCTAATTTCCTCAGTGGTAAACCAGGGAATAATAATAGTCCCTATTGCACAGAGTTCTGAAAATTAGATGGGCTCAGCCCAGAGATTGACAAAAAGTAAATTTTCAACAACAGCCAGTCCTTATTATTAAGGCTTTTAACCACTGATGACTGACTTCCTGGCTTAGTGATTCCCAGCTTTTTGTTTTTCACTGCAGGGGAGAAATTGGTCTGTGCTTTATTAAGACCTGTTGGCTTACTCCATGCCCTGTCCTGTCGCCATCCAGAGTAAGGACTCATTCCAGGAGGAGGCAGCTCTGTAACTCAATAGCAGGCAAAAGGAGTCTGGAAGGCTCTGCTGCTCCAGTGGAGTGCTGGCTGGCTGGATGTTGGAAGCTTCAGTCACTTGTTTTGTCTCCCAATAAAGCACACAGTAGTTTTTTGGGGGGATGGAGGTACCAGGGATTGAACTCAGGGGCACTCGAACATGGAGCCACATCTCCAGTCCTATTCTGTATTTTATTTAGAGACAGGGTCTCACTGAGTTACTTAGTGCCTCGCTGTTGCTGAGGCTGGCTTTGAACTCTCGATTCTCCTGCCTCAGCCTCCTTAGCCACTGGGATTGCAGGTGTTGGGACTTGCCCCGGTTCCAAGGACTAACTTCCCCATCCCCTGAGAAGAGCCATCCAATGGTGAGCCCTGCTGGCTCACATGATCTTTACCCACCAATCAGAAAGTACCCCATGCCAACAGTCAGACGGTTAAACTGTTCAACTGTCATAACCCCTAGCTCTAAAAACATACAGAGCTGTTCCTTAATAAATGGGCATTTTCTCCCATGACGAGCCTTGTTTATTCTTTAAGCAGGCATGCACCACTGTGCAGTGCAAGCACATTGTACTTTTTTTTTTTTAAATCAGGAACCGATAAGGGAGTCTTCTCCCCTTTATGTTCAGTGCATGTTTTCAAAGAAATTGTGTAAGTGAAGGAATGAATGAATGATTTCCTTCTTTGTTGTTCCTTGAGAGAGGGTTAGAGCATGTGCTCAGAGCCACATGAAACTGAACCTACATTCCAGTTCTGCCATGGAACCCATACCAATCACATGGCCTATTTGTGTCTTACCGTGTTCATTTATCTACCTATCCTAACACCCATCTCACAAGAATTGTGGGGATTAAACCAGGTGAGCTGGTGCATGCCTGTAGTTCCAGCTACCTGGGAGACTGAGGCAGGAGGCTTTCTTGAGCCCACGTGTTTGAGACCAGCGTGGGCAACATAGGGAGACTGTCTCAAACAAACAAAAGAAAAAAAGGGGTGGTGATTGGGAGAATGGGGACTAAATGGCTTAATGCTAGATCTTTAGCATGGGGCAAAGAAAGGTTCTTAGTTTCTCCAGTGAAGCTGAAAGTTTCTTCAAATCTTCATTCACTTGCTCTGTCTCACAAGAGGCCCCAAACGCCTCATGGCAAGACATTTGTGGTAGGTTCATAAAAAGCATCATTAGTGACATCATAGTCATCATTAATGCCTTCCCTGGTCTTGTGTCTCTCCACCTGAATTGCCTCTTGGATAGGAAAGGAAGAGCCAATGGTCAGAGCCAACCTCAGACCCATTTTGAGTTTCAAATATTGGTTGTCATCATGACAAATGTGTGTATTGGCTGCATGTCTTTACAAAAGATTTTTGTGTACTTAAATGGTATTTGGGTGTCTGCATGTGTGTTGTGCAGAGCTCTTGGCAGCTCTGATCTGTGTCTGGTGTATTTAGTCTTTTTTCTTCATCACCATGTTCCTTACCTTGGAGAACTATTCATGCCTAGTGATGATGGCTTAAATTCTTAGAGATTTTTTTTTCTCTTTTATGAAGAGAATTACAAGCATTTATTGAAAAATATAAAAGAAGATCTCATTAAGTGAAGAAATATGACAAATGGAGGGCCTGACTTTGATTATCATAAAAATTACAATTTTTCCCAAATTCAATTATGAATTCTTCATGAAGAACAAAGAGAGGAACTTTAATGATCAGACATTGATACTTTATAGAGCACTATCATAAGATTCCCAAATCATTGTGTAAGTGAAGACTTCTCAAACCTTCATGCTTATGCAACATAGTGCAGGGTGGTTCCATTTTAAGTTTTCTGATGAGTCTTGCAGCTGTTTTCCACAGTGCCTGCCTGTACTGATTTACGTTCCCACACACAGTGGTTGAGAATACCCTTTTCCCTGCATCTTTGCCAGTCTTTGTTATTTTTTGGTCCATTTGATGGTAGCTCTTCTAACCAGGGTGAGATGAAATCTCATTGTGGTTTTTTATTTGCAGGTCCTTCCCTGATGGATTAGTGAGCTTGGGTATTTCATGAACTTGGCCATTTGCATGTTTCTTTTGAAAGTGTCTGTTGGGTTCTTTAGCCCACTTTAGAACTGGATTGTTTGTTGTTTTGTTGTCCAGCTTATTTACTTCCTTGGGTATTCTCGATATAAAACTTTTTATTCAAATGAAGAGTTTGCAAATCTTTTCTCCCATTCTGAAAGTTTTTCTCTTTATTCTGTTGATTGTTTCCTTTGCTGCACAATATATATATTATATATATCTTATTTGTCTATTTTTGCTCTGGTTGTCTATGCCTTTCTGGTCCTAGATGAGAAACCATGCCTATCTCAGGGTTTTGGAAGGTTTTCTCTAGGCTTTCTTATTGTAATTTTTGAGTTTTAGGTTTAACATTTAGATGTTTGATCTGTTCTAAATTGATTTTTGTGTTCATGAGAGAAAAGGATTCAGTTTCAATCTTCTCCATATGCATAGCTAACTTTGACACACTTTCTGTAAAGAAAAAAAATTGTATTTTGATGGGAATTCCATTAAATCTATAGTTTGCTTTGAGTAGGGTGGTCCTTCAAATGATATTGATTCTTATTGTTCATGAATGGGGGGAATATATCAGCACTTTGTGGGGCATCCTCTATAATTTCTTTCATCAGTGTTTTATAATTGTCACTGTAGAGAGCTTTCATTTCCTTGGTTAAATGTTTTTTTTTCTAAAAATTTTACTTAATCTTGTAGCTATTGTAAATCAGATTGCATTGTCAATTTCTTTTTTTAGCAGATTTCTCATTGGTGTATAAAAATTCTGCTCTTTTGTCTTTAGATTTCATATCTTGCAACTTTCCTGAATTTTTAAAAATAAGTTCTAATAGCTTATTGATGAATTCTTTGGATTTTCTTACATATAAAATCATGTCATTTGCAAATATGGATGGTTAAATATCTTCCTTTCCAATTTTGGTGCTCTGTATTTCTTTCTCTGGTGTAATTGTTCTTGCTAAGGCATCCAGTACCATATTAAAGGGTGGTGAAGAGGGACATCCCACCTTGTTCCCAATCTTGGAGAAAGCACTCTCATAGAGAGCCTGTAGTGTTTTGTGATATGCTGTTTCTACACAAACTTGTTGAGAGTTTTTATCATAAAGGGATGCTGAATTTTATCAAATGCTTTTTCCGAATCTTTTGAAATGATCAAGTGGATTCTGTCCTTTAAACAACGTGTTTTATGGGGTTTGTTGATCTGCATACATTGAACCATCTTTGCATTCCTGGGATGAATCTCACTTGATCATGGCATGTGATTTTTTGATTGTATGATTGGATTCAATTTGCTAATATTTTACTGAGAACTTTTACATCTGTGTTCAACAGGGATCAGGTCTCTAGTGTTATTTTTTGACATATCTTCTCTGGTTTTGGTGTCAAAGTAATGTGGACCTCATAAAAAGAGTTTGGCAGAATTTCTTCTATTTTGATTTCTTTTTCCTTGGAGTAGTTTGAAAAGAACTGGAATAAGTTTTTTAAATTCTTTGTAAAATTCAGCAATGAGGTCATAGATCCTGGATTTTTTTTTTTCAGATTGGAGATTTTTAATGATTGCATTAATCTCATTACTTGTGATTGGTCTCTAAATTTTCTTCTGATTAAATTTTGGTAGATTATATATGTTCTGGAGTTTAGCCATTTCTTCTAGGTTTTCCTTTTTTAGCATATAAGAATTGATGTTAGTTTATTTGATCTTTTGTATCTCTGTAGCATCAGTTGTTTCTTTCTGATTTTATTTATTTGGGTCTTCATTTTTTTTTTGTTAGTCTAGCTGTAGACTCAACAATCTTGTTTACCCTTTCAAGAATCTAATACTTTTTTTTCATTGATCTATTTTTATAGTATTTTATTTAGTTTCAGTTATATCTATTTCTGTTCTGATCTTTATTATTTCTCCCCTTTTACTAATTTTAGGCATAGTTTGTTGTTGCTTTTCTGTGTACTTGAGGTACATTGTTCACTTGTTTATTTGAGATCTTTCTGTTTTGTGACATATGAATCAATTGCTATAAACTGCCTTCTTACTTCTGCTTTTGCTGTAGATCACAGACTTTAGTTTGTTTCAGTTTCATTAGTTTCTAGAAGCCTTTTGATTTCCCCTTTATTTTATTTGTCATGCAGGATCACATTATGTAGTTTCCATGTGCCATTATACTTCCCATGCTTCTTGTGGCTGCTTTTTAGTTTTATTCAGTTGTGGTCTGAGAAGATACATGGGATGATTTCAAATTTTCTAAATTGAGACTTGTTTGGGCCTAATGCGTGATCTGTCCTGGAGAATGTTGCAAGTGCTGATGAGGAGAATGTGCATACTGTTGCTGCTGCAAGAAAGGTTTTGTAAATGTCGATTAGGTCCATTTGCTATATAATGCAGTTCAACATGGATGAGTCTTTATTGATTTTCTGTCTGTATGATTTGTCCAGTGATGAAAGTGGAGTCTTCAAGCCCACTATTACTATTGTATTAGAGTCAACCTCTCCTTTTAGATCTAATAACGTTTGCTTTATATATGTGAGTGGCCCCATGTCAGGTGCATAAATGATTTTATTTTCATTTGTTATATCTTCTTGCTGAATTAATTTTTTATAAATATATAAGGACAGTCTTTATCTTTTACAGGTTTTTTTATGGTACTAGGGTTGATTGAACCCAGGGGTGCTTAACCACTGAGCCACACCCACAGCTCTTTTTAATATTTTATATATAGAGAATCTTGCTAAGTAGCTGAGGCTGGCTTTGAACTTGCTCTCCTCCTGCCTCAGCCTCCCAATCTTTCAGGTTTTGAGTTAAAGTCTGCTTTATCTGATGTTAACATAGTTACTCCTGCTCTCTTTTGGTTTTTATTTAAGTGATATATATATATATATATATATATATATATATATATATATATATATATATATATTATATATATATATATATATATTATATATATATTATATATATATATTATATATAATATATATATATTTATATATATATATATATATATATATATATATATATATATATATATATATATATATATATATATTAACACTTCACTTTTAGTTAATGTGGGCCTTTACCAGTGAAGGGTGATTCTTGTAGACAGTGCATATTTGAATTATTTTTTTTTCTTCCACATAGCCAGGCTGTGTCTTTTGATTGGCACATTTAATCCACTTACATTAAAGGTTATAATTGATAGGTATGAATATCCTCCTGTCCCTTGTTAATTGTGTTCTGCTTGTTTTATATTTTTTTCTCTTTCCACCTCTCTTACTATTTATTTTTGTGATTTGGTAGTTTTTTTTGTGGTGCTAAGATTTGTTTCTCCTCCTGTTTTATGTACCAGTTCTTCTGTGTGTTGTGCATGTTCATGTTTTCTTTATGATAGTTCTCATCCCTTCATTTCTAGTGTGGGTCTCCCTTATGTATTTGCTACAGGGATGGTCTGGGGATTAGGAACTCACACAGGTTCTGTTTTTTCTAGGAAAGTTTTATATATGCTTCAGTTTTGAAGGATAACTTTGCTGGGTACAATATTCTTGGTTGAGCAGGGCATGATGGCTCATGCCTGTACTCCCAGTGGCTCTGGAGGCTGAGGCAGGAGGATCATAAGTTCAAAGCCAGCCTGAGCCCCTTAGGGAGGACCTAAAACACCATCAAATTCTTGGTTGGCAATTTTTTTCTCTTTCAGTATTTGGAATATATAATTCCATTCACTTCCAGTCTATGAGATTTCTGCTGATAAATCTGCTATAAGTTTAATGGGCGTTCTCTTGTAGGTGACTTGGTGGTTTTTTTCTCTTGCTATTTTTAGGATGCTGTCTTTGTCTTGTACTTTGACATTTGAACTATACTGTGCCTTGGTTGAATCCAGTTGTTGTTCTTTGAGATTTTTTTGTAACTGGATGTCTAGATTTCTTTGAAGATTTGGGCAATTTTTCATCTATTATTTTGTGAGATAACTTTGCGATGCTTTTCCTCTTTTCTTCACCTTCTGAATTTTTCATAATGAGAATATTTGTTCACTTAATGTTGTCACATAAATCTCATATATTTTATCCTTTCCAATATTCCCCCCCCCTTTTTTTGCCTGACTGGGTTAATTCAACAGATCTGTCCTAAAATTCAGAAATTCTTTTTTTTAAATTTATTTTTTGTTAGTTCTAACCAGTTATACATGACTGCAGAAGGCTTTTCAATTCATTGTACACAAATGGAGCACACTATTCATTTCTCTGGTTGTAGTACAACATGTAGAGTTGCACCACATGTGCAGTCATACATGTACCTAGGGTAATGATGTTTATCACATTGCACCATCTTTCCTACCCCCATGTCCCCTCCCCTCCTCTCCCTCCTTCTTGACCTAATCAAAGTTCCTCCATTCTACATCCCCCCACCCCAATTATGGATCAGCATCCACTTCTCAGAGAGAACATTCAGCCTTTGTTTTTGGGATTGGCTAACTTTACTTAGCATGATATTCTCCAACTCCATCAATTTACTTGCAAATGCCATAATTTTATTCTCTTTTAATGATGAGAAATATTCCATTGTGTATATATACCACAATTTCTTTACCCATTTATCTATTGAAGGGCATCTAGGTTGGTTTAAGGGTTTAGCTATTATGAATTCTGAAACTATAAACATTGATGTGGCTGTGTCCCTGTAGTATGCTGTTTTTAAGTCCTTTGGGTATAGACTGAGGATAGAGATAGCTGGGTCAAATGGTGGTTACATTCCAGGTTTTCTGAGGAATCTCAATAGTGCTTTCCATATTGGCTGCACCAATTTGAAGTCCCACCAGCAATGTATGAGTGTGCCTTTTCCCCCACATCCTCGCCAACACCTATTGTTGTTTATGAGAATTCAGAAATTTTTTCTTTTACTTATTTGAGTCTGTTGTGAAGCTCTGCACTATATTTTTTATTTCATTGATTTAAAGTTTTAGTTCTAAGACGTCTGATTGACTCATGTTAATCACTTATATCTTTTTGATAAATTTCTCTTTCATATCTTGAATTGTTTTTCCTCACTTTATTGAATTATTAATTTGTACTCTACATCTCACTGAATTTACTTAGGATCATTTTAAATTCTTTTCCAGGTAATTCATAGATTTCTTTCTAATTAAGATCTACTTCTGAGAATTATTGTTCTCCTTTGGAAGTGTCACATTTTCTAAGCCTGCACTGGCCCAAGGCTTCTGACAGGGTCAAGGTTTAACTACCAGCCCCTAAGCCAAGATGGTGTCTAGCCAAGGCTACTTATAATAGATTTATTTCTGGGCTTTGAGGAGGATCCATAGTGAGTACCTTCTTTGGAGGAGAAGAGTCATATTTAGTGCAGCCAGTTCTACAAACTGGATTTAAAGATTGTAAGTTCTGTGGAGTTCTATAGCTAGGACTTCCAGTCCACTGCCATAATCATGTTGACTTTCCTCCCTTCGTGTGATGGAGGCTGTGTGTGCTCCCTTGAATTTGACCTGCCTTGGTGAGTGCCCATCAAACAGGGACAGGGGAATGATGCTGTTGCTCCCATGGAGATTAATAAAGCTGATATAGCTCCTGGTTCTTGCCTCCTGTCTTATCAAGACCTGATACTTTGTGATGAACATAATGTCTTTGGCTCACAGTTCTGAAGGCTGGAAAGTCCAAGATTAAGGTGCTGCATCGGGTGAGGGCTTCCTTGCCATGGCACTCCATGGCAGAAGGCTAACAGGAAATAGACACCAAGGGAGGGCTGAGCTTGCCCTTTTATAATGGCACCAATCCCAACCAGGAGAGTGGTGTCCTCATTGATTACACACTTTCAAATGTCCCACCTCTTAATACTGTTAAATTGCTAATTTCAACATGAATTTTGGAGGGAACAAATATTCAACCCCTAGCACCTGGGATGCTTACTCTTAGAATGAGGCCAACAGGTCATGAGTATCCCAGGTCACGTTGGAGGGCCATGTGCACATACTCTAGGCAACAGCCCTCATGGAGGTCCCAGAGCACTGATGGCATGAACCATCCATCCATGGACAGAAAAGCTAGGGGGCTTTCTGCATGAGTCTAGCCTCAGCCTCCACATGCCTGCCACTTCATGAAGGCAGCAAGACCTGCCTCGCTGAATGCAGTCCACTCCAGGACCGTATGAAAGAATAATAAAACGATCATTGTCATAAAATAATCAAACAGTACTTTAAACCACCACGCATTAAGGTGCTTTTTTATATATATAAACAGAAGTGTTCCTGTCCCCTTCCTGTGTATTCTGTCTCCTGCATAGTCAAGCAACCACTCTGGTCTGCAGACTCCCTGGGAAGACCTTAGTCACTGCCTCCACATGGGTACTAGTGCTGTGTATCTGTCCCCCTGCTGAGTTAAGGGGCTGGACTTTATGGGTTTCTGGGGTGGGTGGCTCCACGCCAGACACTTGGCACAGCCCTTGAGACCTCAGGACCTATTGGTTGTGTGAATAGTTGAATCAATGTTGGTTAATGTGCGTGCACACTAGTTTGGATTCTGTAATTGGTTCTTCCTGATAACCCAATAAGGTAAGCAGGAAAGTGAGAAAACCGAGCCCCAAGTGGGAGAGTTGAGTGGCCCCATGTCATGTATCTGGAGATAACAGAACTGTGCCCAAGGTCCAGCTGGTCACCTCTAAGCCTAGAACACAGGCCTTTGGGGCTAAAAGGGGGGACCCAGATCTGTGCTGTGTACTTGTCCCTAAGTCCCGGAACCCCTTCGAATGCTAGGTTTTTAAACATTGAACACAAAGCAATCTTTCTTACAATGCTTGTAGACTTACGAGGCCCAGTGTCTGATGGCCCATGGATTCTGAGCACTGAGCCTGTTTTCCTCTTTCCTGCATAACTTGAAGGCCATGTTTACAGGTCCGGGTTACTGATTCCACCATCTGTCTACCTCTGCGCTGTCATCCTCTCTGCTTCTCCTGATTTCTGGACCCCAGCATTGCTCGCCTTCCCCAGGCTTCACACAACCAATGTGAGGTCAACAGAGAAAACATGCTCACACTCACACACTTTTGTGGACCCAGCCTCTCCTGTTCAGTCTTATCTTGGCAAGACACACCTAAATGTGCTCAGATCTCTCCCATCCTGTCAATCCCTGTCTCTACCCCATGTTCCCTCAAAGCCACTGCCCATCTCTGTCCTCCAGGATCAAGACAACTTCTTCCAAGAGTCCTCTCCACCTCACTTGCCATCTACATTTCCTGTTGACCCATGTTCTTGATGTGAACTTCTCCAGTCAGACCTCTGGGCCCATCAGCCCCCTGTCTGGCTGGCCTTGATGAAGGGCTCCACATGGCTGGCTATTCCTTCCTTCTTGGCTTCCAGAGCGCCATTCCCTGGTCTTTCCCTCCCAATGTCTTCTTCTCCTCAGCCTCTTTCCCCTGTCCTTGTCACAGAGCGCTTTGGGAACCACGTCTTATTTTATCTTCCCCAGAAGTCAACCCTGTGATAGGATTTGAAAGTAAGTCCTTTATTGGAGAGGCAATCCCAGAGACCCCTTGTGGGCATGGAGGAGGGAAGACCCTGAGGGCTTTTTACTTTACACCAATGAAGGAGTAGGTGTGGTATTTGTCTTCCTGTGTCTGGCTTGTTGCACTTAACTTAAGAACCTCCAGTTCCACCCCTCAGGGCAGAGAGGACAGAATGGAAAGAAGTTGGATGATGGGCACAAACCAGGACGTTAGTTAGGGTTCTCTGCAAGTTTTGGCTCCAGCAATCCTTGATATATTTCAAATTAATAGAAGAGCATGAAAGTTCCCAACACAGAAAAGATCAACAATTGACGAGACAGAAGTGCTAAGTATTCTGATTTGATCATTACACACTGTATTGAACTACTAAACTGGACCTCATAAACATGTATAAATATTATGTCTCCATATATATTTAAAAATCAACAATGTGGAGAGCGGGTGTGGGAAGTGAGATGGGTGAGAGGTGAAGAGTGGAGACCCAGGTCAGACCACGGGGGTCTGGCACTACATCCTCCCATAAGTCTTAAGAATCAAGCATTATCTATTCTCGGGGCAATGATTTCTGAAGAAGGAGTGAGCTGGGAGTATTCATTAACCAAATTCTGCCAGTCACTGGGGCCAGATCACATCTTTAGACAGAAATGCAGGTGGATGTCACTCTGGCTGAAACCACAAGGGCCTGGGAGACGGGGATTTGTATGATTTTGCACACCCCTGGGGCGACCGCCTATGACATTATCACTGCAAAATAAAATCTAAAGGCAGAGGTGAGGCCAGACATCCATAATCCCAGCTACTCAGCAGGCTGAGGCAGGAAGTTTGCTTGAGCCCAGGAGTTTGAGGCCAGTATAAGAAATATAATAAGACCCTGGCTTGAAGTAAATACATAAAATCCAAAATAGTAACCATGACAACAGCAACAGAGCCAATGATCCGTTTCTAAGCCTGGACAGTCCTGATCAACCCCTTGTGTCCGAATTTTGTGGCCTACTCTGGATTTCCTTTGACCCTCAACTGTCCCCAGAGACTTGTTTGATAAATGGACATGTGTGTGTGAGTGTGAGTGTGAGTGTGAGTGTGTGAGTGTGTTTTCTCTGTTGACTTCCCTGGACAACATCCACTTTCTTTTTCACCATTTCTAGTATGTCTAGAAACATACTTGGCATTGAATAAAGTTGTACTGAATGCATACTAAAATGCCAACATCTAGCATGCTTAGCTTAAAAAAAAACAAGCTGTCCACAAACCCATAAACTTAAGAAAACTAGTTTTATTTTTGGAGATTTTAGACAGAATATGTGATTATATGTATTTTTACATATTATATTTTTTTGCGGGGATGCTACTGGGGACTGAACTCAGAGGCACTCCACCACTGAGCCCCATCCCCAGCCCTTTTTTGTATTTTATTTAGACCCAGGGTCTCACTGAGTTGCTTAGTGCCTTGCTGTTGCTGAGGCTGAATTTGAACTCGCGATCCTCCTGCCTCAGCCTCCTGAACCACTGTGATTACAGGTGTGCACCACTGTGCACAGCTTGACATATCATTTTGATGTAAAAAATATGCATTGTATGACTTAGGACACCACTAAATGGCTTGGCAAATGCCAATTTCTGTAACTCAGGTGACCAGAGTCAGCTCCAGGGCACAGGATAGAGTCAGCAAGCAGCTCAGTGTTCCTGCTCAGGAAGATCTTGTGCTTTCATGCTTTGTTTTCAACATTTTGAAATTTTGTAATAATTTTGAACAAGAGGTCCCATATTGGGGCTGGGGGTATGGCTCAGTGGTGGAGAGCTTGCCTACCCCGTGTGAGCACCAGGTTCAATCCTCAGCACCACATAAAGATAAATAAATAAAAATAAATATATTGTGGTCCATGTCAACTAAATTTTTTTTAAAGAGGTCCCATACTTTCACTTTGCACCTGGAAAAAAAATTAGAGAGCTGATCCTGCAGGTGACACAGGGTGACATTCCTGAGTGGGGACCCAAACCTGGCATTTAATGTCTGTATGCATCTTTTGTGGAGGCTCAGCCACAGGCTCCCTTGAAGTGGTCTGGAGTTTTCTAGGAGCTCCACATCAAGGCTGCTCACAGCACTAACCCCCACCTGTGACTGCTGAGCTCCAGGGTCTGCTCTCACCAACTCATCACCAGACACACACTCGAATGTTTCTGCTGATCCGGAGGCAGATGGTCTGGATTGGAGCCTGTGGTTAGAGTGTGAGACTGGGAGCCACTCTTGATGCAGTTGCTGTGGGTGTGTGTGGTGAGAGGCAGAGCCATTTCTGGTTAAGTCAGATGAGCTTCCCCAGGGTGACGTCTGCATTGTGGCTTTAAAACCACAATGGTTTCTCCAGAAGCCCAGGGAGAGGTTGATAAGCTCCATTTCCCAGGTCCAACTCTCAGAAACTCTGAAGTGGGCCTGGGGTGAATCTTAGGAGTCTTTCTTTTTAATGAGTCCCTTGGGTCTCTCCAGGGCCATGCCATGTGGAACCTTCAGTCACAGGTGTTCTCCCTGATATCTTATTGTGAGAATTTCAGATATGCAAAAATGTTGAAAGAACTGCATAGGCACTACCAATATCCCTACCACCCAGGTTCTGCAACTAATGCTTTGTCATATCTCTGTATCACATGTCAATCCATCTATCTCTGTATCTACTCATCTGCCCATCTGTCTATCCAACCATCCATCTACCCACTTATATATCCATCCATCTACCTGCTTATGCACCCATCTCCTCAACCACTCATCCACTTTCACAACCATCCATCCATCCATCCATCCATCCATCCATCCATCCATCCATCCCTCCATCCTTCTTGATGGAGACTTTGAAATGTTCCATCTCTAAACACTTCTTGCTAAATATCTGATTTTCCATGAGCAAGCAAAATGTGGCCAGGGAGCAAACATTTGACAAATCACAAGATGACAGCACCACACTTTCAGGTTAACTCCTTCTGTCTTTAATGTGTTGCCTCCTAGGGGGGCTGTCTTGTTTATCTGCCTCTTTGAACTCTCCCCATCAATTTCTAAAGGCATAGTTCTTTTAATATTCATTTAATGCAAACACCTCCAATTCATCTATGTAAATAATTACAAAAGCCACAAACATTTTAAAAAGCAAAACATATGATTTATGATTTGAATATGGCTTGAGCATCCCCCAAGGTTGGTCCTCAGTGGTGGTGTTGAGGTGGTGGGACCTTTAAGAGGTGGGGCCTAGTGGGAGGAAGTAGGTCATGGGGGCACTGCCCTTAGAAGAGATTAATACTGGTGTCACAGAATGAGTCAGTTATGGTAACAGTGAGTTGTTATTTAAAAAAGAAAGACTGGCTTCTCCGTGGTATCTGACTTTCTATCCCACCATGTGATCTCTTCTGCATGTGATTCTACTATGCTGTTCTCCACCATGTGGTTCTGTCACCAGAGGGGCCCTCGTCAGAGTCAGTGCCAAGTTGTCTGAACTTTTGTACCTGAAAACTGTGAGCTGAATAAACCTTTTTTCTTTTTAGAGTATATCCTGCCTCAGGTATTTTGTTATAACAACAGAAAAAAGCCTAATATGTGTACATATTTAAAAATAATAATAATAATCTCATTGCTCTTGAGAATGTCTGCCTCATTCTCTTGTCACGTTCACCCCTGGTTTCCCACGTGGAGCTTTTTTGAGATGTAGACATCCTGCTCTAGTTTGTGCCTGGGGACCGGGGGCCTTGGACACTGTGGGGACCTTGACTAGCTTTTGAGTGTGGTTTTAAAGCTGTCTCTTTTGCCAAGGTTTGAGCCACCTGCCCAATCTTTCTGGCTCTCCAAAGCTCTTTTACCTGATAATATTTCACAAATGCAGGCAGAATATAGGTCAGCCGATAACCCGAGGTCAGGTGAAACTTGGCCATCAGAGGCTCAGGGCCCATCCATTTGCACTGGGAAAGCTCTTGTGGGAGGGAATGCAGCCTAATGTGATCAAGATCACAAAGCTCATTAACAGAGAGGTGTGGGCAAGGAAGGCCCAAGCATAGTAGGATAAAGCCTCCCCAGGAGAGAGAAGCAAGGAATTGTAACAACACAAAATAAACAAC
Organism: Ictidomys tridecemlineatus; assembly: GCF_052094955.1. Lineage (NCBI taxonomy): Eukaryota > Metazoa > Chordata > Mammalia > Rodentia > Sciuridae > Ictidomys > Ictidomys tridecemlineatus. The sequence goes on from NC_135483.1 coordinate 87,115,238, forward strand.
TAAACACAGAAGGCCTGTTAGCTCTGAACAGACTCCTTCAGACCTTTGGCCCTGCCTGGGGTCTGGGTCTATGTGCTCACTCACTGCAGCTGTGAGTTATGATAGAGCACCAGCTGCTTCTGGTTTCCAGCACCAACACCTTTGACAACCTGGACTCTGATTTGCCTGTGTGTACGCCAGTCCTGAGACTGGCTCTCTACCCTGACAGACCAGGGAAGAAAAATCTAATTTTTGATAAGTAACATTCTCAACCAGCAACCATCAAACCCCTCCTTTGTCCATGACAGGAGTCATGGACACTGACCTACATGTATTCAGGGACATGAGAGGCAGAGTGATTCCACACGGTAAGCACTACATTTCATTTATAAAAATGAAGCACCAAATATTTATAAACCCTAGTGTAGGCTTCTTTTCCTTCCTAGAAAGAGCTTTTTGAAATCATCCTGATCTTTTCTCAATGCCTTGGTGTCGCCTCCCAGAAGAGGGGCCAAGTGAGCTTCAATTCCAGAGGCTCAGGGTGGGCACCACAGAGGTGGTTCCTCCAGATTTCACATGTGCATTTAAAAAGAGAGGGGTGAGGTCACAAAATCAAGAACCCGTGGCCAACATGGGCAACAAAACCTGGTGACAAGCCATGCCCGCAGACCCCAAAATGCACAGGTGGTGACAGATCACCATCAACCACAGAGCTCCTGGCCTTGTCGTCCATGAGGTGAGAAAGGAGAAGATAATAAGGCGGTAGGTAGGGCCCAGTGACCCAGGACAAGAGACCTCACTAGGCCAAGCGGAGAATAGCAGCCTTGTGCTGAGTGAGCGGGTGGCCCCCTGAGACGACACCAGGTTGTGTATGAGACTCACCACCAGGTCACCCAGGAGAGTGCAGGAGCCTCACTGGAAGTCACACCAAGTGGAAACTCAGTCTCCAGCTGAGACCAGTCCAAGAGACTCTGTGCCCAAGGGACAATGAAGCCAAATTGAAGAGAAAGGGAGGAAGGTAAAATGGAAACAGAATGTCACTGGAAAGGCTTCTCTGGTTGTCAATTAGTCACTGCCAAACTTAGCAGCTTAGACAACAAACATTTATGGTCTCACCCATTCTGTGGCTCAGGAGTTGGGGTGCTCCTAGCTGGGCCTACTGACTCAGGGTCACCCCCGAGGCTACGTAGGTATGACTGAGGGTCAGCTTGCCCTGAGACGGGTCCACTTTGTAGTTCATCTTGAGCTGCTGGCAGGTCCTCCCTGGCTGTTGCCTGGGGACATGGGTCCCTGCTGGGTGGCTTCTCCATACAACAGCTTACCTCCTAGGGGATTCGCTTCAAGATGAGCAAGCCAAAAAAGGGCGAGTGTGTGCCCCCAGTGAAGCCACAGTCTTTTTAGGATCTCACTCTCACCTTGCTTCTCTCTGCCCAGGACCCCTTGCCTTCCCCTCGTGACTCTTCCTTTTATCTTTCAGTCAGATGCTTGGGCAGAGGCAGGGCCCCTCCAGTTACTGTGTATCTCAAGGGTCCGTTTGCTTCTCTCACAACATGTCTTACTATGAGTGATGACTTTGTTTACAAGTCTGTAGTGAGGACTTTAAAGTAGTCATGTAACAATATAAAAATACAGTGAAGGGGCTGGGATGGGGGCTCAGGGGTAGAGCGCTTGTCTAGCATGGGTCAGGCACTGGGTTTGATTCTCAGCACCCCATATCAATAAATAAAATATAGGTCCATTGACAACTAAAAAATATTAAATATATATACATATATGCCTAGGAGACTGGAAGAGTGTTTTCATTATTCACAGTCTCATCCCCAGCACCTAGCAGGGTGCTCAACACACAGTCAGACTTCAATGACTATTTGGATGGATGAATACATTTGATTTTTGAATGGCCATTGTGTTTTTTTCCCTCACCATCCTACATAGCACAAGGGCAGTGGGATTACACTGTGGTTTGAATATGTCCACCAGAATTCACGTGTTAGAAACTTCTTTATTTATTTCTGGTGGTGCTGGGGCTTGAACCCAGGGCCCCAGAAATGCTAAGCAAATGTTCTACCACTGAGCCACATCCCCATCCTGTGTGTTAGAAACTTAAACACCCCCAATTCATAAATTCATGGGACTGGGTCTTTGGGGGATAAAGAGGATTAGATTGGTGGTAAGAGAGGGTCCCACGATGTCATCATTATTAGTTTTCTAAGAAGAGGAAAAGAAACTTGAGTGAGGATAGTTGCTCTTCTCTCAACAGAGTATGCCTTGCACCATGTTATAATACAGTAAGAAGAAGCACCATGATATGGGACTTCTCAGCCTCCAGAACCAAGAGCTAAATAAACCTCTGCTCTTCTTAAATTACCCAGTCTGTGGTATTTTGTTATAGCAACAGAAAATGTACTGCTATAATCTGTTAGAACAAGCATGGAACACAGAGTGCCTCTGTTCCCATGGGTCAATGTGCTGCACAGGTGCCCCTGAGGACAGGGCAGCTGCTGGAGGACTGCAGGCTGCAGACTGGCCTGACCAGATGCGGATTAGACGGGGACAGTCCCGCTAACCACGCCGAGGAGCAGGAGGCGCTGAGTCCTGTTTCTGGGTCTCTGGACCCACAGTGACAAGTATCATTTTCAGTGAGGAGCCTGGGAGGTAAATGGGCTAATACAAGTTCCTCCCAAGACAGTACATTCCCTGGGTGGACAGTGCAGAAATTGGAGTGGCGTGGTCATGCAGCCTTGCAGGGCAGGGTAAGGAGATTAGGTTGTGTTATAGGGAAGCCTTGGCCTCAGAGGTTTTCAGTAAGGGAGTGACAGCCAATTTGCATTTTAGGAAGATAAGATTTATTTGAACAAGTCAACAATAACATCCAAATTACCATGAAATAGGAATTAATTCAAAATCGCACTCATTTGTTGAGAACCCACTACCTACCAGGCACTGGGAAAAAAATCGAATAAAGGAAAAATCCTGCCTTCCACTGAGCTCTGCCTCCGAAATCCATTCTTCATTTCTAGACCTGTGTGTGGAGGGCGGAGTGTTTTATGTGTTGCAGGTCCTCCGTGCTCAGTCTGGCTCAGTCTCCAGGCCAAGAAAATACTCTTTTAAACTCCAAACTTCCAGTGCTTTCTGCTGCAGGGGTTTATCAGTGGGCCATCTCAGAATTACTTCTTGCAGCCGCTGGCCAGAGCTGTTGGCTGTTGATTCATCTGATTAGTATCTGTTTTTAGATATTTATTATGAGGAGGGCTTATCATTGCTCACAGTGAAGCACTAGGTACCAAAAGATCATTTCCATGTTATTCTTCTTTCTTCTGAAGATGCAGATGTTGGCATCAGGGGTTCCTGTAAGCATCGGGGCCTATGTTGGAAAGATGGCCTGCTCACCAGAACCCTGGCTGATGCTCTGCAGCTCAGGGGTGTGTTCCTGCCAACGGGCAGAGCTGGGCCTTTTCATTGTGTCAGAACAGAGGCTGTGGAGCTGGACTGGGGGAATGCAGCCTCCTAGGATGAAGGCTGAGCCTGGGGGTGTGGGTGAGGCAGGTTGGGAGGTGTTGCCAGGAGGCTGCTGGAAGGAGAGCCCTGTGCTCTTTTGAAGTTGACCTTGTTCTCCTTTGATTGACAACTAGTTCTTGGGAACAGCACTTGGCCAGAGGGTTTGAAAGGCTCAGAAAACTGGCCCTGGGCCTTTCACAATGAATCCTGAATACAAGCCTGATCCTGAGTTCTACTGAGGTCACGAGGTTCCTACTCAGTGTCTGGGCCCTGTACTTGGAGGCTCTGGCCATCAGCAAGGAGTCTTGCCTCTACAGTGGTGTTGACCCAGGATGTGGTGTAGGAAGCACCCCTGCACCTCACAGTTACTGGGGCAGCTGGGTGGCGTGGGGGCAGTGCCACAGCATAGCCATTTTCTCCTGGAGCTTCATCTCCTGATGTCCTAGTCCCAGATCTGCCAGACGTCTGGGAAGCCAACCCAGTGGGCATGGAACTAGGGGAAGAGTTGTTTCTTGGGAGCACACAGTGGGGGTGTGTTCTCTTTGTCCCCCGCAGGAGGTCCTGTCCCTGAGGGAGAGGGAGGGGACCTGTAGTGTGAGTCTGCAGTGTGGGTCCATCCAGAATGGACATCCCCTCACATGCCTTTGTCTTCCCTGGGGTCGGGTCTCACCCAGCCCTCTACGCTGAGTTGAGTAAGGGAGAACAAGGGAAATGAGGAAGGCCATCTCCTGGAACACAGAAGCCTCTGGAGACTCTGTACCTGTGGTCCCACTGAGTAGCCCCTTTCTCTACCCAGCCCACCCTCATGCCCCAGGAAAAATTACTTCAATGGACTGGGGAGGTGGGGTCAGGTCATGACATGCGGGAATGGAGGCATGGCACCACCGGGGAGGGGTGGAAGGAGAAGGCCCTCACTGACACCAGGCTCTTGTCCTGGGGGCACAGCTGGTTTCTCCAGGGCTCCCTGCTGACCAGGAGCAGCCAGGCCTTTTTCTGAACATCATCCAGGGGCTTTGTGAGGGTCATTTTCTTCAGACAAGTGGGTGTCAGGGAAAGGCGAGGCCATGGTTCCCAGATGTGTTACTGGGGGAATGTCCAGCTCCAAGCACTGCAGCCACCTCTTAGCTCAAGGTGGCCCCCCAAAGTGACCTGTCCAGGGCCATTTGTCCACTGCAGAGGCAGGGGCTGCTAGACCAGACAGCTCCAAACAGATTCCTGCTCTGGGCTGTGAAGCCCCACACACCCACTATGTGCCCTTCCTGACAAAGCTTCAGGGTTAACTTCCCCGCTGTCCTGGAGACACTGGCCTAGGTGGGAGGAATCTGAGAATGAACCAAACATCTTTGCAACCTGCCGCCATCTCAGGTGCTTATGTTCCAAAGGACCATAAAGGTAGAGGCTGTTTTTGTCCATTTTTGATGGGGAAAGCGAGGCTTCAGGAAGTGTCAGGAAGGAGGTCACATGGTTGGTAAAAAAACAAGTGACAAATGTGCCTCCTTCCCTCCCAAGCCCAGGCTCCCACACTGGCCCCATCATTCACCAGGCCAGGGCTGCTCACCATGAACCATGATTCTCCACGGCCAGATGCTGGCTGCGGACGGGCGGCCACGTCCAGAGACACTCGGTACTTAGGGCCTTGGGGTGCTCTTCCTCAGGAGGGTGGAGGCCAGGAACATCTGCACACATCCCACGCACAGGACGGCCGACCCGAAGGGTGTTCTAGCCCCCCCCCCCCCCGTGACAATGGTGCGGCTGCCACCACTGTGTGGATGAGAAACCCTCAGGAACCCTGAAGCCATGAAGCAAAGTCGTCTTGCGGGTGGCACCCTTTCAGTTGGCACCTTGGCAGGCAGGTGCGCCTGGCCAGGGTCCCCGCCGTGACGCTGAGTCCCGTGATGCGGTTCTCAGAACTCACCACTGCCCATTTTTCATTCTGTGTTGTGCTGTTTAAATTTTTTTTTTTTCATTGCAGAAGACAAATTCTATTTCTTTCCTCCTGAGGGGAAGTTAATTCCAGCAAAGGCCATTTGTCTTTGGTACCTTAAGATCTGGATAATTTACTGCAAGTTTGTTTTTATTGAAAATTGTGTAGATATTATTCAGAAACACAATTTCCAACTCTATGGCACACTTAAGCGGATTCTATTCTAAGTGCTAATATGTGTACTGAGGAGATCTGCTGTAATGTGCATTTCTTAAAGATTTTTTTTTTAATGACTCACTGCTTTTCAGACCCTCCACCTTGGGCTCCATGAGGTGCCAAAGGATGAAGGTATTTTAAATGGCCATTGTGTTGTTATGAGTTGTTACCATTCAACTGCAATTCAAACTCATGACACTTTATGTAGATTTTATGATTAATGCAGAAATAATATGCACTTACATGTGTTTATGATGTTTAACTAGTGGTTCCAAATGTACTTCTTCGTGCTTGGCTGGAGCGTGCCCTTCTCTAGAGCTTGTGGACACATTCTCCTTCCCTTACCATATGAGTTGAAAAGGGACTCTGTGTCCATCTAGAACAGCTTTTCCAAGCTATTTCTGAAAACCTAAGAATTAAAAGATGCCCTCCAACACACAGGGACCCACCCAGGTTCATGTGTATGCACATGCGACTTTTCTGCTTCCTTGGAAACACTGGATACACTGGAAACTGTAACTGGTTCTTTAACTTTCACAATGTTCATTTGACAAAGTAAAGACCTGCAGTGAAGAAACTTGGTCAAGTCAATCTATCCCTTCAGTTCTTTGTGGAGAAATCAGCAACATTGTTATGCAAATGCGGCAATCTGCATCAAACCTGGCTTCTTCTACCAGGTGTGTTAATTCCTAGGGCTGGGAGTTATCTCCCTAGAATTTGGAGGGAGAGGCTTCTGAAGTGTGGGTTCTCATCTCTAGGATCTCTCCCTGCCCCTCACCTCCAGGCCAACCACCCTGATATGTTCAGCCATAACAACTGCACAGCAGGATCCGGCTAGCGCCTGCCTGCTCTGTGGTCCCCAGGAACCCTGCTGGGCTATGATCTTCATTATGGCAGTTTTCAAGGAAACTGGAGAAAGTATACATACTCGATCATTTCTTACAATTGCATATCACTACAATGATCTCAAAACAGGAACCTATGAATAATAGCTTTGTTCCTTTGGGGTTTACTAGGTACTAGCTCTCAGGTTGAGCATTTCCTAGGCATCATCTCATGTAATCCTTGCAAGAAACTCATGAGTTCCAGCATTACCAGCATCTTGCAGAGGAAGAAACTGAGGTTCTTAGAAGTTTGTCCAGCTACCCATCTAGGGCTTGGTGGAGTGAGAGCTGCTCCTAGAAGGTCCATCTCCAAAGCTGAGATTTTCAGTTACCCCAGTGGGTCGCCTGTCTGTTGTCCTCACTCTGAGTCCAGCCAGGAGCTGTCTGAATTCTGAGCCTAAGGGGGAGGGGCCAGGCTGGGAGGAGATGAGTCACTGTCTCCACTGGAGAACACTGTGTGTTATGGTTGGCCCAGGCCTAGTGGAGAGGCCAGGACCCTTGGATGGCTGGACTGGGAAGATGGACCTTGTCTTCCCCCTGAAGCCCACAGCCTGATGGCAGTCGGGGGCTTTGTGACATCAGATAAGAGGTATAATCTGGTAGAATCAAGATGTCTCACCAGAGTCAATCTTGGAGACAGATTAAACCCAGAGACCATGACAGCAAGAGGCTCTGGGTCTGGTTTGAGTTTCTGAGAGGGGGTGGGGACACCCCAGTGTTTCCTTGAGTCAAAGATGGAAGCAGGACAGAAAAACTGGTATGTGGGCAACCACTGTGGACTCTTGGTAACAGCAGGCATCAGCCGCTGACCAGACCAAGACCCTGTTCAGACCTTAATGTCCCCGCCTGGGGGAATGGAGACCACGCCTATGTCACTAGGCTGCTGAAGATGCAGGAGGAAGCAGTTCACTGCGTGGCATCTACACAAGTCACAGGGAAGGGATGTCACATCCTCTGGGAAGAATCAGAGTTGGGAAGTCTTCAGACCTTAGAATCAGGAATCTCTTTGAGAAAGGGCCAGTGGGTCTCCCTCACCACCCTCACTAGCAGCAATTTGAACTGCTGACCACATTTCCCCCTTCACTTTGGCTGATGGGACCCACAGGAGAAACAGGTGGACCTGCCATAGTGACAGATGGGGACCCTGAAGCTGGCAGAGATCCCACATTCTCCTGCTCTGTCTTTTCTTGCTTGTAACTGCACATGACTGTGCTTCGCTGTGCAAGCCACTTGAGTCCAGTGTGGATGGATGCAGATATATAAATAAATTGTAAAAAACCTAAACCTTGAATCCATTCAATAATTCTCCAAGATTCTGCTTAGCTTCATTGTGCTGCTTCCAATTTGAGACTCGCCCAGCTTCTCCTATTGGCTGACTGTAACTATAAAGATAACTGATTCCTATGCCAAGTCCAAAGGATCAATTAAACTCCTTGTAAAATTGTCCCTAGTAGGGGAAATGCTGGGTGAGATGCTGAAATTTATCTGTTCAAAAGCATGAGGCCAGTGCTTGCCTGGTTTTTGCTGCTGATCAAAGTGTTCTTCCTGCTTCTTGTCAACGCTTTACCCAAGGTGCCCGTGACAGATGGCAACAGGATGTACACAGCCTCTGCTTTGATTTTAATAAAAAATTCTGACTAGAGAGAAAATGAACGGTGGAAGAGATCGAGGATTAGGTCCTCCAAAATAATTACGCTGAGTCTGGGCACATCATGACCTCCTCAGCATGGCTGTTTCGCCATGATGGGGGACTCTGTGATTCAAAAGAGAAGTGGAGAGATGCCTCATGCTGCCAGGCCTTCTGACCCCTCCCCAGCTTTGAACTAGGGCTGGTGGCAAGGTGTTTACTTGTATTTTTATTTAGAAAATTAGGCACACAAGTGGAAAATGGCTTTCCTTCGGATAAAAGACTATCAAGCCTCTTAAAAGTTGGAAAATGTCTCCATGAGCCTATTCCATGAGTTGGCAGGCACTCTGCAGGAGAAGGGCCTGCTGCAATGCCAAGCACAGGATGGCTCTCGTGTCCTGCCAACTGGATTGGCTCTCTGTCCCAGCTGGACTCTTCTGCCAGGGCTACACTGACCCACATGTCAATGGTGATTTAATCCTTGAATGCACTTCTTGACTTCTAGATGCACTTGTTTCCTGGCCCCAGGGCAGGATGATGTGGAAATTGGGGGTGATTTGTGATGTCTCAAATACTCATGAAAGTGGACTGTGGCTTGGACAGGCCTACATTCAATCCCAACTCCACTTCTCCCTCACAGAGCAAGTTAGAGATCCATTTCTGTATTCACAAAGTGAAAAAGTGTGCACCATCAGTGGACAGCTTGACCCTCATCCTCTAGGCGAGCGGGAGAGAAGGATGGGAGCTTCAGGAACAAAATGAGGATAAGAAATTCACAGTGGGACCCAACCTGAAGCCCAGGGTCAAGGGCCTTGTCTCTTCTCCACCCACGTAGGCTCCTAGGTGTGGTTCTTGGTCTCTGTCTGTCCCAGTTCTCTGATGTTGGGACCACCATGTAGAAAGAGGGACTTCTGGGGAGCTCTACCTCAGCTGGGCTGGTCACTTTAAAGACGTCTTCCTGTGTATTTTTGATTAAATGTGTGGAGTGATAATTTAAGCTGGGGCTTTATAACTGTGCACAAATTGTGGTGGTTTGGGGATTTTTTTAGACAATGACTTATACTAATAACGTTCATTAAAATAAGTGAGGACATTGATTTATCTGGAAAGCATAGCTCTACAGAGGTGTAGCCACTGTCTGACTGTTAAAAAAAAAATCTACCACTAATATTTTCAGAGAATGAGCCAGAGAGGCGTGACTTGTTGCAGATGGCATATTCTATCGGAAACGCCATCATCCAGCAGTGCTGGTCGCTGATTATCGAGATGAACCTTCTTAATGGACCCAATCTAAATTAGACTCGAGGATATGTATTGATACTTAGCCAGCTTCAGTGTAAGGACTAGCAGAAGATAAGCAGGTGCCAGTAAAAGCCCAGCTCTGAGCATAGCCTTGCTGCCACCCCTGAGCAAGATGAGAGGGCAGATTTTGAAGGGTCTGGCACATGGTGCTCTTCTTCTGTGTGGCTTTCTGGAGTTGAGCATGCACCCGGGATTGCTGACATGTCTCAGGTGTGACCAACACGTAGGTGCCAGGGACAATTAACAGAGCTGTGGTGGCAAACCCATTAACGCCCGGAGAGAATCTGCCATTCAGAGGCACTAATTTAACATGACACCAACAGGGATGTTTATATGTGCTCATCGTGGTGTCAGGCATTCCGATGTAATTGAGTTGATTAAAAGTTAATGGCACAGAGCACATCACCATGCTGTAAGTGACAGGCACGTGACCAATCCACATGCTTTCTTGTTTGAGTATCTTTCACTCACTGTCAAATTCTACTTCTGAAAGATCCATTCCACATCACTGCCTCTCCTCTCTTTGAAGAGAGTACACGCTGCTCCATTTGATATATAAACAAAGGGAGCTGGAGAAGATGAAAGGAGGATGTGTGCTATGCCTAAATATCACCCGCCATCGCCAGCCTCGCACTGAAGGGACATGCGCATCCCTAGCTATGGCTGCACCAGGACAGGGAGACAGACACAAGGCTGTTGCTCCCCAGTGGTTTGGTTAAGATGGAGGCAGGGGACAGGATAGTGTGATATGTAAGAGAGTGAGACGAACGTCAGGTTGGTTGCGTCTTCTGCAGGTGGACGCTGCTGAGCCTCTGAGCTTCAGTCTTCTGTGCAATGAGGAGCTGGTAAAAGTCTGTGCTGTCCATGTTGCTGGACATGTCAAAGGCACAGGGAGAATTTGTCTAAGGAACTTGGCACAGGGTTGGGCCCACAGGGAGTCATCGGTTCAGGCTGGATATCTCTTATTTGAGCCGGGGGTTGCTACCCTAGGCTTGTCCCTGCTTGTTCTTGTTTGGGCCACCCAAAGGGCACTGAATGTTCATTTTCATAAGTTTTTTGTTGACTCATTTACATTGCAAATACCTCGGCAAACAGCGTGAAGCACAACAGTACCTGTAGAAGCACTTAGAAATCTGTCATGTCTGGCCAGGCGAAGTCAGCAGGAAATTCCTGGCTGAGAAAACCTACTATGGTTGTGCCTAGAGGTGGAGGACAGACAGGAAAGCACCTCTATGTCCCTCGTGTGTCCAGTGCTGCCAGCCACAGCAGAAGACAGGTGGCCTGTAGGGCCTGGAAAACCAAGAATCCATCATGGGTCATCATGGAACCTAGCAAACAAAATTCCCAAGTAATTGTAACACTCAAGAAAAAGAAAGCAACTCTTGCCTGGGTCTTTTTTGGGACAGCTCTTGGCAAAGATCAAAGAAAATGACTTTCAAACTTTTATAGATGGATTCAACAATAAAGCAAAAGCCCTTATTGTACATCGCAGCTTGGTGTCCCCAACACACCCTCCGAACAAGTGTTCAATGTCGTCCTTGCTGGTCTAACCATGGTGCTGCTTTCTAGCTTCTCTCCCACTGTCTCCTGTTGTTTAAAATGCCATTCATGACCTGCAAATTGATTTCATGATCTGGAAGTGAATTGTGACACCTAGTTTTAAAAACACTGATGCAAGACGTTAGGTGGGAACATATTTCTACAAAAGCACTTCAGTGGAGGGTCAGGAATGAGTGGGACTAGGGGTCTGGCATTCTGGAAAAAATTAAATTTTCTATCAGTATCTCATTCCGGGCCCCCGGGGGGAGCCCTTGGAACAGACCACTTGGCTTCCCTGTCTCTTGGGCATGGTCCCAATGCCCTTGGTGTGCACTAGAATCACCTGAGATCCTAGTTGGGGGACTGAGATTCTGCATCTCTATGGCTCCAGGGCAATGTCACAGGTGCTGGTGCCCCTGGACCAAACTCTGAGTAGCAAGGGATGAGAAACCACAGAGGGGAGACCTGGTGTTTCCAAGCTGCCACCCATGGTCCCATTCAGTGAGGCTCTTCATACAAGGGCATCTCCTGGTCATTCATTTTTAGAGACTGGTCATTTAATATGCATGAGAATTTGAAAAACCACTCAAATGAAGCTAAACATTAACAAAGAATGTTTGAAAATCATGGGAAACTCTTGAAACTGAAGGAAGCGGAAGAACCAGGCTTTTGAGAGGCTGTGAGGTAGGAGGGCTGGGGGGTTGGGTGGTAGAAACAGGTAGAGGTCTCCCCAGGTGAGGTCACTGCAGTGAAAAGTCCTTGAGCTATGGCAGTGGACAACTTCCAGGGAGATGAGTCCCCCGTAGCTTCTTGGGTGACAAGTCTCCCCTTAACCAGGGAAGACAAGGCATCTTGATTGACAGACACACCAGGACAGGTCTAGGTCACTCTGTGCAGGCAGACCCTGCGACAGCACCACCCTGGGCTCTTGGAAATTTAAACAGCACTGAGAGAGGAGGAGTGCTCTGTCCTAAGTGCCAGCTCCAACAACCACCGTACAGATCTGGAAACTTAACCTCTCAGTAAGCCCTAGGGTGCTTCACTGGGGATGCTGTTGCTCTCTAGGGAACAGTGGACAATGTCTGGCCATATTTATTTTGTTGTCACCCCTGGGTTGGGGGTGCTACTGCCACTTAGCAGGTAGAGGCCAGGGTTGCTGCTAACCTCACACAGTGCACAGGGACAATTGCCACCACGAAAGACTTATCTTGTCCAAATGGTCACTAAATCCAAAGTTGAGAAAGCCCATGGTAGACATGCAGCATGGAGATAGTCTTTTCTGTTGTCCTCATTTCATGGACAATAGGAAGTTAGCTGATAGCCAGGGTGGCAGGTCCAGAACTGGGTGGCTCCAGGACACCCTACTCCTTGCTTGACTTCTGAAATACAGCCCCGCATGTGCCTGCTGGGAAGAGGAGGGTGGGGACACACTCACAGGGGAATCTTACAAATCTCTTGTGGAGAGATTGTGCGTCCCCCTTGGAGGTGTGGCCCCCTCTGCTCATCGGATGCGCTGTGTTGCGGCTGGAGCTGCTCCAAACTAGCAGGTTTTCACTGAACAGTGCCAGGTGGGTGGGCTCTGTGTCTGAAGTTACCTGGTACAAGTGTATTTATGCTGTCACCATGAGCAGGTTACCAAGTGACTGACAGCTGTGGATTTCCCCAAACATGCAGGTGGAAGATGCACAGCCAGCGTACTCCCTTTTAATATTTGGTGGCATAGATTAAATATAGCAGGGTAACAGAAGGCATTTGTGAGAGCTGGGTGTAAGAGCTGGCACCATGGCAGCCCTCATTTCCTCAGACCACATGGTAGTAATAGGCCTCCATCTCTTGGATTCACCCACAGGGAAGAGGACACTGAGTCTGCAGGGCTGTGGTGTAACCCAGTGTGCAGGAAGGGCCTGCGCATCTCGGTGACCCCATACCCATGCTGTCTCTCCTGAAGGGCTTGCCAGTAAGTGTAACTTTGGGGAGGCATTTTGTTTAAATGAGGAAATTTCACTTCTTCTCAAATACCCTGTGGTCCAGGTGCAGAGCTCAGGGTGTTTTCTAATTAGAGCCTGAGCTGGGAGGCCAGGGGCTATTTTGCATCTGAAAAGACCTGGATCTTCTTGAAACCCTTTAGGCTCTTCTCACTGGTGTCCACTGCTTTGCCTGGGGAAGAACTCTATGAGTTTAAAAACAGAAAAAAAGAAATCTGAAGCAGGGGAAAATGTATAAAGAAATATGAAAAAAAACATAAATTTCAAGTTAAAGAGTTTCCTTAAAAATTCACGAGATGAAATGTTTATAAATGCACCAGAATAACTTGTAACAAAAATATCAACAGTTTTCCTTTTGCAGATGTTTCTAAAATATCTGTGATGATTTTGATGAGTTTAAAAGCTTTCTCCCATGGCTTTCATGTTGTCTATTTTGATCATAAATTGAGTAAAATTTTTCCAGTCTAAATTCATTAGGCTTTAGTGTATTTGTATTTCAAACCAACCAGCTAAATTGATACACTGTCCTGAGAATGACTAAGTAACTAATAAGAGACAGAAGCACATTCTTTTAAACTTGATGTTCTTCGAGCCTGGCATACTGTCTGGTATTCAATAACGTTTTGTTAAATAAGTGAGTGCAGTATAAGAAATAGAGATGAATAAGGAAAGAGAGAGTGTGGATAGGCCGAGTGTGGTTACACCAGCAAAATGGGAAGCTTAGCTTCATGTCTGTGGATTTGGTGATACGGTGGTTCTTGGGGGCTCTCAGGTGGGATGTGATTACAGAAAGGACCTGCTTCAGATTCTTGAACAGAACCTCCCCTTGATTGAGGTAGTGATCCAATTTCTCCTCAATGTTTGAAACAGTTCCAGGATCAATGAGCATAGAACTGTAACCTTTGGTAGGATCGTACTGAGCTCAGATCTGTCTTTGGAAAACAGCCCTTTCCTGCTGTTTCTTTTTTTTGAGATGAGCAGACCTACCAGCCCTGCTATGGTGGGTCTTGGATAACCGAGGCCTTTCTGGGCCATTCTATATGTGGGATCTTAGGATGTGACCTGGCTGACAGAGCACAGGAGGGCCTGTCCCCTTTACACCCCTGTTACTAAGGAGGCCTCAGGCTCTCAGTGTTCTGTCCTCCATGTGCCCCACCCCATGGCTCATGGCCCAGCCTGGAAGGTGGGGAGGCGGCTTCAGTGGTGCCATCCATGCTAGTCAGCCCCAGGTTTTCTGTCCATGACTACTCCAGGCTGGAGCAAGGGGACCTGGTACATCCCACCACTTACTGTCCAGAAGAACTGCCCCTTGTCAGGAGTGCCCAGAAAGTCTTTCATACACAAGCTAAATTTAACCCTCACTAACGATTCTCCCATCCAGATCCCAAGCCCATCATTTCCAAGCTTCCAAGATAAAACTAATCCATGTATCCTGCTCCATTTCCTGTTCTTCATCAGCACATGGTTTTTTCAACATACAGCCCTGACTACGAGTTGGAGATACCATCTCGGGGCAAAAGGAAGTGGACGCAGGTTAGAGAGCAGGAACAGAGCACACACTTCTGCTGACCATTCTGACTCTTTCCATCCAGTGGAGTCCCCTCTTCAATAGAAACTAAAGTTGTCAGCGGCCAGACTTTCTGGTGGATGACGTTGGGTTTAACGTCCCCTAGACACTCAGATCTTTGTAATATTACAGGAGCTGGCCAGCCATATGCTCTCACGGATTGGAGAGACTAAAAGGCACCATGAAGTAGGAACAGGTCTTTTATTTAACTTAACTTTCTTGTTGCCCCCTCCTGCCTCTGCCCCAGAATTGTTCTCAGTGTGGCTCCAGATTAAAGGAACATATAACATTCAATACCATCTGCCTGGGAGGATGGATAAGGGGACAAGAACCCCGGGAGCCTGTCTGCTACCCTGTACTCCATTCATACGCTACTGGGCTCCAAATGCCCCCCAGGATGGAGGGGCTAGAATTGCATTTTTCCCTTTATTCCTCTTCTGTCGTCACTGCTACCCAACAGGAAATAATTTGATTTGGGGCTGCAGGGGGTAGGGCAGCAAAATGCAGTAGGAAGCCAGAGAAAATCAGCAATAAAATTACTTAAAGGGGTTGGGTGGGGGGGATCCAACCGACTGCATATTTCCTACAAGATGAGTTAATGAAATTCTGCTCCTCTTACACAGCTGTATTCGGTTTGTTTTACATTGTTCGGTATGTAAAAGGATTTGGCTTTGTGTTACAGAACTAATTGCTTGCTAGATATTACATGGATATCAAAATACTTTATAAATATTAATTAATCTTCACCTAATTCCCTGGCAAGCACAAATAACCAGTGGCATATTTATTGGATGTGTAAGCAATAATCTGATTCTTAAAGACTTGTTTTCTCTGCAGAATCTTTCTCATCATCTCCATGTGTTAAAATGCCTCACCTCCTTTAAGAATGCTATCATATGCCACTTTCATAATAATCTTTAGGAAAATAATAATGAGGATGATGCTAAGAGTAACCAGCATTCTTATTTACTGGACAGTCACCCTTTGCCAGGCCCCAGGGTAAGCAATTCATAGATATCATCTCATTTGGTTCTCACAACAATCCTATAAGAAAAAGAGAAGCATTGCTATTTTTTTTTCCTCAGAGGAGGAAACAAAGCTTCTGGTAACTGGGTGGGAATCCATGCCCAACTCTGTCTTCAGGAAAAGCTCAAAATAAAAGCAATTCCACTGCAACTTTTCTGATTCTCTCTGCAAGATGACACTTGTGTTTGTTGACAACTTCATCAGTTGGTTCATTCAAGAGTATTTATGTGAAAGCCAGCCACTAGGCAAGGCTCAGTGCTGGTCTCCATCAGGGCACCTAAGGAACCATCCGTGGTTGGCATCTTTTCCCTCCTGCCATTTTTTGAGGTCCCCAAGGGGTGTGAGCCATATTGTTTGCATTGAGCAGAGTACCTGGACCAGTGACCATTTCTAGAAGGGATGGAGAGTGACGAAGTGAAAGGGGGATGGGAAGCTGCAGCTCCTTTTGCTTGTAAATGGCAGGGGGAGGTGCTGGGGGGGCGGGCAGTCATATGTGATTTCATCATGTGATTGCACATTTATTTGTGTTCTTATTTGTTGAATGTCTTCTGAGATTGACACTCCATGAGGGCAGGCACCATACCCCTCATCGGACCCATACATGCTTGTTAAATGAATCCACTAATTCTTGCTGAAGGCTGAATAAAATTGTTTTATGTGCATACTTTGGAGTCTATGGTAATAATCCCAATCCAGATCATAGTCAGGCTTTTTCTGGAATGCACAGAACTTTTATGGGACAATATGTGCGATGTGCATTGACATAAACATTGTCCAATAGATATGCTTCATATAAAATCAACCCTGGTGTTGTGGTGGTCGTGGCCAACAGAAGGTGCTTCACAATTTTCCTCTGATCTGAAATAGAACCAGAATTTGTGACTCAGTCCCTGTTGGTTCTCCCTTATGTTCGCAAACTGTAGTCCGTGGACCAGCAACATCAGCATCACCTGAGAGCTGGTCTGAAATGCAGACCCTCAGGCCCCGTCCCAGACCCACTGAGCCAGGATCTGTATTTTAACATGATCCCAGGTGATTTGCATGCATAGAGGCACTTGACAAGCTTAATCCAGAAGCTTCTTTGCAGTCAATGACTGTGATTTGAAAATTGTCAGCATTTCAGAAATCCCAGTTGAAATCATCCTTTCACCCTGGGCTAGAGTGGCATCAATTTTTCAGCTATGAGCCAGAATTCTACCAACTCTGCTTGGTTGCTTATTTAAGAAGCCTCCATCAGACAAGAATATGTGTCTTTTATTTTTTTTTTAAAGTGTAGGGTGGGGAGGTCTGATGATTGATGTGATTATTAATAACTGCAGTTTACTTAGAAGAGCAAAGTGTTTAACAACCAATGAGAAGCATCAAAAGGAACAAAGCAAACCACAGCATGAAGTTCTTTCAATGACGTGACACAGGGACCCTAAGTGGGGTCATAATGCTCCAAGGAAAACCAGCCTCAAAACAAAGGCAAGAATGAATCACAACAGCATCCAGAAGGAGAAAGGAGGGACCCCAGTCTCAGAAACAAATATTTCTGTTGACCGTCCTCTACTGTGAAGTTGGCACTGTGAAGACGACCTTCCTAATGATTAATTGAATTTCTCACCTTTTGCTCCAATGCCATGGCCCCTTGGTTTTTAAATAACATCAAAGGGCAAAGAAGACTCGGACTTTGGCGAATGACTTTTCAAGATACAGCCCCTTACAGGAACATCCGTGCTCATCGGCTCCTTTTGCTAACGGAGAAATTATATGGAGGGTGACCTTTTGAAGGAATAAAACTCATTACCACGTGGAATGTGATAGCTATAAAAGATCAACACTCAGAAGCCAAAGCAAAATCTCACATATGATAAATTATTTAGAATAGAAGTTACACAAATCCTAGACCTTCTGTGTGACCCCTATCTTATAATTACCTCTTCTTTAGAAGCAGAATGGAATCTTTTATGTATGAAGATGCTACTGTTGACCCTAAATGCATTAAGAGTCAAGGAGATGTTTTTCACATATTGAAAATAAGATTTGATTGAGTGCTTGCAAGTGGCCTAGTGAAATCTCATTAAAGCACTGTTTACTTTAATTCTTTATAAATTAAAGAATATTAGCTATTAATTATGAACATGAAACGAGTTGGAAAATAAGTTTGGCTAGAGCTTGCTTTTGAACCTGAGTTAGAACATTGCCTTTTATGGTTTTAAGCATTTTAGAGAAGTGGATATCTATGACCAAAATTCCCACCTCTTCCACTTCTTTCTCCTCCTCAATGCTTATCAACCTGGTTGCAAAAATCTAAATAAAAACCAGAAGCTGAGGTGAAGCTAGCTGTCACTATTCAGTTATAATTAGATTTATAAATCATGTGCATGGTTCACAGTGAAACATGAATCTTTTATTCTTTTCAACCATTCCCAAGACACACACACACACACACACACACACACACACACACACACACAGGTCAATCTGCCCTGTACAAATAAAGAACTGTGTATTCTGAATCACAAATGGATAGAGAGAAAATGAAGTTCTTGAGTACCTACCAGGTGCCAAGCACTGAAACACTAAAACTGTGTACAAATTTGACTGCATCAAAGAAGACAGGCTGATTTTTATTTAGATGACAATTCCAATTATTTGGCACCTAAGCTGGAAGGCTGTGTCAGGGAGGATTCTAAAGTGAGAGCCACACAGCATCACAGAGATGCACCAACAGACGTTCACCGGGTTACATCAGCCGGGGAAAAGATGTGCTACGAAATCCCATCCTAGCACTACACTTCCTCCCTGCCGAAGTCATCCAATCAGTTGTTGAAGAGCTCCCTCTCCAAGGGCGGGCAGAAGGGGGGCCAAGCAGAGGACAGGAGATTCAGGTCCATCAGATAAGAACCTTCTCCAATTCCAATGACTGACCAAATTCAGATGTTCAGGGCTTTCTGATTTCAAATGTTCAAATTATAAATGAATATTGAATTGTTTCTCCTGTGCACCAAGCACATTAATGTGCCTGTTCATTAATCCTTTCCATGATCATGCAAAAAAGTTGTCATTGAGCTTTTCATAGACAAACTAGACTTTGGGGAAAGAAGGCCCTGCATGGCAGCCCTGTGGCTAGCGTGGGGGGGGGCATAAGGATTGGAAGCCAAGTTTGCTGACAGCAAAATCCACACTCAGGCTAAAAACACCATGGGCGCTTGCCAAGTCCTTCTGATCTCTGTATTTTCACTTCATGATGTTCCATGCATACCCCTCCCCTCTGTCAACTACTCGAGGACTTTATGTGGCTTTCACACTCGATGGAGGTGAAAGGATCCCACTTCCTCCCTCTCTGCTCTCCTTGTGTTCAGGAAGTAGCCTTATGTCAACCAAGCCGCTTCATGGGATCTGTTTAGGATCCATTCCAGCCTCTTCCCCCAGAATTCTCAGGGAACACCTAAGCTCGAACCAGGACTTGAGGGAAGCCCCACTCTAGGCAAGTCTCCCGTGCAGCAGCCACTTGGCAGAGAAAATGAGGTACAGACAAATGAGGGTCTGTTCACAGTTGACACCGTTGTAATGTGAAAGAGCCTACACGTGAGGTCTGCCGAGCAGAGGTATAATAATGTTGTAGGCACTTTGTCTTTAACAAAACACCTTTCTGGAGAAATGTGTTACTTGCCTCGTGGGTGGGGAATTGTCTCTGAACCCAATCAGGATTAGTCACTGGCCCATGACTATCTCATTTTTAATAAATAATAATTTTCTCAATTCAGCGCTAGCCAGTTTGTCTGCTTTCAGAAGATAGGATATGACTGTTCCCTGTTTCCTGTATTAATAATCCTCAGCATTAGAGGGTTAACCCTTGATGCACTGAACGCAGTTCTTGCTCTTGGAGCCTGAGAGGTCTGTGTCTTCTCACCTGATATGTTGCACACATCTTTCAAATGAATTTAAAGGTCAGTGCCTTGTGCATGAGATTCAGCCAGCACCTGAGCATTTGTGCAGAAGGCAAAGAGCAATCTTGCTACTGCCTCAAGCCCCCTGCCCCCCTCCCCTGTTGCCTTTTATATCCCTTCTGCTCATCTGCTCAAAGAGTACCTGGCTTGGGCCAAGCGTAGTGCCATGTCCATCTGACAGAATCACACAGCTGTAGGAAAAATTGTAAGAAAGATTCCTCAATAAAAGAAAAGGCTTCTTCCATCAGTGAGGCATGCCCGTCAAGAACATGAGCTGTGTGGTGCACCCTGGTTCAGGTCCTACCTCGCCTCCTAGCAGCTGACCAGCCTTGGGCCTGAGCCTTAGTTGTCACAGTTCAAAATGCTCATCCCCTCAGCTCGGCAGAGCAGGACTGCCGGGACGTTGATGTTTCTGGCAATGATAAGCTCTAGATGAGGGGTCTGCAAGCCCTGGTCCATGGGGCAAATCCAGAGGGCCACCTGCCTGTGCACAGCCTGCAAACTCAAAGAGTTTTCCCATGTTTGAATGGCTGCATTTCAAGTGCTTGTATAAGGAGCTATACGATATCCTTGATTTCATCCTTTGACCCACAAAGTATCACGTATTTGCTACTTGCCCCTTTAAGAAAGAAGTTTGCCAAACTCTGCTCTGGAGTAATATGAGTCACATAGGTAATGGTAAATTTTCTGGTTTTGTTTTTAAAAGGAAAAAAAGGTGAAAACAAATAGGTTCCATTAATTGTAGTATATTTTCTTTAGCCAATGTAGTTTCACTTCAACATGTGGTAAATATAAAAATTATAAGGGAAATATTTTACATTCAATTTTGGACAAAATTTTTGAAATCTAGTGTGATTTTGTACTTAACAGCAATTTTAATTGGGACTTGCCAACGTCTAGTAGGCTTGTGTGCCTGGCAGTGGCCCTGGTGGATGTGGCCGTGTTGGATGGTGGCATATCTTCAGAGTTGGAGCCAATTTATGCGCCCGACAGTCACAGCACTCACAGAGAAAGCGCAGTATAAATCCCAGAGTCAGCTTCCTTTTCAAAGTCATGTCATACCTGGATTTAGATGGCACAGCTGCCCCCAGTGACTACATTCAGAGCCGCAAATAGGGTCCCCACTGGCAGATTTTCTTGGATGTGTTTCCTGGGGACAGAGTCCAACCACCATCCCCAGGGACTTGATGGAGAGCTCATTTCTGGCCTCACTGGTGCTCTGTCAGTTCCAAATCCACAGCTGGCTATGTAACCTGTGAGGGCCTCTGGTGTGTGCAGCCTGGGCTCCTCCGTGGTGGTAAGGGACGGCTGTGCCCAGCTGCAGCACTCACCAGGGCCTCTTCCCTCCTGTTCCCAGAAAGATAGCGCCCCAGGCCCAGGTCTCAGCTCAAGCACAGGGGAAGGCCGGAGCTGCCCTGCTGTGGTGATCAATTCCTGTGAGTGCTTGCCGCCAGCAAATCCATGACATTTAATTCTTGGTTAAAGTCTCATCAGCCCCATCAGTCTATGACAATAAAATGAATATACGTTGTGGGCACACCAGACAGTCTCTGCAGATGCCTGGGAGGTCACAGC
Organism: Ictidomys tridecemlineatus; assembly: GCF_052094955.1. Taxonomy (NCBI): domain Eukaryota; kingdom Metazoa; phylum Chordata; class Mammalia; order Rodentia; family Sciuridae; genus Ictidomys; species Ictidomys tridecemlineatus. The sequence continues at coordinate 87,136,295 of NC_135483.1, forward strand.
TCCAGGCCCTAGAGTCTCCTCCTGCAGCAAAGCCTCATTCCCACACCCTGGGCCTCGGATTTCCCAAGATTCACTCACAGCATGTGTCTGTGTCTTCAGTGAAACGTTTTAGATACTTTCTTCCTCTGTGGCTGTTCAGGGTCAAAGGGGAGTAGGCACTTTACATAGGAGAGAAGCTTTCCTTGCAGCCACCAATAGAGTAAGTGAGTAAATGGTGGTCATGTCAGGCAGGCCAGGGGCTTGAACCTGAGCTGGTGTTGCAATACCAAAGGGGCCATTCCTTGCTGGGCCCCAATCACAGAGGTCCTAGGCCTGAGAATCAGCATTCCTAACAACTTCCCCAGGAACATGGAGGCTGCAGGTCCAGGAACAATGCTTTGAAGACCATGAATCCAAAATTTAGTAGGATTTTACTTTGTTTTGGCTAAGTCTGTCTCTATATCACTCTTCCTACCTCTGATTGAACATCCCTGTCTGCAAACCTTCCAGTTAATTGAGGGGCTCCTCTGACTTAATAGATGAGATTTTTAAAACTGGAACCACATCCTCTTTTAGTCTTTACTAGCTTCTATTTAAATCAATTTACCATGTTGTACAAATATATTTAGAAAGAAAATTTTCTATCATAACATAAATAGAATTTCAATATTTCTTACTATAAATAGGAAGGTAGCATTAAACTAAGACCCAATTATTAAAATAAAAAATAAGAAAAAGCTTTTCTGAGTATATTGCCTCAATTATCTCCTGGGCTGAAGTGGTATATGTAACCCACTTGGAAAAATATTGGTAAGAAAGGAGGTCAGTCCTATAGGGATCTCTATTTTCAAAAGAAGACAAATACATTCTAGAATAATAGAGATGATAGCATCTTGGCATTTTCTACTGCTGCCTTTGAACAGCAGACACCGCGGGCCACAGTGCAGCAGCTAATGCCCAGTTCTGCATTCCACAGGGCCCCTGGGTCAGCTGGGAGGGCCCCCGACTCGTGCTTCTTTGTGGCAAGATGAGCTGAATTCAACTCAGCCAATAAAGTCATTCCAATTTGCATTTCCATAAACCACCCTTCCATTTTCCAAGTATGACTTTCATTTTTAGGACAAAGTTATTCAATCAATGGATATGCAGTCCCTTTAAAGTGATATTTATCACCCTTGAAGAGTCTTATTGCCAAATCTTAATAGTCTTTCTTATAACAAAGGCTTAAATTCACTACCAAGATGAAGAGGCGGAGCTTGAATGAGCTTTGCTGAAGCATCTCATGATGAAGTAGATTGAAATCGTAAGATGGGTGACCTCCTAGGGTGGGCATCAATGCCCCTGTGTTTCCTGGAGGCCGTATAGGCACTGTGGGGCTCAGTGCACCTGGTGCTGCCAGGCTTCCACTTGCTAAAATCTGGACAGTCCCAGTACAACAGGAGGACTGAGCATATTTGGGACCTGGTCCTCTCTCTCTCACCCTAACCCATTCCTTTCTCCAGTCTTCACCCTGCTTGGGTGATGACCATGCTGGCAGATACAGTGGCAGAGGAGCTCAGAGGTCACCACACAGACACCTCACTCCTAGACTCATTCACTCTTGGAACAAAGCCTGCCACCAATGTCTGGCTTCCCAGGGAGACTCTGGGGAGGCCCTCCCTGGTAGTGCATTTGACAACGTGTAATTCTTTAGGATGATCCCTTCTCCAATTCGACTATGGGGGAAGATATGCTATTTTTCCATATGAAGACTCAGACTTAACTTTAAAAGTATTAGGATTAGCAAAAACTTTGAAATATTGCATGAATCCAGCTTGGGTTGAAAATATCCAATTGACTGACTCATGAAATTCTAGGTAATTGAACTTGTGGAGTCAAGTAGACAGGAGAGTAATAAAAAAAGGTCCTCTGCTAACTACTTCAGCTCAGATGCTGTTTTTGTTTGTTTGTTTTTCTCAGTTCAAAACCTGACTGGGGTTTGCTCCGTGGGGGGGAGGAGACTGGCTTGGCCATGCCCGGATGTCATGCGTAATGAAAACAGGAGGGGCTCCTCTCTGCATCCCCCATATCAAGACATCCCTTGCTTGTTTGCTGGGAAGCAGGTTTAAGGGCTGGGGAGCAGGGCAGTGCTTGACATTGCTCTGAGGCTGGACTGGAGACCAGAAATTGGCCACCTCCTGCACCCTAAGGTGTCTGTGCCCTTGAACATGTGGGCTCAGAGGAAAGGCTTGGCCCTCTAACTAAATTATTCACTTGAGTACCGGAGGAAGCTGAAGCAGAGATTTGGAAGCATTGTGTGAAGGGTTCAGGAGGCTGGCTGATGGAGGCAGGCTCCTGTACGGCCCACCCATCTTTTCCCATGAGCATCAGTAGGTGGGGATGAAGGGAGGGAGACATTTGGGGAGGCCAGGAAGGGCAGGTAGGTGAATGACAAGTTTGGTTTGTAAGAAAAAGCTCTGTAGGATCACAGGTACAAACTAGAGGGCACTTCTAAGTGGCACATAAGGCAAACAATGGCACAACTGGCAGCACAACACGCAGGGGACACATGGACTGTGGTCATTGAGGATGAGGCTGTCAGGGGATTTCATCATCCATGGAGTGTCATTCTCTTTGACTCCAGCCCGAGTGCTGAGCTGTCTGAGTCCAGACACTTAGTGGCAATCCTTGGTATTTAAATGTTAGCAGCTAATCGACAAACCAAAGGCCATCCAGCAGATACGGTGGCCTGTGGGGCCTTCCTGCCATCTGCTCCATTGTGCACATTTGTCCTAGGAACAGAGTCCTCAGCTGATTCGGGAACGGGTGAAGCCAGCATGGAGGCCTGGCCTGCGCTCTGAACATGAGCAAGCGACTGCAGACAAACTTTCAAGGTCAAATTGATTATTCCCCAGCTTAGCCAGGCAGTAGCTCCCTAATCATGTCAGAAGGCAGGATTATCTCTGATCATTTGAGCTAGGACTCTGGACAGAACATAAAAAGCAGTATTTAAATAACACATGGTCATGAATGAAGGATTTACTGCAGTTTCTTTGTCTACACAATCAAATGGTGGCGGCTCATTTTGCCCTATTAGTGGAGGGGTTTCCCAGGTTGTTTGGGCTCTTGGGTACTGCAGACCTTCCTATTACGAGATACCTCCAGGGAGAGAGGGAAGCTCTCCTTTGTGTCATGGTGGTTCATATTCGCAAGACTCTGCAAAAATACAGGCAACTTATTGGCCAAATAACCCAGAATTTGGAGCCAGAATACCTGGTTCTATGCCTGAGATGCTTGGCTTCTCTCTGTGTACATCTCTTTGCTGCTCAGTCCTCAGTGAGCTCACATCAGTAGCTTGAAATTAGCCATGACGGGAGTGTTTACACCATAGAAATTGGCAAACATTACAAATTAAGGCATTTCTTCCTTGGAGAGCAGAGCTCCTTGCTAAACACTTACCAGGATCCTTCAGGTATCTTTCACTGCTGGAATATCTCCTCTACTTCTTTCTTGATATCTGAATCTAAGTTGCATTCCTCTTTGACATTATATTAATAACTTGCTTGCTGCTCCAGAAATATAAAATAGAGGAAAGCTTCATAGTAAATGAAATCATTTTCTACTTCAAATCTCTTCAAAAATCCTCCCCTCTAAAAAAGCTGCTAACAACAAGAACCTGCATTTGATGCTCAACAATGCAAAAGACAAGGAATATTTGAATCATTTGCAGAGCTCAGTCTTGAGACAACTGTGTCCTGCAGAGTAGTAGCCAGTAGCTGCCCCAGAGAGGACAATCAAGGAAGACCATCATTTGGAGTCCTGCCCACTGACATCTTCTGTTTAAAACGGAAGGGGGCACAGCCAATCCACCCCGGTGTCATCTAGGACAGTGCAGCCTAAGTGCCCTACAACCCTCCCCCAACACTGAATTAACCGGCCCTCCCCTTCCCTCCCACCAGTCACTTTCTCCATCTCAATTCTTCAACTGTGTTGTTAAAGTGGAAATTTATATAACAGTCTTTCCTCTTACTCTGTATTCCTTGGAGGCTTAAAAACTTGGTTCTTATTGATTTGTACACATCTTGGCACTGACACACAGTAGGCCCTCAATCAAGGTTTCTTACATCAGTGAAGTAGTCTCTCAGAAGGGGAGTAATTGATATTTAAAGAACAGTCACTCCAATTCCTGCTTTTCTGGCAACAACTATTTGGGGAAGTTTTTGGCTTAACTGCATGTAAGGCTCTTAGATTTTAAAGGAGGAAGATGCACATCCCCACGCTCTGTCCTGGGGAGTGAGGTGGCATTCTGCTTAACACAATAAATTCCTTGTCCTCAACACCAATTTTTGCTAGGTTTATTTCTTTTCTCCTGGAAACTTTCAGAGTAAAAACCTTTAGCAGAAAAAAACAATTTAACAAGATAGACATTTAGTTCAATAGAAGAATTTTCCTGGTGTGAAAAAATAAATTACACAAAGGACTTTGCCTCTGAAAGATAATTAATAAAAACCTTCCCATGTGATGACAAATCTGACATCTTGTCTGCAGTTGGCAGAGAAGAAAGTGGGGAGAGCTGCAGTTAGAAGAAAATGTTCCACTTCACAGTGAGGCCGAGCCCGAGCTGGTAATTATTTCTAATCAGGAAAAGGTCATAGTCTAGTTGCTCAATTGACACAACATCAGGCCCGGATGTGTAATTATTCACATTGGTGAGGTCTCTCTATAGATTTTCCTGATTTCAGCGGTAAATATTATTGCAGTATGAGGAATCACCATGACCCTCTCCCGGACATTATGCACACAATGTGCTGATGAAACGTCTCCCTTCCCTCAGGTAGACTGCTCATGTTGGCGGTAGACTGAATAACGGGCCCCTAAATACATCCCCATCCCAATTCCCCGAGCGGGAGATGGTACCTGGGTTTCCCAGGTGAGCATGTTTCATCAGAGCAGTCCTCATCCAGGAACCCAGAGGAGTCTGAGTTAGAAATAGGAGGTGATGTGAAGAGGAAGAAGAGAGACAGCAACAGGAGAGGTGATGCTATCTATGCCTCTGGCTTCAGAGGTGAGGAAGAAGGCCCCAAGGCCAGAATGCAGGTGGCCGAGCGGGAAGGGGAAGAAAAGATTCTCCTGGAGCAACACAGCTGGTGGTCCCATTTTAGACGCCATGACTGTAAGATAATAAAGGGGTTTGTAAGCCCCTGAGGTTTTGGTTTGCTGTTATAGCAGCAACAGGAAACTAATACAGGAAATCAGAGCCTGAGGACTGGGGCCGGGGGTTTTCTTTGAGAAGTGATCCAGGAAGCAAGAGTGGGGGCAGGAGGGCAGGGCAGGGAGGAGGACAAGAACCGATGGGCAGTCATGATGGTCACTCCTGTAGACAGCCAGGGGTCCGCCTTTCAGTCCTCAAGGGGCACTTGGAATATGTCTCAGAGGTGTCTCAACAAAGACAGGAAATGGTTGGACCCAAGTCCCCTGTCCATGGTTCCAGTGGACACCAGGTTTTGTGTAGGCCAGACAGTTTCCAGCGCCTGGCTTGTGGTAGGTTGTCATTATTTTTATTATCTCACCCAAGAGGACCTCGTTCAGGGGCTCCTTTGCTTGACCTGGAGAAGCAGGTCTTACCTGGAATTTGGCCCCACTGATTCAATCACCAACCTTTCATGAGTAGACACAAAGGCCACCTACTCTGGGTAGCCTTGCCTCTAGATTTTATTCTTTCAATTTGTTAATTGAATTTCTTGCAAGACTGTTTTATCCTTGGGTTTTTAATTGGAGCCTAGTAAATTAGTCTCAAAATCTTAACGGGGAAGAGTTAACTTCATTTTGAAAAAAATTGTGATTTCATTGAGTGGATAGTTTGGCTGTTTTAGCCAGATTCCAGAAGGACATGCATTGTCTATTCAGTCCTAATTTGAGACAACAAAACACCTTCAAATAATCTTGTAAACAACCCAGAGCTTGTTATCCCTGCCAAATTGCTCTCTGCTTCTTGAACTGACATGCCATGGTATTTGTATTTATCAGAGTCCTACATGGAACATTCTTTCTTGTGCTTTTCCACTTTACAAAACTCCCATTGTTTTTCCAATATGCCTGGACCCCTGGCTGTCTTCAGGGGTGACCATCATGATTCTTCATCACATCATTTCTTTGTAACATGACCCAGTCCCTGTTCTCATCTGAAGAGTGATGAGAACACTCTTTATTTCCATAGCACAATTTCCATGTTAATATATATCATAATTAATAATAGAAATGCTAGCACATAGCACTTACTGTGAACCATTTTCTGTCCTAAACTCTTTGATTTCTGAGCCCCACAACCAATAGAAATAGATATGATTATCAGTTATATTATTGCATATAAGGAAACTAAAGTACAGGGAGGTTAAGTAAATTGCCCAAGATAGCACAGCAACTAAATGGAAAAACTGGGTCTTGAACACAGGCAGTCTAGTTCAAAAATCTTTGGTCTGAGCAACTTCCTCGTGAATTCTCAATAGATAGAGACACATGATACATTAGATGCCTATGTGTCTCTTTTTTTGTAGATAATAAGTTTATTAAGGCCTTTGTTTATTTTTCTATCTCTAGCATCTAGCCCAGACTGGCAGATAATAGAAATTTAAAATTTTGACAAGAGTATTAATGAAACAGTGAAACCAGTGCCTCTATAATAACAGTAAATCAAAATGCCCTATAATTTACAGAAAGATTACTAAGATAAAAGAGAAGGGCCTCTGGGCTGGGGTCATCTCACAGCGGCAGAGCGCTTGCCTAGCATGTATGAGGCATTGGGTTCGATTCTCAGCGCCATGTATGTAAACAAAACAAAGAAGCATTGACAACCAAAAAAAAAAAAATGGAGACAGGGCTATGCCTCCTGTTTAAGCTCAGGAAAGAGCATGTAGGATGATTCCTGCTGCAGTCTTGTCCTCGGGCTTTGAGGTCACAAACTCCCTTCCACCTGGGAGCCCTTCTGCCCCAGCTCCCCTCTACCTCTCCTCCCTTTTCCACTCTCTATTGATTTGCCCAGATTAGAGCTTGATAATCCAAGTAAAGGAACCAGTGTCTCCTGAGTATCTGGGGTCAAGATGGTGCCACACCGGCCCTGAGCTGTCTGTAGCTGCGGGGACAATCTGCCACACATTTAACAACTTGAAACAATGCAGATTCTTTTCATACAGTTTTCACATTTTTTATCTTCGGTGCACTGTGGCTGTGCATGGTGGTGGGAGCTGTCACAGCTTCACACGTGCACACAACACAGCAACATTATTTGTTCAGTATCACTCCCCAGGATTTCCCCTTTCCTGTTCCCTACACCTGGTCCCTTTCCTCTACTCTACTGAACTCCTTTGGATTTTCATGAGATCTTCCAACTTTTCTTTCCCTTTTTCCTCCTAGATTCCACATAAGAGAGAGAACATACAACCCTTGACCTTCTGAGTTTGTCTTACATTGCTTCACATAATGTTCTCAAATTCCACCCATTTTCCTCCACATGACATGATTTCCTCCTTCTCCATGGCTGAATGTGCTCCACTGTGTATATACACACATTTCCTCATCCGTTCACTCATTGATGGACACCTAGCTGGTTCCAGGGTGGTCATTGTGAATCATGTATTGACATAGTATGCTGGCTTTAATCTAAAGGCCACAAGTCCAGGTGAGTCTTGCTGGGCTAACGTCAAGGTATTGGCCACAGGGTTTGCCACCTTTTCTTCAGTCCTTGAAGGAGAACCCTCCTTTGCTGTTCTTCTTGCACTTTCTAACTTCTAGAGGCCACCAATGCCTTGGCTCCTGGACCGTTTCTCCATCTTCCAAGCCGCAGTGTCTCCTCTCACACCACATCCCGCCTGTCCTTCCGCTACTCCAGCTCTTTCTTTGACTCTTCCCTTTGTTTTCAAAGGTTCCTGTGATTGAATCCATCTGGTGTAGACCTGTGACCGCCTTCCTGTGTTGAGGGCAGCTGGCCATTGTCCCTCATTCCCCTCTGCCATGTAACCTGATGTGTTCACAGGGTGTGGGGTTAGGGTGAGCACATTCTGGGGGCCACTACTCCATCTTCTCTTGTTCTTGTTGTCTTCTTGAGGTCCCCCAATGACTGCACACTGTGGATGGCTTTGTGGTCATACTACCAAAGTGAACCCGGTTGGTGGTCCTGGTGCAAAGGTTTGCTAAAAGTCAGAGAAAGGGCCAGACTGGATGAGTTTTGGCTTCTGATACCCTGATTTCCCAGATGCATGCAGCTTCCCTTGAAATAACTTGAAGGAAAGATGTCAGGTAGTATCAAGGAGAGACAAGGTCCAGGGGCCAGGATGCTGGATTCCACATGTGAATGGAGAGCAGGACTCACTTTTGGCCTCCCCTGGAATCACAAAATAATTCCAAGTGTTTGTTGTCTTAATGGCCTGAACGGTGACAGCTGTTCTACCTTCCTGAGGCTTTTAAACAGCGGGGACATGTTAAGGAAGTCCTAGTCAGCCAGAGGATTGCTGAAGATAACCGCAGCTGCACTGCATGGTGTGCACACGGGTGCACATGCGTGTGTGTGTGCGTGTGTGTGCACCACAGCTCTTAGAACTGTTCCTTTCCTCTGTGCTCTTCCTGTCGACAGTGTGCCTTTATAAAGCCTCCCCAGACTCTGGACCTTTGGTCCACGGTAGATAAAGAATCAATTACAATGTGGTGCTGTGACATTTTTATAGCCTCCAACTTGGAGAGAGTAGCCTTTCTTCCCCACCAATCCAACACTACCAAATTGGTTCCCATAGACCAACTGTGGTAAGAGAAACCGGAGGTGTTTTGTGGCAGGGATAAAGTAGCTGTCCATCCAGCTAACAGCAAGTGCAGAGTGAGCCAGTGAGGGGTGGACAAGGAGCTGGGGGACACCAACGAGTTCATCTGGAAAATATCAGTTGGGAGCCAGCTCAGGAGAGGATGCCATCCAGGTGGTCCCGGCCTGTGGAGATAATTATTTGTGGCAGGAGGTTTCTTTTGATTTTTGATGGTTTGAGGACAGTTGTGTCAGCTTTTCTTTTAGTTTGCTATTTCTCCCCAGGAACCGGGATGAGTCCCCAGAGCCGTGGCAGCTCCCTGCCGAGCTCCTTGCAAGCTAGTGATCTGTGGGCTCAGCAAGCTGCTGGGACAAACACCCCCAAGTCTCAGTGATGTGACACAGTGGGTCAATGCTCCTTGCTGGTGGCTCTCCTGGGTCCCCGTCGTCTTTCCAGTGTCTGACTTCTGGGCTCTTGCTTTTAGGTGACCCTGGCCCTTGGTAGCCCTGCCTTTCTGTTTTCTTGGGTAGGGCAAGAGAGAGGGTCCCGCAGGACATTTCAGGGACTGGGCCTAGTAGAAGTGACAGTCCCTCTACCCTCTATCTGTGGGCAAGTGCTTGGGAGGTCCCATGGCCCTGCCACTTCAAAGGAGCCAGCAGCACAGCATGTGGCACCATTGTGACACATGTGGAGAAAGCAGGGATGGTTCTTGGCTGTCCCAAGATCTAAAGCATGGGTGGCCACCTCAGATGCCTGAAGGGCCAGGCGAGTGGCACCTGAATGCAGTGAGCAGGAGCAAGGACAGGGCCACAGGTCAGCACCAAAAGGCCACTCCACGTAACCTGGTGATCCAGCTCGGTGACACAGAGCTCTGGCCACACTGGCCACATCATCCCACTCATGCCAGCTGGCAGCCCGTGGTCTGGGAGAGGAAGCGCACTCCAGAGTTGGCTCCACTCTCGAGTCAGTACCTGTCAGGATAAGCGAGCCCAGCCCAGCCGGCTATTTTTAAAACTGAAAGTTCTGTGCTGCGTCAAAGAAATGAAAGCTAAAAAGAGAAATACGGGTGACATGAGGACACGCTCAGGGGAGGACATGGTGTCCTTTCACAGAAGCAGCCTAGATGCAGGCGTCCCTGACCTCCTCACTGCCCGGCTGACCCCACCATGCCAACGCCCTGCTCTTCCCCTCTTGGACTCACATCCCTGCTCTCACCATCTGTATGCTTCTGAGCACAGATATCCACTGAGCAGTTCTATAGTAGCAACAAATAATATTCTAGCAATAAATGTCAGTGTCTGCCCCAGGGAATATCAGTGAATCATGTGTATTATTATTAGAAATAATAATAAGCATTTATTGAGCAGTTATTATGTGCCAAGTGCTACTTATGTCTCTTTACAATAATCAACTCACCCTATCCTCATGATATTCTGCAAGATTTCAGTATTACTCTTCTGTTCAAGGAAACTGAGGCACTGGTCACTTGTCTTATTCCTCCACTATACACCAGAATTTGTACTGAACCAGCAAGGCTCAGACCTGTGCTTATTGTCTGCAGAGATGTATCTCTGCTTTCAGGGCAGGCTGATTGTAATTTTCCAGTAATAGGAACCTGTTAGTGATCATAAAATTTTACAATTGTCATGTTTTCAAAGGTGTATTGGTTACCTGTTATTTATGAGAGGCAAGATGATGCATAAATGAACCCAAGAACAATAGAGGAAGACCATTATTGCCTGGCATTAAAAATAAACTCGGAATGCCCACAGCACATACTCTGGCAGAGGTAAAGAGGGCTTGGGGAACAGCATGTCTAGGTCTTCATACGTGTAGTATCTCATAATGTTGGAGAAGGCTTCCTGGCTCTGGCATAATGTCCCAGAGATATTCTACCACAATGAGGGGTCATGCTTTATATCTCCCTCCCAAACTTAGTGGGATTGAAATTAAAGAGTGGCTCTCCATGCTGAGTTCACAAACGGACACTGTTTTGAATCCTGCTAAGTTGTCAATGGGCGATAGAACTTAGAACACTCCACCATAGCTGGCCAGCAAGAACTTCGACTTTGGGAAGCCCTCAGTTAGTCTGGATTCTTTCTCTGAATGTAGTTTTATAATCCTGGAGATGCGCTACCTGATACCTGATATTGACGCCAAAGAAAACAGGGCTTGATGGTTCAGGATAAGCCACCATCCCTCTGCTTATACAGCCAGTCCTTACTTTTGATCTCAAGGAGGGAATATCCCTTCTGCAGGTGATGCCCTTGACACCTCTGTGCCAGTTTGACATGCTCCCTAAGGGACTGTGCCTTCCTTTCAACTTAGGGATTCATTTCCGTTAGCTGATTAATTATGTAGGATCTGCCCAGCCATGCTCCTCTTCTAGACCATGATCCTGTAACTGATCATCTGTTGACCACTCTTCCTAGACACCGCCTTCCTAAGTGCGTTCTGTGAATCAGCCTATCAGATCCACACAGCCATGCACAGGGCCCCCAACCTTCCTTGATAGATGAGAAAACCCAGGTCCTGCTGAGCAGCCATGAAGCAAGCCACATCACATGGTCTGTGACGGGTGGAGCCAAAATTCAAATGGGAACAATGGCTTGAGAGTCCTTGCATTGAACTGCAAGATTATCACCCTTCTTTAAAAGTTTCTGGGCAGCATCTGGCAAAGCCCTAACTGAATTCTAGGAGTTTAGCAAGTCTTCCTGAGTGAGCGAGTGCATGATTTGACAAGCTCTTACCTCACCAAGTCACCCTTGTCTACCTGCTGAGTACTTTTATGTGATGAATATTTAAGCTGAATTTTGATTGGTAGATGAACTGACACAAGAATTTGCAGACAAAACTAGGCCTGTGGGACATTTCTGACCCCACCCTCCTAAGGGTCAGTAGTTGGAGAAGGTTCATTTTTCTGCCCCCTCTTTACAATTGTAGAGAATCCTGAATAGACTGTGGCAGGGCTTTATGATGGACTGAGTCACGGGAAGACAAAAATGGAGAAAACTCCCCCACGGAGCAGTTAGTTCCTCTCATGCTTGGAGAGCTAAGCGCGGCATCCCTGGGGAAATTGCATCTCCCTTAATATGTACAGGGAGCAGAGCTCATTGGTTAATGGTCTGGGATTTGAGGGCAGAATTAGCCAATTAGAAGGTAACATACGGTTGTAGGCACAGGGGCCTGGAATAACCTTCACCTGCTGGCTACTTAACCAAATTAGCATCAGCCAGTTATCGATTTTCTGCTTGTAAAATCGCAAATTATTCTGAGTGCTGAAGCTGTCTGAGATGGTGTATATGCCACTTAGGATGCCAGTGGTGCCATTGCTTTGGAAGTGATGTGTCAGAGCCTGGTCTCAGGATGAGGCAAGTTTTTACAAGCAGATCTGCAAGACCCTGTACTAGAGCACCCTCCGCCCTCTGATCTGAGAAAGATGATGTCGGGCGATGGGATGGCACTTTCATTTCAACTTCTCTGATGTGGCTCAGGCCGGCTGCATCATGAACCTTCTGAGAGGGATTCTTGCCCCCATTCCTTGGGGTTCAGTGGATTTCAACAGGCTGGTATTTAGAGAGATGCCCTGATTCCACAGCTCCTAACCTTTGGCATCCTCTTCTGAGTTTGTTGGCAGGGATGATAATGAGCTTTCTTCAGCTGCCTCTGTGCAGTGGTTGAGAATGGGGTCCAGTGTCAGAGTCTGGCTTCCTGAGAAGCAGATACCCAGTCAAGGACTCCAGCACAAGCTGTCGATGTGGAGGACTGGTCTCGGAAAAATACTGAAGGGGCTTGGAAACAGGCCCAGGAAGAGAGAGCTAAGGAAAGGTGACTCATGCCAGATACACAGTGGGGTTGCAGCTCAGATCCAAGTGGGGACTGGGAGGCAGCTTGTACCCTTCAGTAGTCTCACCTGAAGGGAGAGGGAGCCGGGTATTTACGCACCCTTCCACCTGTCAGTGATTGAGGGCTGCTCCTGCCATGTCAGTTTCCCAACACTCTTTACTTGCACCAATCTCACAGTGAAGTAGTCTTCCACGGTTTTTAGAGAAATATCCAGGGAAAAAAAAAAGAAACCACAAAGTCCTCCCTGGCGGGGCCTAAGGGGAATGGACAGGGCTTAGACTGTGTATAGACTTAGAGGAAATTTAGACCTGAACTCAAGTCCTGACTCAACCCAGCCTAACTGTACATCTGGGGCAAGCTGGTGACCTCTAAGGCTTTAGGTCCCTCCTCTATAAACTCTCTCTTACATTACTACACACTTTGCAGAGCCACCGAAGACAGTAAGTGAAATCATACACATATAGTGAGCTTAGCACAGCTCTTGGCATATGGTAGAGACTCAAAAATGTCAGTTTTCCTTGTTAAGTATTATGGGATGTATTCTCTGTGTCAGTGTGTGTGGTACTCAGTGTAAACAGGCAAGGAAAAGAGCTAAGGCCTATCCTCATGGATTGTATGATCTTTGTTTACTGGACTATAAGTTCATTTCTTACCCGAGTTACACCTTGCCGGGAAGAGTATCATATACTTTGATATTTCAAAGCTGATAACCTAACTTTCTGACTGATAGATAAAGTAAGTAGCCCAAGTATTTGCAAAGACAAATTTGAGCCTATGGAAGTAATTGTAAATTTAAAATTATATGGTAGCCAAAACTCACAAAAGTCAAAGAAGCCAGTAAAATTAATTTTAACAATGTATGTATTTTGCCCCACATATATAAATATGTGTGTGTATGTATTAGCAGTTCAATGCATAATTAATATAAAATTATAGTTAGGTATTTTTTTTTATTCTTGTTCAGTTACCAAAATCCAATTGTTTTTTATTCTATCAGTGTCTAAAATTGGGACCAGCTGCATTTCAGGTGCTCAGAAGCTACCCCTGGCTTGTGACCACCACCACCGTAGTGGGCTATGGTGCAGAGGCTCAACAGGCCTTAGGTTCTATTAGAAGTCACATCCAAAGGGAACGTCTCCTCTCTTTTCCTTCCTCCTCAGAGATGACAACGCTCCTTTGCATGTATGAAATTAAAGTTGGTTTTAACTTGGGCATCACAGGAAACTGACAGTTTCTATAATGAAGTTTCACACATGGAGACCATGGTGAGATTCTTAGCAGGTGTAAAAATCTGATGATGTTATTTATTTAACTGCAACTTAATGGAAGCTGCAGCAGCTGTTCCCTTTTGTGGATTTTCCAGATCTCATTGCCAAAACGCCTTGTTGGTAGACCCAGGAGAAGTATCAACTTCCCTCTTCATTTGGGAACTGAAATTAAAACCTCAGCTCATTTCTATAAGTCACATATCTGGTAAAAATGTTAACAGGGCAAACACACAAGCCACTATTAAAATATTGATGGCCTTGGTTTTCTCAGGTGCTGCTGCTAACATCTGCAGAAGATTTGGACTGCACTCCTGGATTCCAGCAGAAAGTCTTCCGCATCTATCAGCCAGTGGAATTCATCTAGGATCAGTCGATTCTAAACTGTAAGCAGTATCACTTGAAGATGCTTTTGGCCTAGCCTCATATTGGGATTCACTCGTGTCGAGAAATTTGTCTCAGGATGCAGTATTTCCTAAACTACTGTTTTCTGATCATGTTTCTTCTGTCACTGACGGACCCAGGGTGGAGCATCTGAACTGGACACTTGCAGGCTTAGAGGTTAATAGAGTGGCGTGTCTCTCTTTTCAGTATTTCATCATCAGCAGGCATTTTTGCCGTGCTCCCAGGAAAGGGTCTGCCAGCTCCTGTGTGAGTTCTACAGTATGTAAAGGAAATGAAATCCATTTCCCCTGGGCAGACCCCAAGAGCAAAATCTCTGCCTTCCTGTAGATTGCTGTCCTACCTGTAGTTTCTCATACATAGCATTAGATCAAAGTAATGGTGAGACCATGATATTGGCTGCTGGGATTTTTAGACATAAGCATCAAAAATTCTGATTCTTAAAGCTGATAAGATCATTCTCAGAAAGATTCAAAACCTCTCCGGTTTGTTCTGTGGATTAATTTCAAATCCCCCCAAATTTCGATTGATTTCCTTCAAATGTGCATCCTCCAGATCGGTGGTTATAATCACGTCCTATTTTTAACACTAACGTCACTTTACTCTATGTTTAAGGGGGAAGAGGGTAGATTGCTAAATGCACATCAAGCGTGGTTTCTTCACAGAAGCATTTGAAATGGATGGTGGGTGTAACCATTTAATTGTGGGCTCTCGAGCACCGTTCTTTAATGGATGGAAATAAAGGGTATATGGATGGTGGTCTAATGTGGTTGGATGCTTCAAGGCCCCTACAACACCTCTGAACCATTGACCATGAGCTTCATTCCTTTATTCCTGTGGCACGTGACTGGCATGTTTAAAGAAAAGGAGGCAGACAGACAGACACCCACACATAAGCACACGCACACGCACAGTGGCCCTCCTGATTGGGAGGCTGGTGAGCACTTCAAGAGTTGAGAGCAGCACAGTAATGAAGATGCAGTGCAGAGCATTGAGGGGCATCTGAGGTGCAGCCCATGCACATCCTGATGCAATTTCACCAACGAAATCATCTCGATAATTAGAGTCTGTCATGGCAAGGTGCAGGATGGGCACAATAAGTGAATTCCAATATGTGATTTCCTGGTAATTTGATCTCTGCCCGTGACTCTGGGGTCAGGCCACCAGGAGACCTCATTTGTCTTTTGATTTTTGTATTTATCAGAATCAATATATTTCAAATGGAACTTGATTTGTAAGAACGATTTTTTCTGGCTCTCCCTTCCCCTCTTCTCCCTTCTTGTCTGCCTGATTCTGTCCGTCTGTCTGTCTCTCTGCCTCTCTCTCTTAATTTTTTTCCCAGTGATTATCCCAAATGGCATCTATGTTAACATGCTTGGAAATGCTAAGCCACCCTGAGTATGGAAATTAATAGAGTTGGTATGCAAAGCAGGCCTGTAAATGTGATTGCTCCTGTAATCTTCACGACACCAAACAGCTTTTAATTCGCCACTGAGAAGCTGGAAACAATCATACTTTGGGGGATCTTTTTAATTTAAACTAGGCAACACTGTACATTCCAATATCATAGCTTTGTGTGTGCCCGTGTGTATGTGTGTGTTTAATCCCCTAAGTAATTAAGAGGGTTATGGCTGCTGCTTCCGTGTAAGCTAGTAAACACTAAATGACACTGGGTTGATAATCAATGATAGGAAAAAGCCAGTGACATAGGAATTGAGAACATCTACAATTTCATGCTGTTAGGTGTGCTGTTAGGTCAGCAAAATCTGATTAGCCCCTGTCGGTGAGATTGTGTGTCCACTTGTATGACTAGAGTAACACAAAGCCAGCCGACCTGGTGAATGAGTTTTTAGTTCATTCCAAGGCAACGAGCACAGGTGGTTGTGAAGCCGTCTGTGCATGAAGTTCGCTGCCTAAGTGAAGAGGAAGTTGTCACAGACTTGAGGTGAGTGTTGCTGAGAAAACCTGGGTCTCCAGAAATAGCAAGATTTCATGCACAATAGGAAATAAAGAGCCCAAAATATTGAGCATGCTTTCCCACATATCCAACCAAGGTTTTCAGCCAGCCACTGCTACCCCATCTACCCTTCCTTCCCATCGTTCTTTGTTTTTTCCCTTCATTTACTTACAAATAAACACAAAACCTCTGTTTCTGAGATAAGTGTGACTGACCTAGAGAGCCATGATTGGGGTACACTCTTGGAACACCCTCTGACGCAGGCTGACACCTGGGCAAAGGACGGAAAGACTCAGACAGAACCAGACCACTTAAGAAGATCATGGAGCTGCCTATTTGCATATGGAAGACCCAGGAGATGGTTAGGGACACTTTCCTGACATAAATACAGGTCCCTGTTGCAGGGTGGTGGAGGTTAAGAGGAACTAGGTAGGTAATACCGTCTTGGGTTCCCTGGATCATATTTGCACTTTATAATGTTCCTTTATCTTTGCAGTATTGTAGAGTTCTGGTTGCGATCACTGTTTTTGTTTCTGAAGGCATGAACACAGCCTAATTGATCAATTGATGTCTACGCTCTGCACTGTGCTATCAAGTCATCTGCAGGTGTTGCCTCTGTGCCTGACAGATATCCTCTACCTGCCCATACCCTAGACTTGAATTAGCCAATTCTGTGTTTGGCTTTCAGCCGGTTATGGGGAATGTTTATTCTGTCTGTGGCTTCCCGCTCCCTTTGTTCCAACAGTAATATTTGCTTTTATACTTTTTTCATCTTCTCCCTCATTTCTGGGTGACTTATCTCTTTCTGCTTTAACTGTTCCTAGTGGCCACCTCCACTCCTTTTATTTTTCTAATATTTTATTCACTGTTCCCTCTGATACATCTTTCCCTCAGTTGTTCTAAAGCCTTTTATTTCCTTCACATCCAAATAAGTCTTTATTCTACTCTCCTTTCCACTAACTAGACTTGCTTTCTTCTTTAAAAAACCATTTTTCAATAAGCTGCCAGGATCAAAACATAGTGCCCCACTATTTCTTCTAATGTAACCAGCAGAATTCTTCCATTGCATCTTTCACAGTGTGATGCAAAGCCCCCGACTCAGGATAACTTGGGCAGAACTTTCTTGGCTTCATCTCAGTCTTGAAAGGAGAGGTGGAAAGACATGGCTATTCCTGTTTCTCAATGAGAATCACAGGGCAAAAGGGGAAGACAGCTTAGGAAGAAAGACTGAGAAAGGAGGCACTCATCCAAGATCTTGGGCTCAAGGGAGGAATCTCACCAGAGAGTCCCCAGAGGGCCCTGGGACCCAGAATCTCTCACACAGCCTCGTGGTTACTCTTTCTCCTCCTGTACATGAAAATCATGTTATTCCAATAGTCACCTGGACGTTGTTGGAGATGGCCAATAGCCCTGGTTATGGCCTCCCAGCTGACACCCAGATCAGAAAATCTCCAGGCCTAGAGAACAGCTCATCTGGACAACTGACCAAATACCAGCCACAATGGAAAAAATGCTAATTGACAAACCCTTGCTATCATTAAAACAGAAGATTCTACCCTGCTCCTATCAGCTCAGACAGCCATTCCTGACACTGGGGGGCAGGCTGTGATCACTGAAATCCCTAGGGACACCATACTCACAAGCATCCAGCCTTTGCTAGGGGTAGATGAGTCCAGCCTCCAGTGTCTAGAAGGGGCACCTAATTGGCCACCCAACCTCTACCAGGACTGGACTATTCTTTTCCATTTATAATATTGTGATTATTCTTCATCCTTCATGTGGGTCACTTTTCTTAGTCCACAGAAACAGAGACACATAGAAAATAAACACCACATCTAAGTTTATCTATAATTTCAACTTATATAATCACTTTTAGTAAAGAACCTGTATTGGTCAGAATAGGCCATGTTATGCTGTGATAACAAACAGCCCCAGTGACCTAACATAAGCAATGCTTACTTCTCATCCAGGTCATGCAGATGCAGGCCAGGATGCTCTCCTAGGTTTTCCCACTCCCAATGTGAGCTGGTAGATGCAGTCAAGGAAGAGGGTGCTCAACCATCAGCTCAAAAGTGAAATGTATCATTTCTTTCCATTCGATCAGCAGACCCAGTCTTGTAGCCAAACTACTGCAAAGGGGGCTGGAAACTGTGGAGGAGCTCACTGGAACTGGCCAGTCTCTGTGCAGGCACATAACATAACCCTAACAAAACGGGGTGCCTGGCTCAAAAGAAGACCCTGAGAAAGATAGAAATGGAACATAAAGAAGGCAACTGTCTCTGAGGAACCAGGGTCCATGCAGGACAGAGTTGGTCAGTGTAAGAAGGAGAGCAAGGTCACGACCTCTAAGGGTGCCCTGCTGCCCACACAGTGTGTCCTTTTCCTCCCTGCTCTTCTTAGAAATACCTGGGGAGGGTCCTCACCTTCTGAGCATTGTAATAAAGATGGGCGTCAATTGCTTCCTCCTGAGGATTATAGCATTGTAGCTAAGATCACACAGCCTTAAACTCACATTGACTAGGGTTCAAACACCCAGTCATGTTAGCTGTGTGACCATAAGTGAGTCATTTGAACCCTCATCTCTGCCAGAGGGTGACAACAGTCTCAGCTTAGCTACAGCTGATCTAACGAGGGTGGAGACCAGGCGTAGAATTGACCTCTGAACAAGCAGGTGCTGCTTTAGCCTGGATGTCATGTGTCCATTGTTATCATCATCACTCACAGACCTTGGGTAGATCAGTGCCCTTACATGGCCCTCTGAACCCAGCATTCAAGAGGACGAGTCATGCTGACCATTAAAAATCTGAGCAGATGGGGCAGTGTCCCCAGCAGGGGTCCCAGGACATTGGAACTTCATGGATAAGTAGAATTCTTGTATATCTTTTTTAAATCTTGGATTGATGAGAGTATTTTTTTTAAATTGCTAATCCTGAATATGAGAAAAAAAGGTGAGTAATTGGAAAGAGGGAAAACACCACAATTTACTTTCAATCAGAATTATCTCTTAAAGGTCATTTGTCATCAAGAAAAATAAAAGGATTAGGGACTAATTACTGAAGAAAAGGAAGTCAGTCTTTTCATTAAATTGTGTTGTTTGAAAGCATCCCAGATGTCCCCACTGACCACTTGTCACGGGAAACCGCTGGCCTGTGGCAATTGGATGTCACTCTGCACTCTTTCCTGGTGTTCTTCTGGAGTTTCACTATTGTTAAAGTCAGCTTTTTCATTACTGGAAACAAAAGACCTGACAAGAACAATTAGAGGAGGAAAAGTTTATCTGGGGCTCTCCGTTTCAGAGGTCTCAGTCTGCAGACAGCTGGCGCCATTCCCCAGGGCTTCAGATGAGGTGGCACATCATGGCAGAAGAGTGTGGCGGAGGGAAATGGCTTGGGATATGGCACCAGGAGGCAGAGAGAAACTCCACTCTCCAGATACAAAACATATATCCCAAAGGCACGCCCCCAATGCCCACCTCCTCCAGCCACACCCCACCCACCTTCAGTTACCACTCAGTGAATCCCCATCGGGGTATTAATTTATGGATTGGATCAAGGCTCTCTAACCCAATCATTTCCCCTCTGAATATCCTTGCATTGTCTCACAGTGAGCTTTTGGGGGACATCTAATATCTAAATCACAGCAACTCTGTTAGTTCTCCTGGGAAGGCAGGGGTAATTCCTAGGAAATTTCTGTATGAAGTGCCACAGGCCGGTTCTGACAAAGAAAGAACATTTCTGGAAAACACAAGTGGTGGGTGCATGTTAGGGACAGCTCTGGGGACACAGGTACAGCTGGTGCTGATCTGTATGCTGACCATGGCCTTGAGAGTCGACCTTGGCTGTGTACCCCCCAGGTGCTGTGAACCTCCCAGCAGCACTTAGGGGAAAGGTATCTCAGGTGCCCATTTTTACAGAGGGGACACCTAAGGCAGAGCCAGGTGAAGAAATTTTCCCGGCTGGCATCACGTACAGCTGATGGGGTCAAGATCTGAACCCAGGACTCCAGGGCACTGTTGTTTTCCCTGAGTCCTCTGGTCCAGAGTCCCTTAGTTTTTGTTGATGTTGGTGGCAATGCCACCAGGAAATCTGCCACTTGATTTTTCCATCACTTCCATCAACCTGGGTGAGACAGAGAACTTGCACTGCATATGTTTTCTGTTTATAGCCAGGTTTACTCTTCCTCTGTAATATACACAAAAGGAGCAGCTTTTCTTTGTTTGGGATGGACGAAGTGCTGCCTTGTCTATGACCCTTTGCCTCCCCATGGGTCCTTCTCACCAGGACGCTGCCTGGCCATGTCACTGAGACACTGACCTTATTTAGCATCCAGATCGTCCCCGAGTGTGTGGGGTTGCATTAATCACATTTGTACTTAATATACATGAGTCATGGCTTTTGAGGTGTTTTTAATTGACTATAAATCAAACAGGGACTTGAAAAATGAAGGCAATTAATTAAAAAGCTATATGAGGGGTATTTTGCATCCCAACACAGAAAGTGCCTCGACCGTGAGTTAGATGTCTCAACAAAGGCCCTGTTGACCCTGCAGAGAAGATTTCATCCGGATGGTAATACACAGTGGACTTTCCCACCTGGCAGGTGGAGAAATGTGTTTCCCGAGTTCACTCTGACTCAGGCGTTTGTCAGTCCATGTTTTCTATTCTAGAGATCTTCCCAAATCTTTTGCTTTGGCTTTCAGATTTTGTGGCTTTAAAAAAAAATAATGAGTTTTTAAACAAAATTTCCTTCCCATTTTCTGGCCCTCCTTCACCCTAGCTTATATTTATTTACTCTCTGGTTGGGAGACTGATTAACTGATTAAAGTATTTAATGTTACCTGTCCTGCAATCTGGATAGAGTAGAACAAGGTTGAGGTTTCAAGTGGCACATTTGTTTTAAGCTGTCATGATGTGCCAAGGAAAATTACTCTGGTGCCACCTAGCTCACTCCATCATTATGAAGTTGATTATACTTTGGGTTACGATGTGGCTCCTTTTTGCATTATAAAGACTTTTCTCTTAAGATCAACAGAGCTCTGCAGAAATTCAATGTTTCTATAGGTTCCCCCCATGTATTTGTAACAATCTAAGAATCAATTAATATTTATTAGGATCCTCCTATGTGCATATTATTAACTACCTGACAAGTGTGAAAATTATAGTTCACGGACTGAAGGATAAGAGAGGATGGCTCCCACACACCAGCAAGAGAGGTAATGGAATCCAGAGAGTCTTCCCTTGGACGCGGGTCCTAAGTTGCACTGAGTGGTGTGGGGAATGCAGGGGGAACAGTGAGAGCCTCACCAGATGATGACAAGGAAGCAGATGGAGTGCCTGGAATAAGTTATCAGTAAGATAAATAAGTCACTCTGCCATCCCCAAACCAATTGTCCCACAGGTATGTCCTGTTTGGAGGCTCAGTGAGGGATCTAAAGCGTTTAATGAAGGAATTGGTCATCAACATTGAGAATTTCACTATTTAAAATTTTCAACTTCTGAGCAGGTTTGGGCCTCCAAAATAGAGCCTGGATGCAGAACCCCCTGGCTTCAAACACAAGGGCAGCCCATTATCAGCATAGTCAGACATACTGAGAAAAAAAACAAAGCCAAATGAACAAAAATCCATACCCTCCCTGTCCCTAACAGCAATCAAAGTCACCTTCCTGCAGTATCCACTGCTCCTAAGAATGGTGTGTGGGTCCAGTGACATGCCACCAAAGATGCAGCAGCACATGTGCTTCTTCCATCAGATCATTGTTGTTAGTGACAAGAGCTGTCATTCATAATCAAAAAAGCAGAGGGCAGTGCTAAGAGATGAAGGGCCCAGACTGGCTGCCATTGACCAGGGGGCTGTGTGGTCAGACCATGTGGCTGGCTTTCTGGGAGGTCAGAATAGGAGGCAGACAAAAGGGGAGAGTGGTATGGCTCAGACTGGCCTGGAGATATTTCAGAAGTTGAGAGATGGGGTGGTTGAGATGTTTCAGAGGAATGATGAGTGAGAAGGTGGCAACGTGGTGGAACATGAATCCCTGGTGACAGAAGAGCCCCAGAGAACTCCCCAAGACTGAGCAGGAAACTAGGAGAGAAGTGTAACTAAAGACAGACAGAATCACTGGAGTCTGTTCCCAGTTCAGACACTGACCTTTGTGATTCATTTTCTCCTTGGACCTCTGTTACCTCATTTATTAAATGAGAATATCAGAGAGATTTTGGTTATAATTAATAATAAATCAATTCCAGTTAGTTTCAGCAAAAACATAAAAAACTATCATCTCATATGGTGGAAAATTTAAAGGTTTGAGTTGGCTTCAGCAACATCTGGATCTAGAAACTCTAATGGTTGCTATTCCCTGTCTTCCCTCAGCTGTATGTTCTGTAGTGCTGATTTCAGTCTTCACTCTCAGAGGGCTTCTCTCCAAGATGGCTGCCGTTCAACAGTCCAGAGCCTCTCATTTTCAAGTGTTCTAGCAAATATCTCATGGCTAATTCTGCACCAGCTTGGGTCATGTGTCCATCCTTGAGCCAATCACAGAGCCTGAGAAGATCTGGTACTCCTACTGGTGTAGGGAAATGGAGATGCTGTTTCTTGAGATAAAGAAACAATGCTGGGTGTCGTAAGCAGGACAGTCCCTCACGATGGTGCTCTACTTCCTTTAGTACCAACATCCTGTGACTGCAGGCTGCACTCCATGCATGAGAATTTTGAGAAACCAGAACACACACAAATGCAAATGTCTTTTAGGTAGCAGAGGACAGGGACAGCTATCGCATCATGCCAGGTTTCTCGCTGGTGATGTTGGTGAGCAGATTGCTTAATTAAGACTGTCAAATTCTAAGTGCTGCCATTTGGCCTCACTCTTCAACCTGTTGAGTATCTTCACTCACATGATCTTAGAGCTGTTATAAATCTCTTTTATTTCTGTTTTTCTTCAAGGGATTAAAAATACAGGAACACACGGATATACAGGAGCATCTCCTAATTTAAGGTATTGGAACCACATGAATTGGGCTGCTTAATGAGGAAGATATAAATTAGGAAAGATTAAGCATGGCTTTAAATAGTTTGAGCAGCAGGAGATCTTATTATCCTATTGCAGATCTACTTTACACACATGCTAATAATCACAGTGCCCTCGGTCTGTCCTATTTGCCTTGGTTTTCATGGAAATTTTTTGTTAGCTGGAGAACAAAAGGGCAAGGGGTGAAAATTCTTGCCAATGTTTCCCCCCACATTCTTGTATTTGAGCAAATTCATATATGGAATGTGGACAGGCAAGGGATGAGGATGGTCCAGGCTGTGAATGAAGGAAGACGTAGTCATGTGATAGAGGTTGCGAGGGACTGCTGCAGAGTGGACAGTCCAAGCAGCTTTCTCGAAGAAGTCAGGACTTGAACTATGAGAAGTTACCAACCAGTTAAAGACAAGATGGAAAGACACCCCGGCAGAGGGACCAGCCCTTGCAAAAGCCCTCAGGTGGAAAAAGCTTTCCAGGTGAAATACCATGATCCAGAAAGTGTTACCATTTTATCCACAGAACCATCTCAAATGCCTTATAAGCAGGATTATGAACCCCTGTTAAGAGAAAAGAGCATAGAGGGGGACTAGATTGTGCAGGTGGTGTCGGTGGTGGAATGTGCTCTGTTGTCACCTGACTCTGAAGCCCATGATCCTCCACGTGGAATGCTTCAGCCAGTGCTATAGGGAGGGGCTTTTGGCTTTTCCTCCCAGACTTTGACAGCTTCGCAGGGCCATTGGTGTGAGCTCTTGAATCTCTTTGCTTGTCTTAAAACCCACAATGGGTGGTATTTCCAGTCTCCCCACCCTCCAGCTGCTCACTGTCCTCCTCTGTAAACTGGAGGTGATATTTCAATGGTTAAACAAGTTGGCACATGCTGAGGGCTCACCTTGGCTCCTGCCACATGCAAGCTCCATGGAAAGCTTAGTCGATTTTATTATTTGAAGAGTGGGGATGGGGGATGGGGTGGGAATGATGCCATTGGGATGGACAGTGCCAGTGTCTACCAAAGGTGGAGCAGAGAGTTTGGCTCCTCTCAGAGAGCCCACTCTCCTCCTAATGCCCAAGACTCTGAGTCTTCAGGCCCTGTCCTCCTTATCTGCTCCCTCATGCTTGGTCTCTTTGGGCCAAATGTTTTGTAAAATAATGATCTTGGAAAAGTGTTTTAGAAGTGATTCCTCCTGAGCATGGGTCTGGATGTGCTGGTATTAGAGAGATCGTAAAGTGCCCAGGCTGCATATCATCACCTCTGCCGGTGGGTCTGGGGCAGCACCAGGTCATAACATAGATTGATATTTCAGCAGTAAGACTTGAATGTTTACCCTAAGCAGGATAAATAAAGAGCACAGATAGCATCAGGTCAGCTCAGGTTGGGTTTTGCTGTCAAGTGAATTATGGAAACACTCTTGGTAGGCTGACTGCCTGGATTTTGGACTTATAGACTGCACCCTTGAGGAGACCATTCTTGCGAAATGCCTCCTGTCTCTGCCTAAAGAGATTCAGATGGCCTCTTCACAGCCCAGTTGTTTCTGGAGGAGCAGAGTGCCAGGGGGGGGGCAGCCTACCCCCACAACCCCTCTCCTACTGGTGAGCAACTTGGTAAATGACATCTTGGCAGGCCATTTCTGAAAAGTGGCCAACGGCTGCACCAGCCCATTTCTTTCCCATTTGAAGCCAACACAGTTGTCAGCCATCCAGGTTCCGCTGAACCATGCCTGTCAGCTGATTCTGAAGACCTCCCAGTGGGTCTATTTTTAGCTAAAACTGGTTTTAATTTTCATATGTATACATTAAATTCCATGGGGGAAGGATGGATTCCAAATGAGGAAACATTGATTCTGAATAACATGAAAGAAATAACTAGTGCTTGAAAAACAGTTCAAAATATGAGTCAAACCCTCTGAGGAATATGGTTAGCACTGCATTTTTCAGCAAAAGGAAGTTTGTTGAATTAAAGCAGAGACTGAGGGTAAGTGGGGGTAATCCTGCAAGGAAGGCACTTGGCATCAAATTCGAGGTGCTAAGAAAGAGCAAGAGACTTGATTCAGGAAAGACCCAAGTTAGGAAGCAAATGAGTTTGTCATTGTCAGAAGCTCATGGGATGCTCGGCCAGGTGGCCAAGTCCCGGTGTCCAGAGGTGCATAGAGGAGGGTGGAGGGCGTGGCCAAGCACCATACCTTTGTCCTCGCTCAGGGTGGTGAGAGAAGCAATAGCTCCTATGCACAGGCATTGTTAGAGTTCAGATATGAGGTGTCCCCCAGAAGCCCACGTGTGACATGATGCAAGAGTTTTTGGAGATGAAATGACTAGTTTAAAATAGGTCTGACCTAATCTGCTGATTAATTCACCAGTATAGATTAATTACATGGCAATTATAGGCAGATAGGACGTGGCTGGAGGAGATAGGTCCCTGGTATTGCCCTTGGGGTTTACATTTTGTCCTTGGGGAGCAGAGCTCTCTTTTTGCTTCAGGGGTGTCCTGAACTGAACTGATCCTCTGCCACATCTTTCCACCATGATAGTCTGTGTTCCTTCTGCCCAGAGCTATGGGTTCTGTAGTCCATGGACTAACCCTCCTACACTGTGAGACAAATCTATAGTTTTTTCCTCTCAATTGTCCTTGTCATGCATCTTGGTCACAGCCGTGAAAAGCTAGCTGGAACAAGCATGGAGTCTATGCCTGACACGTGACTCCCCTTCTAGATCTCCCTTCTGTTAGGAAAAGAGGAGGCAACTCCAGCAGGAGAGGGCCTAGGCCAACAATAGGTGCCTGGAGTTTGGGCTCATGTTAAACTGCTGCTCTGCTTTCTGCCCAGTCCACTTGGGCTTCCTGTTCCCATCACTCGCAGTTTGGTCACGCACACCTGTCTGGAACGGCGCATCCTGCCACCTGCGTCTAAGGAGGGGTGAGCTGCTCTGTTACAAAGTCCTTTGTCAGCTACATTTGCTGACTTAGTGAGGGTTCTCACAAACCTTGACTAACTCCAAACTTTGAAGAAAGGGATTTAATTAAAATGAAAGAGAATTGTATTGCTCACAGTTTCATCCAAATATCTGAACAAGGAGGCCTCAGAAAGGCTGAACCCTGGAGCACCCGAGGAATTCAGCAACAGAAACTTAGAGCAAACTCTGGCTCTTCCAAAGTTTTAAACTGAAATGCTAGATCCATTTCATTTTGTTTTATATCAAAGCATTATGGCCTTATACTTTTGTTACAAAAAAAAGTCAAACATAATTTTCAAAAAGTCAAAAATGTGACTTACCTACCAATATAAACTAAACACATGTCAAAGATTTTGTTGAACTCAACAATTAAAAGTCAAACCAATAAAATAAGTATGTTTCACAAGATATATGAAGAGCTTGATATTTGTTAAGTAATTTAATCCTAAAGGAAGGGGTGTTAGAGGCAGTTTGCAAGGTCACCTACAAATCTGGTTAATGTCCTTCAGGGCAAATAACTCTAAGCACTGGGGTTATCTTTCCTACTGAATATTACTTGACTCTCTAGTAGAAAGAATCTGCAAATTAATTTCAGTAAGTCTGCAGACTTCAATGAGTAGTAAACGTGGGGTGAACAGATAGTGTTATCTATCTGTAGATGATTAAATAATCCTTCAATGAACGCATTGGTGCCTTGTGTATGACATTGAAAGAATATGGCAACTACCTTTTTGTCTTATTCTCAATTCTTAGTTTTTTTTTTATTAAGAGTATCATAAAATTTAATTATTATGAAAGTTAAATTAAAAGCCAAAGACATACACAATATAAGTTTTTTAAAAGTGAGATTTGATAGGTGAATGATTACTCTGCCACATTGCTTTCAATTACTGTACTTATCTTGCTATTGTTCCTTCTCTAGAAGTCAGGCATTGGTCTGTGGCCCACGTTGTTAGTCTTAAGATGTCTTTACAGGACCAGCTTGGCCCCAGATAGCTTTCAGTTTGGGGTTTATCCAGTTGAGCTTCTGGAAGAGGGGCCAATGGCCTTGGTATTGGGTCAAGAGCCCATTCTGTGGTCTAGTCATTGAAAGCTCCTTCCTTAAAGAAGAGGTTTCTTTAAGGAACAAGCACAAATCAGCATTCAGACAGTCCCCAAGTTCTAAGGGCCTGGGCAGGACTGAGTTCTGGCCAGAGGGAAAGGAGCCTGCCAGCCATGTGCAGGCACCATTTGACTCCCACATGTGAATCTTGTGCCCAGCAGCCCACATGTCCATGGCAAGGCAGCAACTCCCAGGAGCATCACCAGATGATTCGCGTGAATGAAACAGTTGGAACCCACGTCCCCAGGAAGAACAGCACCTTGACAGGGCCTGGCGGTGCTGTCTGAGCTGGAAAAATTAGAGTTGGCATCCACGGGTCACTGGGGAGGGCTCAGCCCCTGCTGATGGGCATTGGTAACGTGCACAGCATACTGGCATACTGTCGCAGGATTGCTAGATGTAGCAGGGTGCGATGCAGACGTGAGCCTTATAAGTAGGTTATTGTTTGATAAATTAGCTATTAGTCTAGCTGAGCAGAGTGTTGATGCAGATAAATTGATCTGCATGAATTTCCTGACACAAATAGCCAAGATTTTTCTGGTTTAGAGTCTTATCTTTCTTAGGAAAAGTTTTCTGAGAAGGAACAATGAAGTCAAGTTGACAGAGGCTGTCTCAGTTCTTGGGCTGAAGACCTCCACCATGAGGATTAGGTGGTCTCACTTAGTTCTTGGCAGTTTGTGTTGTTTTAAATTAGCATTTCTGGAACTTCAACTATGGAACACTGCTCTCAGAATGGATATAGGAATGCAATAGGGGAAATGTTTGGTTAAATCTGAGGAATACTGAGGGTTGATTTTTCCCCCCAACTGTAGACCTTTGCAATGTGAAAATGCACAGTGAACATTCTAGAGGGCATGCAGACAATCCTAGAAACCAGTCCCCTTCTAGTCTAAAAAGAGCTCATTCGGTCCTCCCTAAACCACAAAGTTCTACCCATGCTCACCCTTATCCATATTATAAAACCTTCCAGAATCCTGGGCTTGCAAAAAAAAAAAAAAAAAAAAAAAAAAAAAACACCTTTGCACTTGAGCCTCAGGGACTCAACCCCTACCTGGTTTTCAATCCAGGTGGGATTATTCTTCTATTTTATTCTTTGTCATTCTATTGTGCTAATGGGAAATAAGATAGAATAAAAAGTTTGAAACTATGTGTAGCTTTAAAATGTCTTCCCCAGCATGGTGGCCCTGGCTTGGGCCTTTCTGGAACGCAGGCTTCTGATACCCAGGACCCTCTATACCTTTCTCCCTCTGCAGCAGAATTTCCAGCCTCTGTCACCCCACTGAAGGGTCCCTGGTGAAGGAACTTCCCCCTCCTGAAATCTTGAATGAGCTCTTCCTAAGGCTTACAGTGACATGTTTGCAATTAGAATTAGACCAGAACAGGAGCCTGTGAACCCTGGCTTGGAAGACTCTTGTTTCACAAAAGTCTTGAGGTGAATATTGAGTCTTTGGCTCTCTTTGCATTTCTGTCAACACCCAATCTTCCCTACAGGTAGCAGATGCCTCTGGCAAAAGAAGAGAGAGGTCAAATTGAAAAAAAAAAAAAAAAAACAGATCAGGGCACCAAGAGACATTCCAGAAGGCTTGCTCTGTTCTTTGAGGAAAAACCAAGCCCCCCAGAAGGAGTAAGTCCTTCTATAAATGCTTGTGAGTTGAGAGCAGGGTGATTTATTCCAGAGCTTGCCTGGGCTGAGGCTTGCAACTTGCCTGTGTTGGTCAGAAGTTTCTTGGGGACTAGGTGAGGTGATCTGCCAACCTCATCCAGGGTCTGCTCCTCCTGCACATTTACCCTCCTCAGAATCAGCTCTCACTGGCTCCATAATACTCCAGCAGAAGCAGCAAGCATTGCCTGAAGCTGACGATTAAAATGCTTCCAGTTATTCCAAGGAGACCCAAGGCTTGGTCGTTGGTGTCATGTATCCAGGAGGCTAAGGTGGCTTGGCTGCTGAACGTTTCGCCTGCCAAGAGCCTTCATCTGCTTCAGCCCAAGCATATATAAAAGGGTTTGAATGGGAGCATTTGCTCTTATTTTGGTGATGGATTTAGGGAAATGGAAAGTGGCAAATTGCCTCATTTGTTGACCCCTGC
Source organism: Ictidomys tridecemlineatus (assembly GCF_052094955.1). NCBI lineage: Eukaryota > Metazoa > Chordata > Mammalia > Rodentia > Sciuridae > Ictidomys > Ictidomys tridecemlineatus. Next base: position 87,165,655 of record NC_135483.1, read on the forward strand.
CAGCCCCATCCTGGTTATGGCTAGTGCGGGGATGGTTGATTGGAGAAAACCAACTGCTGCTCTAACAGCCCAAAGCAATGGCCAAAGGTGGCTGATTAGCAAGTGTGTCATGCTCATGGTAATGAAAAGCGTCTTATAATTATAAATTAGTAACTTCTATTGTACATAAATACGATGCCGTGTTTTTAAAGTTGATCAGCCCTTCATTCCCAGTGTGGATATGAAGGTCAGCCCTATTTTCAGGGTGATAAGGCAGAGAAGATCCTTTGAGAGAGTTAGGTGCAAGTCCTGGCTTTGAGTGAGGACCTCACTCTCAGAGCCTCAGTTTCAGCATCTTTAAAGCAGGGTGAATTGTGCCCAATGCCTGCAGCTATGAAAACCCAACAAGGTGAAGTCCATGAGAGCATTTGAAAGTCCTTAAGCAGTGCCCCCTGATGTCCAGCACTGCCAAAGGAAAGATTTCCTTCTGCTTGTATCGACCTTTCCGATGAAAAGTGTGCTTCCTATTTTCAGCACTGGTTTCCCAGTACTTTTTTATTTATTTATTTTATTCTTGGTTAATACGTTTGGGAAAGTGTGACCAGTGGCTGGCCATCCAAAACTTTCTGCCAATGTTTGTGTCTGTGGAGGCTTCAGTCTGCAGTCCTGGGCCATCTTGTACAGGTGGATCGTGGGGTAGGTCTGCAGAAAGTTGAGCAGGAGCTAGAGAATGGTGTGCAGGAAGTTTAAGAGAGAGGGTTTTGGGGGTCATCAGCTGTTGGGGGTGGGGAGAGAAGCAGGTAGGAAGAGAGGAGAATCAGGATCTGCCAACATCTCCTAACCAATGTCCCAGGGGACTTGGAGGCCAGGACGGACTGGTGAGGGTTCTGAGCTGAGACAAGTGAGCCAAGACTTTAGCCTCCCATGGTGAGTCCCTGGGATTTGGGCTACAGCAAGGTACATGAGCACAGAGGAGAAGGCTGTCTTTAGGCAAGGCAGTCCCCTAAAAGTCTGACTCCTTAAGGCTGTCCCCAGAGTCTGGGAAACACAGCCCTTTGGTTCTGAAAAGGAACAACGGGCACATTACAGAAACCACACAGGCAGGTAGGAAACAGAGCCATCGTGCCCATTAAGGCAGCTCCCACAGTTACGGTTGCTCTGGGGACACCCGCAGTCCTGCCTTGTTACCTGGCACAGTGATGGGGTGGAGGGGACAACCGTCTCAGTTCTCCCCCATAGTGGAAAGGCAAATTACCTGGTTGGTGCCTCAGTCCCCTTCTCTCCCCAGATGTCACCTCTGAGCCTGGGACCACCCGGACAGTGCTTCCTACATGGCTGTTGTGTTTAACCTATGTCCACACCTAACCCCTACCTCTCCTTCCTCTCACACTCTCACGTGCTGTCTTGGGTATGTGCATGCCACTTACACATCACGTGTTGATTAAGCTATGAGTGTGTCAGCTCAGCCCACCAGCAGCCTTTTTAGTATTCCAAGGCAGATGCAGCTTAGTGAGTGGACAACAATATTTTTCTAAGCATAAAAATGACGATACAATATTGGTTACAATTTTTCTAATGAAATATAGACTAAAATGTTCTAAAGGAAGGAGAACAAATAGAAATGTTGCCCTGTGTCCACATTCCTGAGACACGGGTAGACGGCATCTTGGGGACTTGGACTTGGACAGGATCCTGGCTGGAGGGGCATGGTCTGCTGGGTTGCCGCAGGCTGTGTCGGGACCCTCACTCTAGGCAATGCACGCAGGGCAGAGGTTTGGGAGATGTGGTCAACGAGCCCTCCCTGCTCCTGGTGTTGGCGTTCAGTCTGAGCACTCTATGAAGAGAAGGTGCTGAAGCTGAGCAAGGAGTTTTCTTCAAACAGACAGGAAACCTGATTCATCTCATGTACTTGTGGTTGAGGACACCTTGTTCTGTTCTGTAGATGTGATCTGCTGGACTTTACCACACCTGATTGTGTGCTCTGTAGACCCAGTCTGTACTGAAAACACTCAGAAGGAAAGACCTGTGCAATATGTTATGTGCAAGTATGTTTCTCAGAGCATGATTAATAATAGAGAAATTCAGAAACAACTCCAGGAATGCTGCATAAATTTGGGGTATTCATATGAAAGAGTGTTATATAGCCACAGAAATATGTTTCTGGAAAACTTCTAACTACACAAAAGATGCCATGATTGAATTTTAAGTTAAATAAGCAGACAGATCTTAAATGCTATATTTGTTTATAAATAGCCTGTTATAAGAATATACTCCCTGGCAATTTGTAAACATTAATATTAGGCTTATTTGTTGAATGCTGTTCATTAAATGGCTCATGTTTTTAAATAGCCTAGCGAGTCTATGAAGGTTCACCCCATAACTGTTTTCTTAACGAGTGTTTATTGTTGAAAGTAAAGGAAAACCAAACTGTATTTCCTACATGAAGCTCCACACCCTGTGCACTTAGTTGTTGTCCTCATGTCACTGAGTTCCTCTCCACTCAGGTCTCACAGGGTGATGCCAGGTGTAGGGTGGAGCCCTCTCAGGAGGCAACGTGGCCTTCCGGACAGCCGTGGGCTCACAGCAGGCTGTGTCCCTCACTAATGATGTGTCGTAGGCAATTCACCTTCCTTCTGTGCACCTCAGTGTTCCAACCTGTAAAACAGGCATACACCATGCAGACCTGTTCTCCACTTGTCTGGAAAAGACCCTTGAAGTAATGCACCAGTGCAAAGCACAGAGAGCGAACACCAGGCCCTCGATGGCTGCCTGCTAGGGTTGCCCTAAGTGCTCTTCCTACCTTTTCATTAACTTGCGTCCTCCACTTTGTGGACAAGCTGCAACAGGCGGGGATACATTCCCAAGAGATCAGGCAGCCCCTACACCACTTTACCAGGCACAGGGGCAGCTGAGGCCCTGGAGCGTCGGTAGAGGGGTCACCAGGTAGCAGATGGAAAGCCACCACGTCTGTGTTTCTCCCTTGACCCCTCCCGCCGTGTTCCACAGGAGTGTCCATGGAGAGAGCCCTCCTCACATGGGCCATGGGGAGTGGGAAGGGTCTGAAAGAAAACTGAGCGGCTGTCACACACAGGTGCACATAGTGTCATCTGGGGTCAGCGCAGAACTCCATGGTCACCTAGTGCGTCAGTCTCCGTGGTGACCAGGGGTCTGTGAAAACTGGCTCCCGGATGCCACACCAGCCTGAGGATTTCCTCGGAAGACGCTCTGGATGGTGCTTGGCATTTTATTTTCAGAAAAACACATCCTTTACATCAAAGAGATACAGATGACGGGGAGCGGCATGTCAAAATATTAGCAGAGGTTATTTCTGGTTGATTGGATTATGGACAAGATTGGCTTTCTTCTTTGACTTCCTTTTATCTCCTTTTTTTCTTTTTTCTTTTAAATGAGGCTGTGCTATTTTTATTTTAAGAAATGCTTCTCCATTTTTTAAACCTTGCACCTAAAAAACCTCTGGGAAATACCTGAAGTTCAGCAAACTTGGTTTAGAAAAGTCGAAGACCTGTGCAATACGTTATGTGCAAGTATGTTACAACACGCTCACACAAAAAAGGTTGTCTTTTTTTCTTGTGTGAGATTCACATCAGAGGTTTTTTGAAATAAATAGTAGGAGTTTGTAGAATATGTAAATTATGATTCAATTGACGCTTCTCTCCTTGTGCGTCGCTGCGTGGTGTGAAATACGTCTACACGTGTTGCAGAGACATTAACCTAATGATAAGTGCCATCTTTACTACAGAGTGTGACAGGGTCAGGCAAGGTTCCCCACTGCACTGGAGATCCTCCCAGCCTGACGCTGACCTCATCCCCTGACAGACGGGGAGACCAGGCAGTGGAGTCACTCACCACCTCAGGTCACACGAGTCCAGGCCCAGGTCTGCTCTGGAGTCACCACCTGGGCTACTTCTGGCCACCAGCAGTGAGACCCAGGCAGAACTTGAAGGCACAGATGGCCCTCCGAGGTCATGGCCAGCTGTGATCAGAGGTGGCTTCTGTGGCGTAGAGGGAGGGTGGGAGGACAGGCAGTGTCCTCTCACTTCTCCGTGCCCTGGAAAGTGGGGGCTGGCATAGCGGTGACCTTGATTTCCTTGGGCTTCCTTCCTTGGTGGTCCCCTCCTTCCCTTCCAGGCTCCTCATTTCCTTTTTTCTTCCCTTTCTTCCTCCCTTCATTTTTTTGGGGAAAAAAAGCCAAAAAGGTAGACATAATGTGGTCTTTAATTTTTAAAAACTTTCATTTATACTCTTAGTAGGATTTTTACGGAGCCCGTTAGGTTCCCTCTTGCTGCTGTGGATAAACCCTGCTCTTTGTTGGAGAGAATCCTGGGGAAAAGGATATTTGGATGCTTTTAAAACAGCAGTTAAGAGGGAGGGAACCTGGACAGGCTGCTCCTTCAGGCAGCCACAGGGGAGGCCCAGCTCCTGCCTCCAGCGAGTGTGGGGGTCTGAGGTCCATCCTGGGAGAGGAGGGGCTCATTTCAGGTGTCTGGGTTTTACTACCACTTTCTGTGGACTTTAGGGCATGCTGTCACCCAGGCTGTGACATAAGGGCTTCACACCATTAAATTCAGGACGCATAAAAGAAGAAATGAGGGAGCTCAAGAAGCATGCTGGTTCCAATGTGGAAATGTGACCTGCCGAGGAGAAGGAGATGAGAGGGCAGGAAGGTCCACTGCTGCTGGTCAGCTGTTGCAGGAGGAGTTCAGTTCTCGTGGTGGTGCTCATCCTATCACCACCACAGAATCAAGAAGCAGGAAGAAGCAAATGCAGGGCGTAGGCCGAGTTCTCACACTTGAAAGTGTGTCAGAAGCAGCCGGGCCCTTGGCTCAGAGATGCAGATTGCACACAATCAGGAGGAACAAAGGAATCCGCAGCTGATATTGATGCTAAGGAGCCCAGGTGCATGGGTTGAGATGTTGTCTTCAGCAAATCATTTAACCTCCTAGTTCCTCAGTTTCCTCATCTGTAAAACAGGCATACTTATTTTTTTTTTGAAGAACAAAATCTATTTATTTTTTTTTAAAGAAAGAGTGAGAGACAATGAGAAAGAGGGAGAGAGAGAGAGAACCTTAATATTTATTTTTCAGTATTTGGTGGACACAGCATCTTTGTTTGTATGTGGTGGTGAGGATCGAACCCGGGCCACACGCATGCCAGGCGAGCACGCTACCACTTGAGCCACATCCCCAGCTCAAACAGGCATACTTATAATCCCCACATCAAAGACATTGGGGTGTATTAAATACACTAGTGTTAGTAAAACTCGATCGGGAGTGCCATGTAGCATCTGTTGCATGAGCAAATGCAGATGTGTTGTGTGACTACGTGCACCCACGCACACTCAGCTCCTCTCCCTGCCCTCTTTCTTCCCAACATAATGCAGATGTATTCCAGCAGCTGACAGACTTCGAGAGGAGAGATTACTTTTAAGATCCTGAGCTCCCAAGGGAAGGGAATCTGTGGGTATGAGATGTTTGACAGGCAGCAGAGGCGTGCTGTACAGAAGGGAGGCTCCCTGGGGCGGGGTGTGGGGAGTGAGCTCCGGATGCGACTTCTGACTGGAGAGCTCACAGGCAAGGAGCTGGGCTGCTCAGTTGTCTCCTGCGGCAGACAAAGCAAGAGGTTTCATGAGAGCAGCAACCCGGTGCCTGTAATCTTCTAGTGCTTGGAGGCCAGGGAGAGAGGGAAGCGAGAGAAGTCAGGGAGAATCTATTTCCCATGTCCTTGTTGGAGGTGTTTGACTCACATGAAGTTAACACTAATAGAGTATTTGCTCAGCAATGTCATCGCTGAAATAGATGTGTTAAACATGTCAAGAGCTTTGTAATGTTGTGAACAACCAATTAAAAAAAAAAAAATTTAAACTCCCGCTGCCCCATGCACGCATTCGGCGATGGGCCTGGAAACAGCTCTGACTTCAGCGCCCTCTCCCAGCTTTTCCCAGCCAACAAGGCTTAGGCCACTTTGTTTTCTCAGGTTTCAGCCTTGTCCAATTTTTAGTTGACAATCCTTTGAAAACTTGTGCGACCATATTGTTTTTCTTCCAATCATCAACTTACAAGGTAAAGACAAAGCTGTGAAAAAAAATTTATAAAAAGCAAAGTTCCTTCAAATCCTTGTTTTCCAGCCAACTCTGGCTTTAGTCTAAAGCTTTGTCTTTTGGGGAGAAAATCCCATTTGCACATTTCCTCCTAGCTGGCTGGACTTTTCACGGATTCTTGGGTGACATTCAGTCGGCTGCTCGATTGTTGGCGGAGTGTTGGAACCCTCTTTTGGGACTGTGTGAGGCACAGAGGATGACTGTTGCTCACTCCTGCTCCCCCATAACTAGATCACCCTTTTGCAAGAGATGGATAAAAAGACCGTTATGGTTTTGAGCATTACATCTTTACTTTGCATTCTAATTAATTTTAATATAAAACATGTTTCTGTTACAGAAGCAATATATTATAGAAAAATTGGTTATTCTTCAAAAAGCACAAAGTAAGAAATGAGACCATAAAAGAAAGAAAAAATAGAAGTTGTGTGTTTCTTCTGTGCAGACACATTTGTCCATCTTTCTGTCCATCTCCTATCAAACCTCTTCTTTCCTTGCTTCCTTCCACCCTGCCTGCTTTCCATCCCTCTATCCTTTCATCATGTATCCATTCAAGCCAGGAGGAAATAGTAGCACCTGAGGAACACAGTGCAGCTGGGCCCAGGTGGTGGCATTACTGTAACCACAGCTACTCAGGGAGTTGAAGCAGGAGGATCTCAAGGTCAAGGCCAGCCTGGACCACTCAGGGATACCCTGTCTTAAAATTTTAAAAAGTAAACATCCCTGGAGATGCAGTAGCTCAGTGGTAGAGCATCCCTGGTTTCGATACTCAGTACTGCAAAATAAATAAGTAAGCCAGCAAATCCATGAAAGCAGAGCACCATGGTTGAAAACACAAGCACTTCAGTGAATTCCCTTGTGCATCCGAATCCTTCCTGTGTCATTCAGTCTCTTTGGAACCTTGGGCAAATTTTTATGGCACTTTTTTTTTACATTTATGAGATGGGGTTAACAGCAGTGCCTACCTCCTGTGTCTGTGTCAGGGTGTGATGACATCATCCATATAAGATGTTGGCAAAATGCCTGGCCCAAAGAGGTTCTCATTAAACACCAGCCATCTTCATCATCTCTACTCTCTTTCTTACTTAATAGAGCCTCCAGCTCCATCAGAAAGCATGCTAAAAATGCTTAATACAGTGTATAGCTGGTATAATTATAAATGTAGTAATAAATTTGCACGTGTATTTTTCATTCATGCTACTGATATCCATTTCATAAACTCATATTTAAATGGTGTTTTAATGGCTGAACAACATTCTATGATACAAACCAGTCATAACCAAACTACTCTACCTATTTCCTTAGACCACATGACATTTCTCTCATTGTAATGCTGTGAGAAACATCTGTATTCACACTTGTTTCTTTCGCTAAGGTTCTAGAGGTGGGACTGCTGGTTTTAGGGCATATGCACTTCAGCGCTTAGTAATGCCACCACAGCACCCAGCAAACCCTGTGCTACTCTGCCTTTCCAGATGGGCTCCACGGCCTGCTTCTCTGCACTCTTGCCAGCCTTATGGGTTATCTCTGCAAACGTCTGCCATTCCAGTAGGCAAAACATAGATCTCATTGCTGCTTTATTAACTTGCTTTTATTTAATTAAAGATGAACTTTGCCTTATGTTTTTTGACAATATTTATTTCTATTTCTTAAAATTGCCAGCTGGTAATGCTTGTGCATGTTCTCCACTGGGACGTTTGTTCTTTCCTTAATGATTCTTCCAGGGCTTAAGATTTTGACTTTCTAATGAGAAGATTTTGGAATTTACTCTCTTCCAATTTCTGAAATTTGGACATGGGCTACGTGCACTGTTCTAAACCCGTCTCTGTGTTCTAGAATTCCCTCAAGCTTGCTGACAGTGCCTGTCAGTCAGGACCCTGGCCAGCCAGGCACTCATGTCCATGAGCCCATTCCTAAGTGCCTCCAGAAGACTCACTTCCCATCTTGTAGTGGGTCTCGTTTTTGTCACTGTGATTTTTCTCGGTCCTAAATTTCAAGTTCATTCTTCTCATTGAGGAAAAATAGTAGGTGACAATAGTAGCAACTTTCCCTTTTATTACGCCTTTTATGTGTCTCTTCTTGGTTGCATGCATCTCTTTCTTTGTACTTCTTTTTAAGCCTGTGCTTGTTAGACAGGCTGTACAAACCCCATCTGTGTGGTTCTTCACCCCAGAAGCCTCCCTTCAAATACAATGAAGAAGCTGCCAAAAGCTTTTCCTTTAATATCTAGAGAAAATTGCTTTAGACTTTGTGTCTAAAGATTCATCTCCATTAATGGTCCAGTGCACAGGTCAGGAAACCTCTCCTTACAGGACCCAATGATACACATTTTCAGCTTTACAGGCCCTACGGTTGCTGTTGGTGTCACAACCACTCCACAAAACAAGGCAGAGGTCCAGTTTGGTCCAGCAGCTGTTGTCTGCTGGTTCTAAATGAGAGAGGAGACTGGGGCAGGGATGGCGAAGGAGGATGGGCATTCAGATATACTGCTGTCAACAGGAGAGCCCTGGACTACCAGGCTCTGTATCTGATAAGGTCAGAGACTCCCAGGAGACTCGCGGGCCTTCCCTTGAGTCCTAGAAATGAGAGCACAGCTTGGCCAGAGAGCCTGAGCAGACAGCATCTGGGGAGGTGGCAAAAGGAAAGGAGAGTGTCCAGGGAGTGTTCAGGGGAATGTCTTCAGCAGACAGCCCCAGCCACCCCAGCACCCTGAGAACAGAGTTGGCTTGGGAGTGGGTGGGTCCCTGCTCTGCCACCACCGAGTTGATTCTGACCTTAAATAATTTCCCTGTAACATGTTGCTGTTTTTTCAGAAAAGTATGTTTTGCAAAAAGGGTTCTGTGCAGGGTATTTTTCTTGCTAATCTTGCTGGGTTTCGCCTGTTTTTTTTTTTTTTGTCCTTTCAGTTAGCCCTAAGGCATTATTTTTTGTGTGTGTGTGTGAAATCTAAGCTCTAAACAGCACCTAACAACCTTCTGGAAAAGACATAAGACACACACACTGAAGCCCTGCCCATCTGTGTCCTCTGTGACTTTGTTGACAGGAAAATCAGATGGGAGCTCTCAAGCCTACATTTTTTGAAGTGAGCTTCATGAAATATCTGGAAGAATAAGAGCAAAAAGCTGATCTGTCTATAGCAGGGGATACTAGGAGGCCCCTGGAGTGGAGGACATGGGGCCATGTGACTGTGTTCAAATCCCTTCTTTCCTCTCTGTCAAATGAGGGGATTGGATCAGAATCAGAATGGCAAATGTCTGGCAAGTGTCTGGTCCCCTGGTCCCTGTCACCTCTGACAGCCATGGCTGCTCCTTCCTTGTCTCCTGGAGATAAAGCCTTCTCTTGTGGGGCTTCCCAGCCTCACAAAACTGGGTCCAGAAAAGCCCAGGCTGTGTGGCCTCTGAGGCTTCTCTGGGGCTGCATTTCTGTGAGTCCAGTAGCAGGCAGGGAACTCAGACACGCCCCGCCCTGAATGGGGACAACTCCTCGCTTTGGACAGCAGCTCTGATGGGTCATCTGTTCAGCTGGCCTTAAGTGTACTGAAGCCCCTTGAAATGTACACTTTGCCGGGTGAGTGAGTCGCCGTGCATCTGCCTCTGCTTCTGTGCCGCAGTGATCCAGAGCCTGCCTGTGGCCTCTCTGAAATGCCTGTCTTAGGCAAGCCAGGGAGGGGACCACGTAATATTTCATTGCCTGGAGTGTTTTCAGATCTTGTGCCTGTAATAGATGTCCTGAGCTAAGAGTTTGTCTTCTTTACTGCCCTGGTCTGTAGTCATTGCTGTGGCTGACTATGTTGAGAAGTTGCTCTGAACATTCTTTTGTGAATGAGTGTCACTCTGGGGATGGGTCTTCTCCTCAACCTTGTTGTCCATTACAGAGATTATTTGCAGAAGAAAATCTCTCCTTTTGTTCTGCAAATACTCCTTGGGTACTTAAATGCCATCATCCTTTCAATATTGATAATTTTGGTTTACACATGAAAGAAAACAATAGCCATCTTGTCTAAGAAAATCTAGGAGTGCCCATTTTCTTTCTACCTACCTTCTATTCCTCTATCACCTGTCGTTCATCTGTCAAGCATAGGTTCAATGTTTCCTGCTTCACCTGTGAGTTAAGGGAACTCACTTGTGCATGACTGGAGGAGGAAGGCAGGCAGGGGCTGAGCTGCAGCTGGGGAGGCTGGTGGTCTTGCAGTCTGTCATGTGCAGATACCAGAGGTGGTCTCTATGTCTAGGATCATATTGCTGTCACCAAAGGAAACAGGACAGTTTTTTCAGGTCTTTGGTTGTCAGTATTCATCAGAGAAAAATATGCCAGTTGTTCAGGTGACACCTCTGTATGTTTGAGATTAAGACCTGGTAGCCGTTTCTGATAGCAGAGGCACACAGAATGGAACTAGCTCCATCTACATTATATTTAAATATTACTTTAGAAAAAAAATGGGTGTGTATTTTTTTAAATGTTCAGGTCTAATCCCTAAGTCTTTGATCTACTTTGAATTGATTTTTTGGTGTGTTTGCAGAGTGAGCGATAAGGGTCTAGTCCCATGTGGATATCCAGATTTTCTAGCACCATTGTTGTAAAAGATGGCTCTTCTTTAACATATGTTTTTAGCACCTTTGTCAGTGGTCAGATAACTGGACCTGTGGGGTTTGCCCCTGTGTCCTCTATTCTGCTCCACTGGTCTTCACGTCTGTGTTTAGGCCAGTGCCTTGCTGCTCTTGTTACAATAGTTCTATGGTATAATTTGAGACCCAGTATTGTGATGCTCCCAGCATTGGGTTCATTGCTCCGTATTACTTTGACTATTCTGGGTCTTTTATTCTTCCACTGATTTTATAACTGTTTTTTTTTCTAGTTCTGTAAAGAATGTCTTTTGGACTTTGATGAGTACTGCATTGAACCTATAGTTTACTTTTAGTAATATGGCCATTTTCACAATATTAACTCTGCCTGTGTCGTGACCCCTCGCCAGCAAGGGAAACACGACACAGGATTCATCTTTCAGCAGTTTATTCAGGACCCTTGAAGCATGATGAGAAAACAGGAAAGAGCGCGAGCGGTAGGTCTGCCCTGGCTTAAGTACCCAGCCCCGCCAATGAACTAGCACCACGTGGAAAAGTCTAATAGGTACAGTGCAGCGGAAGCAGGGCAGAGCCCAGCCCCACAGCCTTACAAGGAGTTGTTTACCTCTAACAACTCTAACTGCTAAAGAAGCAGAAGCAGGAAACCAGCACCATTTTCAGGGTGCGGTCGCCAGCTCCCAACAGTTCCCCCTTTTCTAATTACAAGCAACAGGTAAAAGTAGAGGTCCTATCTCCATTGTGCAAAAGTGGCCATAAATAATGGCACACTCCTGAGGGGAGCCTCCCCAGGCAAGTCACCATTCCGACCAATGCCTTTTTCATTAAGGTGGGGCGTCAACATCAAACCCACATGCAATAGGACATGCTTTTCTTGGGACTCAAACCTACAGCTCCCAAGTGCAGTTCCTTGCCTCGCACCCTGTGCTGTGTCAATCATTTGAGCATGCTGAGCCATGCTTGAGGGGATTGTCCTGCTTCCAAAGCAGCAAAGGCTTGTATGAGCATAAGATTCTGCACCTGCTGCCGCCTGCGCATACGAACCAGACACCACAGGCACAATACAATGGCAAGTACCAGGACCACAGCCAGTGCACCCATGCCTGCCCATTGTTTTGAAAAACTAAAAAATTTAGATAACCATGAGATTACATCTTTCATGGGAGCGATGTGGACACGCGTATTATTCACTCTAACAATTTCTTGTCTCAACAGCATAGTCAGGTTATCAAACTCTGCTGACCAGACCCCTGTAAGCATAGCTCCCAGTTGTCTAGACAAATTACCGGCCCTAGTCAAGTTATTGAAAGCTAAGAGAGTAATGCATAGTCCATCCATGGGCAGTAAACACCCATGAGTAAGCACTTGACTCAAAATGTCCACTTGGTCTTGTAGTAGATCTACCCGCTGGTTTAGAAGCACAATGCCACGATGTAGATGTTGATTCATCATAGTCTGAGTCTCCATGGCTGTTGCAGCAGTACCCGCAAGCTTGTTCACAGCATCTGCAGTAAGCACAGCAGTAGCGAGAGCCGCGGCGGCAGTGGCCGCCACAACAGCAGAAGCTGCAACGGCCGCCACAATGGCTGCAGTAATACCAAGGTCTCTTTTTTTTCTTTGCAATAATACAGGCAAATTATCATCATCAATAGACACAGGTAAAGGCAAGTAGGAGGGCACACATACTACCACAACAGAGTCCTCCAAAGAGGCATTCCAGCATTGTACAAGTCTACACGTCTGGTTAGAACAATTGAGTAAAGGAGATGAATAATTGAACATCAATAACATGAATGGGGGCCATACACACACAGGTGTTGGTGCAAACCTAAATAGGTCACTGCAATTGACTTTCACTTGCTCTTCAAAACTGCCAGCAGAAGTATTGTAAGTGTAGTTACATTTTTGAACACTACCTCCATCAATAAATCCGAGGGCATTAAGTTGTGAGCAGGCGCCAAATGAGTGCATAATACCCAGGAGTCAAAAGGATTCGAGAAAGCAGCTTGAGTAGGATTATTATAAGTGAAATTGAACCCTAGAAAAGTAGCATTCTTGTAGGTGGTTGTTAAAGGAAAGGCAAAGGTTTTGTTAGAATTAATAAACTGAGGGGTCAATGAGCCCTGACATCTAGTCCAAGCTGGTGAACTAGTTTTTATGGCTTTACAATGGGGCAACAATGCCGGTTGTTGAGGAATAGAAGTATTGGCTCTCAATACCTTAGCAGAAAAAACACCATTGATTACAGTAGCATTACCATTTGAGCCCCGGGAACCATCACTATCAAACCAGCCCAAAGATTGATTGGTTAACATACTACAAGGCATGGAATCAGAGTAATTAACATGTACAGAGAAACACAATGTGTCAAATAATGAAACAGTAGAAAAGTTATCAATAGCTGCTACAGTATCCACAGGCAAGGTCGGCCAATCCATGGTAGCAGAGCCATTAGTAGTGAAGAAAGATGGAAGTACACCAGCCTGAGAAGTAATGGGCAATGGATATGGCCACGTCTTTACCACTGCCCAGAGGAATCATTCTGCAGTCCAGATGACCTCATGTCCGATCACCATCAGGAGAAGCATCAAGCACCTCATCTTGTTCATCTTCATTCTTCCTTCCTGACGGAGCTTGAGGAACTTTCCGCACGAGGCACTCTGGCACCCACAACGGTTCCGTTTGGTCCCGCGGGAAAACACAGACAGAACCTCGGGCCCATGCCAGCATGGGATCAGGCCCATACCATTGTCCAGAAAGTACATCTTTCCACTTAACGTGCCCAAAGTTCGGGGCAGGGGGCGAACAGTGCCTAGTCGCAGCAGAGCGCCCTTGGATGTCCAGATTCAAAAAATTAATAGTGAATAGAGCCAGGGAGAGGTGCCGTTTCGGGGTGTGGCCTAAGCCAATTCCCCCTTTTTGTTTTACTAACATCTCTTTTAGAGTCTTATGAGCATGCTCTACAATACCCTGACCTTGTGGATTGTAGGGTAAACCATGGACAAACTGGATACCCATCTGGTTGCAAAAGGAAGAAAATTGTCGTCCAGTATACGCTCGGCCATTGTCCGTCTTAATGGTCTGTGGTAATCCCCAGGCTGCCCAGGCTTCCAAGCAATGCGTGATAACATTTCCAGCCTTTTCACTAGACAAAGCAGAAGCATAGATAATGCCAGAACAAGTATCTACAGACACATGGACATATTTAAGTTTGCCAAAGTCGGGAACATGAGTGACATCCATTTGCCATATAGTTAAAGGCCGCAAACCACGAGGATTTACGCCCACAGAAGGGGGATGATGTAAAAAGATACAATTAGGACAATCCAATACAATTTGCCGAGCATCAGCACGGGAGATAGTAAAGCGCTTCTGAAGTGCTCGTGCATTAATATGAAATTTACTATGAAAGTTTCTAGCTTGATCTAAGGAGGAAACAGGGAACATCCAAGAAGGACGAGTAGCAAGATCAGCTTGGGCATTGCCAGCAGAAAGAGCACCCGGTAAACCTGTGTGGGCTCGAATATGCAAGGGGTAAAACAGGCGGAGCGATTCCAAATCAATGTTTGAAGATGGAGAAAAAGGGAAGACATTACTCCTGATGTGTGTATGGGACCACTGCTTCCAACACCTTTAAAGCTTGAACTACATAAACAGAATCTGAGATTAAATTAAAAGGAAATGGACATTGTTCAAATACTTTTATGACAATTTGCAGCTCAACCCATTGTGGATTGCCAGGAGCAAACTGATATTGGATAGGAGGTTGATCATTTACCACATAGGCTCCAATACCAGTTTTAGATTCATCTGTAAAGATATTTGCAGCTCCTGGGATAGGCGTAGAAGAAGTGATTTTAGGGAAAATGATAGGATGTTCTTTAACAAATGTAATAAGAGGGTGTGAAGGATAGTGATTATCTATTTCTCCTAGAAAAGAGCATCGTAATATAGCCCAATTATCCAGGTTAGCACACAAAACTTGAATTTGTTGACACATATAAGGGACAATCACAGACATAGGAGGAAAACTAAAAAATTGTATACTTTGTTGTATCCCTAACATAACTAAAGAAGCAACTGCATCAGGATAATACTCAAGAGATTTTCCAGGGATATACGTGGATGTATCCACAACAAAGGACCATCTTGCCACAAAACTCCAGTAGGTTGCCGTACAGTGGTGAGCACACATAATTGAAGACGCTTATCCTCTTGAAGCCTGCAAAGGCTAGCATGTTGTATAGCCTCATCCACTTTAAGCAACGCTGACCTGGCTTCCTCAGTAAGATGTCGAGGGGAAGTAAGATCTGAATCACCTTTAAGAATTTCATACAAGGGTTTTAATTCAACATTGGGAATATGCAAGTAGCCCCTAATCCAATTTATGTCACCCCATAATTTTTGAAAATCATTTAATGTATGTAAATTATCAGTCCTAAGAGTTACCTTTTGGGGTGTAATAGTTTCACAAGAGATACTAGCACCATGATAATCAATAGAGTCTCCTGTCTGTACTTTATCAGGTGAAATAAGCAAACCCTTTAATTGTAGTAAATGTACTAAATCAGTGTAAGCCACCTCCAACATAGGGAGTAACAGCTGCCTTACATTCTTTAGTACATTGCTCAAAAACAAGTTGCTTAATCAAAGGCATGGCTCTATCGGGATCACCAAAGATTTTTCCCGCAGCATCCACCATCCTAGCAACAAAGTCTGAGAAAGTTTCTGTAGGGCCCTGTATAATTTTAGTCAGATTGCCAGACACTTCTCCTCTATTTGGGAGTGACTTCCATGCACGGACACAAATGTTATTAATCTGTTCATATACTTCAGGAGGATATCCCGTCTGTTGATTGGCAAACCTGCCCTGCCCCAAAAGCATATCTTTATCCGAGGCGGGGCGTCCCGCCGCATGATTTTGGGCAGCCTGCTCTACCCTGCCCTCTAGCATAAATGCTCTCCAGTCCAAATATTTGCCTGGGGAGACACAAGCGCGCACCAGACTAGCCCAATCTGAGGGGGTCATGCAAAATCTGGTAAGCCCCTCTACCTGAGTAAGAGTGAAGGCAGCATCTACACCATAAGTGCGAACGGATTCTGCCAAGGTTTTAATTATTTTAAAATCTAAAGGCTCATGGTATCTTCCCCTATTAGCGTCCTGAAAAACCAGGTACGCTAGTCCCATGTCTGTATTAACTGTTCTCCAAACTTGTGTATGAAAAGTTCTCCCGGAGCTTTGGACTCCCACCACATATGGGGGCGGTGCAACAGGCACTGCATCTTCTTCTAAATTCTCAACCTCCTCTTCAAGATTAGATTTATCAAAATTAGATTTATCCCCCTTCTCACGGTAGGCTTTCATGCTTTGTGTCTCCCTTTTTTTCTTTTTCATTTTTATCTTACATAGTTGCTGTAACAATATATCAAGGTCCTCAGAACTCTCTGAGTCGCTTGTGTCCTCGGGTGTTTTTAGTTCAATCAAGTCTGGATAGAGCCTTCTCCTATTTTTATTTTTAGGCTCTTTTGCCTTTTCACTACTCTTACTCTTAATACTCTCTGCCACTTCGCTATGTGACCCCTCAGATTTTTCCTCATGTAGTTGTTCAAGAACGGCCTGACCCTCGCCCACAGCTTCCTGGCATTTACCGTCTCTATACATCCTCTAACCAACTTCCAAAGTGGTATAATGCCACCCTCTAAAGTACCTTGCTCATAAGCGAAATCCAGATCTCTCCCTAATTTGTCCCAGCTAGGAATCGTAAGACTCCCCGAAAAAGCAAACCAAGGAGCCTCTATATCAGCTTCACTTAAAAACAGCTGCAAAGTGCTCTGCTTTACCTTAAGTCCTTTTGAACGTAGCAACCCATCCATGGCCAACAAAATTGAGCTTGAAGAGGTAATGCCCATAATGTTTTCAAAGCTATAAAGAAAGTGAAAGTACAAAAGCCCCGCTCTCTATTTATCTACAGAGGAGCGTCCCGTTCTATTAGTTCCCAGCTCTCTCTTTATCTACAGAGGAGCACCCCGCTATTTGCTTGTGGATTCCCACGTACCTGGGAAACTTTACCGGTGCACCACCCTGGCTGCTGAAAGTTCTGAATCCCGGGTTTGAGGAATATTCCTCCCCACACGGGCCACCAATTGTCGCGACCCCTCGCCAGCAAGGGAAACACGACACAGGATTCTTCTTTCAGCAGTTTATTCAGGACCCTTGAAGCATGATGAGAAAACAGGAAAGAGCGCGAGCGGTAGGTCTGCCCTGGCTTAAGTACCCAGCCTCACCAATGAACTAGCACCACGTGGAAAGGTCTAATAGGTACAGCACAGCGGAAGCAGGGCAGAGCCCAGCCCCACAGCCTTACAAGGAGTTGTTTACCTCTAACAACTCTAACTGCTAAAGAAGCAGAAGCAGGAAACCAGCGCCATTTTCAGGGTGTGGTCGCCAGCTCCCAACATGCCTGTCCAAGAACATGGGAAGTTGTTAGATCTTCTAAGATCTCCCTTCAATTTCTTTCTTCAATTTTCTATAATTTTCATTTTAGGAATGTTTAACTTCCTTGTTTGGATTTACCCCCATGCATTTTATTTGTTTGGATCCAGAATTCTTTTGTGAGTGAAGTTTATGTACATATTAGCAAGTTCATTATTCAAGTAATTAATGAAAGCTATTGGGTTTTGTATGTTAATTTTGTATCCTGCTACTTTGCTAAATTTATCAGCTCTAGAAGTCTTCTGGTAGAGATTTTGGGCCATCAGTAGATATTATTTTGCTATTTGTATCCCTTCTCTTGTCTGATTGCTCTGATTGGATTTTCAAGAACTATACTGAATAGTAGTGGTGAGTGTGGACACTTCCTGTGTTGTTCCTCATTTTGGAAGAAATATTTTCATTTTTTCTCCGTGTAGTCTGATGTTGGCTTTGCGTGTGTTGAATATAGCTCTTACAATGTTGAGGTAAGTTCTTTCAATCCCTAGTTTCTTCAGTGTTTTTAAAATGAATGGTTGCTATATTTTGTTGAAGGCTTTTTCTGTATCAGTTGAGATGATTGTACGATTTTTTTTTCTGCCTTAATTCTATTTACATAGTGAATTACATTTTCTGATTTGTATATGTTGAACCAACTTTGCATTCCTGGGTTGAAACCAAATTGATCATGGTGTACAATCTTATCAATGTATTTTTGGATACTTATTGCCAATATTTTAGTGAGGGTTTTCTCATCTGTGTTCATCAGGGATATTGGTCTGTAATGTTCATTTCTTGATGGGTCTTTTGTACCTGGTTTCGGTAGAGTTATTATGGCATCATTTAACAAATTTGGGAGTGTTCCCAGGCTTTATATTTCATGGAACAATTTGAGAAGAATTGGCTTTTGTAGAACTCAACTGAGAATCCCTGTGGTCCAGGACTTTTCTTTAGGATCAGTACTCAAACATATTGGTGCAGTATTGACTTCCTTTAAAACATTTCCTAAAGCTCAAGGAATAAAAACAAGAATCAATAAATGGGATGGTCTTTAAATAAAAAGCTTCTGCACAGCAGAGGACTATTAAGAGGGTGAAGAGAGACCCTATGGAATGGGAGATAATATTTGCCAGCTCTTCTGCCAGGAGATTAACATCCAGAATATATAAAGAGCTACAAAAACTTAACACTGAAAAGAAAAAAAAAGCCCAACAATAAATGGGTAAATGATCTAAGCAGACATTTGTCAAAATAAGAAATTCAAATAGCCAACAAATACATGAAAAAATATTCACTCTCCTAAGCAATAAGGTAAATGACAATCTAAATTACACAAATTTCATCTCACTCCAGTTAGAATGCAAATCATTAATAATACGAATAACAATAATTGCTGGGAAGACAAAAATCTCATAAATTGATGGTGGGATTGCAAGTTAGTACAAATGCTTTGAAAGACGATGTGATGATTCTTCGGGAAACTAGGAATGAAACCCACATGTGACCCAGTTATTCCACTCCTTGCTATATATCCAAAGGAACTAAAATAGGCATACTCTGTTGATTCAGGCATACCAATATTTATAGCAGTGCAATTCACAATAGCCAAGCTATGGAACCAGTCCATTTTAAAAATATGGGCTGAAAAGATTTTAAATAAAATTTTTATTAAAAATAGTACAATCTGGAAGTCTGGTTGTTTGAAATTTAAAGAAAGAGTGCAACTAAAATGCATGCATTCAAGGGGCAAGGCAGATTTAAGGTTTTCCAGTGTCAACAAGACATTTGTGTAAGAGTAGATGCTCCTCTTTGGGAAGTGACACAGACCAATGACCTCCACAGGAAATGTATGTAAGAGAGAAGGGAAGTCCGAGATGCTGCCTCACAGTACTTGGTTTCTGCATCTTCAAGACCCCACAGCTTCAGGGCTATAGCAGTAAAGCTGACTCAGAAATAAAAAACCATTAGGATTTCTAGACATTTCCACTAAGGCTCAACTGCAGAGCCACTGATCATCAGATCTTGGTTTCAGGCTGTGGCAGGCAATCCTTTCCCAGAATCCTGGTGTAGAAGGATAAAGAGTGATCACAGTTGGCTTGGATAATCATTGATCTAGAGCCTGATCCAAAAGAAATGCTCAGGGCAGGGAGGACCCAGTGTCCTCCAGAGGTGGATTTGCCTGGGATAGGATTGTATGTGACCGGGAGACCAGCCCCTCAGGGAGAATGTGAGCTGGGTTACTCAATGCCATCTGTAGCCTCAACCTAGGCCCTGGACTAGATGATCATCCCAAACCCCATTTTTGTTGTTCCTTTGCTGTTAGCCTGAACAGCTAGAGCAGGGTCTCTGAACTCAGCTTTTTGGGGATCTCCTTCGGAACCTTAAGTCTCAGCATGGCGACATCAGCAGATGAAATTGCTCTATGACAAAGAGTAAAATCAATGGCCTTCTGAAAATGGGGTTTGCCAGGACCCCTGCATTTGCTGTTCTTCTTAGTCTTCAGGGCAGCTGTGTTCAGGCTGCCAGATGCTCTTATATACGCATGAAGCATCGGCACCTGAGGTCTGAAAAGGTTAAGCCATAGATGACAATATTTCATTGCTGCAGTCTGGCTGGGCACAAATCATGAGCCACTGAAGCAGGAACAAACTTTATTTCTGAACTCTACCAGCACACTCCACACACACTCCCAGGAACTCCCCTTAACCCCACGTGCCTCTCCAGGAACCAGCAGCCGAAAAATCCCTCCTCTGGCACTTCCCCAACCAATGGGAACTCTCCGGGAATCCCCACGAGAGCTCAAGTGGAACTCAATGGGAACTCCGCCAGAACTCAAAAGTCATCATCTTAATGGCTCACTAGCAGCACCTCTCAACCACTACTTCTGGCAAAAGTGCTATGCGTCATCCGAACTTGGCTGTGGCCCTCAACATTTAATGGCTTGCTTTGTTTTTGCTTCTGGGATACAATTTTTTTAGTATCTCAGGACTTACTTCAACTGTCCCGACTGACATAGCAGAGTTTTCTGGCCTGGATTCACTGGGCCCATTTCCTATCAGAGACTTTGGATGAAATGAGATCCATGCTGAAACTTATCTAGAAAATACAGGTTCCATCTCTCTTGAAGACCACCCATTTCCTAAAAATTGAAGAGGCCCTCCAAGAAACAAGCAGGCTATGGATCCCAGAATTTCCCAAGCTTATTTTAATTTATAGTGCATTTTAGAAGCTTCTAGAATCCCATTACAGAGCTGTGGGCATCTCTGCAAGGTTAAGACTCAAGCATTGCTTTCTACTTGTTTTGGACTGTCCTACATTAGCATTTGAGAAGCTCAACACATTTTGGGAAACACTGCAGTCCATGGTCCGTGCCTTGGGTTGTACAGAAGTTCCCCAAACCACACGTGGAGTGCACTGCCATCGCCAGATCACTACTCAGGCAGGGATTTTCATTTTGGGGTCAGAAAGTACCCTCCTGGTAGAACCAGGAGAGCTTAGTGTTACCAAGCCGTCTGTGTCATGGTGTGATGCAAGTTGTCATGATCAAGCAACATCATGACCCCCTGCAGGATATGAGATTTAGACATCCCAGGCCCTTGCCATGGGCTACAGAGAGTGTGAGCATTTGCATGCACGAGTACTCCTTAAAGTGTCCCATAACCTTGGAAGTGCTGTCACTTGTCCTTATTGTGTAAATGAGGATGGAAAGGTTCTGAGAAGATTGCTGTTGCTCAGTAGTTTTACTCCCTCACCTCTCACTGTTGGCTCCACAGGTGTGAGTGACGTGAGGTTAAAGTTCAGACTCTGGAGCTTAAATGCCATCTTCCAAGTCTCAGCTTCTCCTTATGAGCTCTGAATCCCTGAGCAGGTTACCCAACTTTTCTGTGCTTTGGTTTCCTCATCTTTGAGATGGGGGTGTTAAAACCCTTTTCTTCCTGTGGTATCCTCGGATCAAAGAAGTCAGCGTGCAGAATGCCCAGAACAGTGGCAGACGCAGAGAGCACTCCTAAGACCTCACTCAGCACTGCCTTCTCCCATGCACGGCACTCTTGCCCACACACCCAGGGGCCCTGGCCCACCAGCCTCTTCTCCAGCATTGGTTCTGCATGACATTTGGCTGTTTGCAAAACTCCACATTCCATGAACAAAGATTTTCCTTCATAAATGCTGTTTCCAGGGGTGTGTCTGCCCTGAAGACAGTTCTCCTAGGGGAGAAAAAAAGTATTTTTGGCAAATGACAGTCTGGTCCAAGTAAGTGAGTCATGTCACTAAGTGTCTATTTTGAAGGGTAAAATAGGCATTTCAGTGTACAAATCATTGCCTCATTATTCTTTTACATACAGAAGGGAGTTTGGGGTGAGACCTCTAAAAATCACAATAAAAGCACTGCAGGTTGTTCTGTCTTTTAGGATTTAATTAAAAATAACTAGGAAAACAACTAATTGAAATGCTCACTGCATTTTTTCCCCCATGCAACAACATGCTGACTGAGTCTTCCAAATTACTAAAGCAATCAGGCTGTCCTGGGAGCTTGGATCTGGTAACCCTACAGCTCTTTTTATTCAGAATGTTGGCATTTTTACGCTAATGTCAAATATGATAATTATTTTTCACAGATATTGAATTTAATAGAGTAATTGCTAAACAAATTTCCACGTTTCGCTCTCCAAGACAAAGTTTGTAAAATTTGTGAGCTGTGAACAGCAGCTTCTCTGTACACGTGCCTGACAATTGTCTAAGAAATCTGTCCTCGATGAATAGGAGGGGACAAAATGAATCCAGACATCAAAGTCACTGCAATTCTTTCTGTGGACAACCAGGATCCCTGAGTCCCATGTAAATTAGTCATCACAGATTGAAAACAAACAAGCAAACCTGTGCAGAGAAGCCTCAGGATCCCTGGAGCCAATTAGACATTCAAAAGAAAAGACTCAGTCTTAATATGTTTTAAATCACACAAATACATATGTGTTGATATCAGAAGTTTCAACAGACATGCTTAAAATAGGAGAAATGCAAAAATAGATACCAGGCAATTTTACTATGGCCTAGCAATGGGAGGAGAAGTCTGCGCCAAATCTTTGCTTTGGAAGGAAGCAGGGGTGTAAAGTGGACAGGATTGCATGGGGGCGGGGTCAAGCCACAGGTTCCAACCTTGGTTCCAGTATGAATGTGACCAGCAGTACAGAGGGCTAGTTCCTCCTATGGGGGCTCTCAGGGAGACTCGGTGTACCCAGCTTGCACAGGGAAGGCATGGCTTTCTGATTGGCACCCAGGAAAAATAGCCTATGTATTTGGGAACTGGGTTGTTCATTCTTGACAGCTCCCTCTGGGCAGGAGCTGCTCATGAAGACAGGACCCAGTTATTCAGTGTCCCTGCAGCTGTCCTTGGTCCCTGGGGCACAGCACACCACCCATGCGCAGGATTCCATTTGGCTCAGTGGAGCCTCTTTCTGGACCCTTTCATCCACCTGACCTTTCCCAAGATCCTGACTCCAGAGCCTCCTTCCGCGGTTCGCCTGGTCCAAGTCCCACCCTCGTACCCCAGTTCCCATCCCCTGTCTTCCTGCTCTAGTCTAATCCAGCATCCAGAAGGCAGGCCGCCTGCCTCCAGTCTGCCTCCCGCCAATCCCTTAGCAGGCTCAACAGGCTCTGTTGAGTATTTCCGTGTCCCAAGCTCTGAGCTAGGAGGTGGCGTGGGCCTTTGCAGAGGTTCCCATCCTCCCACCCACACCCGTCCCTTCACTCAAGGCTGGTGCATAGGACACGCCTACCTTGCCGGTCGGTCCTGTAGTTGGGAGAAAGTGAGCGGAGGCTCCAAGGCAGCTGACAATCCGGTGGGAGAGACAGTTAACAAATAATCATATAATCCAGGTGTTGATGGAGGTGTGTCCAAAAAGAAAAGTGAAAGAGGAAGTGGGACAGAAAGTGATGGAAAAGCCTGAGGTAGGATGGCCACCACAGGCCTTCCCAGAGCTGCATGTCTCCAAAATGTGGAAATGAAATGAGAGGTAAGAGGGAATGTGCTCTAGCCAGAGAGGAGCAGGAGGCCCAGTCCGGGTCTGAGGAGCAACAAGATGGGAGGTGAGACTGGGGAGAGGTGAGCATTGGGAGGGGAGAGAGTGGCAGAAGCATGGGGATCTGCAGGGCCTTTTATGCCTTTGTAAGGAGGGTGAATTGTATTCTTCATCAGGGTGACATTTCCATGACATAAAATCACCCATTTTAAGATGGGGTCTTGAGTGGTATTTAGTATATCGACAATGCTATGTAACTATCCCCTCTATTTCAGAGAAACCCCATCCCCATGCAGACACCCCCTGTGTTTTTCTGATGCCATGATAAATACCTGAGAAAATCATCCGAGGGGAGGAATGGTTTATTTTGGCTCATGGTTTTGGGGGTTTCGTCCGTGGTCAGCTGGCTCCATTGCTTTGGGCCTCATCATCGTGGAAAGCTGCTCAGCTCCTGGCCACCAGGAGCACACAGAGAGAGAAAGAGGAGCCAGGGACAGCACATTGGTCTCCCAGGGCAGCCCCCAAGGATGGCTCCCTTCCACTAGTTCTACCTCCTACCTTCCCACCACCTCCAACAGCCCTTCCATCAGGAGTCCAGGCGGGTTAACCAACTGTCAAGGTCAGAGCCCTCCTGGTCCAGTCGCTTCCCGAGGGCCCCACGTCTGAACACTGTGGCAGTTGCTTTCAACATTGAGTTTTTGGGGGATACTTATATTCACCCCATCCCTCCTCCTCAACACCTAGCAACTTCCAATACTGCTTTCCGTCTCTGGCTTCACCTTTTCTGGATATTAAAAGCACACACACAGTCATGCCATTCCCTGGATCAATATCCCTCCTCGTCACACTGAGGCCCTCACCATCAGTGCCTTCATGCTCCACAGTCCAGTGCCATCCATCTTACTGCCGCCCTCCGAGATGCAAGGCCCCACCTGGCTGGCTCTTCTTTTCTCTTCTCTTCTCTTCTCCGTTTGCACAGCTGAAGACCCTGCACCCACCCACATACTCAGTGAAATCCCCGTTCCACACTGAGGCTCACCCTAGTGCTGTGTGTTCCGTGGGACTAAGTCTAAGTGACACGTGTCCCCCTGAGTGGAAACAGGAAAGACCTGAGGGAGTGGAGACCAAGCAAGCACAACACTAGGCCTGGGCCTGTGGGCCAGGGCAGTTTCTGCTTTCTCGTATCCATGACAAACTGGTGGGCCAACTCGTTGTGTATTTAATAAAACAACTCTAAGGGAGGTCTTCCAAGCTTTAAGACCTGCAGGGAAGTTCCAAGGTCCCGAGTATCAATGGGGTGTGTCAAGATGCCACAGAACATAGGTGCCTAAGAAGGGGGCTTTGAATACTCTGAACTTGTGATAGCCCCAAGCCCTTTGCACGTGTGGTCCCTCCTGCCCCAACTTTTTGTGAAGCTGATACCTTCTTGTCATCATGTCCCAACTCAGATGTCACCACCTTTAGTGCCCTTGCCTGATTGCTTATGACATCAATGTTTTATTTTCCTCGTGTCACATTTCACAATATGACACTATCTTTATTCATTCAATCTGTCTCTGCCTTCTCTCAAATAAAGCAGGCTTCACAGACAGCCTTATCTTCCTTATTCAATGGTGAATTTCCAGCACTTTCTATAACAATGCTGGCCATGTGATAGTTAGGGTGGTCTGGGTCCTCTCAAGAGCAGACATCAAGACGGGGTTAAATGACAAGACATTTACCAGGATAAATGCTTGGAAGAGAGGGAAAGGGAGGGGCCCAGAGGCTGGCAGAGCCCAGCCACAGTGTAGTCTGACCCCAGTGGACTGAGATTGTCCTGTAGGTCACAGCAGCTAGCTGGCAATCTGAATGGCCCACTAGGGTCCCCTTAAGCTGACTAGAGATATAAAAACAGAGGGACCCTTTTGTCACAGCAAGCCTGGTCTGAGGGCCTTACCGGATTTGAGTGTGTTGGAGGACTCCCACACTGCTGTGACATCAGGTGTGCTCTCTGGAGTCTGTGTAAGTGACAGCCAGGGCAGTGGGGGGTATGTGTGTGTAATGCATTGGCCCATGCCCCTAGGGTACACTAGAAGACAATTTCTTGGTGTTTAAGAGATTATCCTTTTAATAATTCATTGATCTTAACCACACAATACATCAATGGTTTACACCAAAGTCATGTTTTATCTGCAGTGCACTTCTAAATTGAAAGGTACCATAAAATAGCACTTAACTTTTGGAATCCTCATGTTATCTAAAGCTCAGTTTCATATTTGTTTGATAATAATGAATATCCTATCTATCATCTAGTACAAGCTCTAATTTAGGAGCTCAAGAATGAATGGCCACACTGGCGGGGGGCAGCGTGTACGTGTGCATGACGGCGTGCTGGGGTGGCTTGAGAGCTTGTTGGCATATTCCGCACTGACCAGTGGTCATGCAGAGAGCGCATCTGCACTCCTGCCTCAGCTGGTCCATTGGTGTGGACAGGGTCCTTTGCCAACAAGAGCATGAACCGCATTCTCTTATTCTGAAGAAACACAATGAGCTGCTATGTCTTCATCTAGAATCCAGCATCTGCCAGGTTTCTTTTCCTTCCTTCTCACTTGTCCTCAGTCACCTCACAGTGTCCTGGTGAGTTCTGTGAGCCGGTGATTACAGGGCAGAATGGTCATTGTGCTCTTGTAGCCTTTAGAATGAAGGTGGACGTCTGCCCATGGGAGCGAGGAGGCCCAGCCCAGCCGACTGCTCTGGGCCCACTCACTCTGCTCTCATCCTTGAAGTCTGTGGCCTGGGAACATGGCCCCGACATGACACACTGTGTTCTTCCCTCACGGTGCCTTCCCACCTGCTGTTCCCACTGCCAGGAGGGCTGCTTCTTGAGTCCCTTCCACATCACAGCTTTATTCCTGGTGAGCAGAAAGAACCAAGAGGGTAGATCCATGCTTGTCCAAAATGCTCACTGCATGGAGAATGAGAATGTGTGAGAACAAATCAAGAGCCAGCCGCTGAGGGGAGAGCTAGGGCTTGGGTTCTCGATGATCTTGGCTGTAAGCCTTTCAGTGAATTGCTGAGGCCACAGGGTGGTTGGCCCTGGCCTGGGGAGTGCCTGGGCCATGACCTGGAGAAGAGGGCAGGGGAGTGGATTCTATCGGGAGGCTCAGCTCCTCAGGAAGGCCAGGGATGGGGACATAACTTCAGAGGGGGCAGGATGGAGAAGAGGATTTTTGTGTCCTTATTTTCCCAGAATAAGTAAAACTTAAACATGTTTGTATCTGCCAGCAAGTGGCCAGTGGAGAGGAAGTGATTGAAGATGGTCAAGAGAGAGAAAAGGTAATTGATGGGCCGATGTCCCTGGGGAGACAGGAAGGATGAAATCAAGAGCAGGGGTCAGGAGGTGAGCCTTTCAGAGGCCAGCGTGGAGGCAGGTGATATTTCTGCCCAGCTCTCAACTTTGGTGTGGAAAAGCGAAGGAAACATCAATCACTTCCTTTTTGGCCGGGTAAATGCCAAGAAATTCTAAGGCAGAAACTTCCCCAGGCAGGAGGCTTGGAATTAGTTGTCAGGATTAAGCATAAACCAAAGGAACACGTAAGTCATAAGCACTAAATCCCAGGAACAGAGCCTTTTCAGATCAGGGAAATGCATCAGAGGATGATCCCACAGCCTGGCACGCCCAGGAAACTTCCAGGTGCCCGGAGACCCACCATCGCCCCGGGAAGCTTGTTTCACATGGGCCGAGATGTACATTGATTTTTTTTTTTTTGATTCCTAGAGATCTTGTTCTAGGAAAAGAACAAGATCTCTTGGAATCCATCTGGGGATAAAGGGTCTGAGCAGTGGGATGTGTTGACCTTCTGCTGGCATTGTCTTGCTGTCCTCGACACAGCTGGTTTGCTGGCGACATAGAGACCCAAATTAGGAATCTCCTCCAATCATTCAAACATGATTTACCTGATTAACAAAATCTTGGTGGAACAGAGGGTTTCCAGAGGGTGTGAGTGTGTGTGTGTGTGTGTGTGTGTGTGTGTGTGTCTGTGTGTGTGTGTGTGTCTGTGTGTATATGTGATGAGTGACTGGGCTTATTGGGTACCTAGGGGTGAAGGGCAGGGGAGCTGACCTTGTATTTCATCTCAAGTGTCTGATGATGTATAAGACTAAACTATAAATATTTGGAGAACAAGCAAGTGCATGAGAAAATGGATCAAAGAATGAATGAACCTGCCCTCTACAATCTAGGTTCTGGTACGGTCCCTCCCCCAAGAAACTCTTTGCTTGGGATGTCCCACATTCCCCATAGATCTTTGCATAAGGAATAAGTGATAGGCAGCCAACACATATTCATTGAATTAAAGCAATCAATCCCTATTCCACCTATAGGGTGACTTTGACATATCTTGAGTAGTATGTTAATATTGAATAGAGCAAATGGACCATTGTGTACCAGGTTGGTATCTGTTGCCAGGATAGTACTCAAAACAGACACAGGCCTTGCTCCCATGGAGCTTAGGACCCCACAGTGGTTTTGTTGAACTCTTAGGACACTGTGTCCATCTCTGCCATCAGGAGAGCAGGTTTCCTGCTATGCAGCTACCTTTCATATACAACCCCTGATGGTCCCAGAAAATCTGAGAGGTATTAGCAACCTCAAATTCTCTGAGCTTAATCACAGAGGTTTTTTCAGTGACATGTTCAAGGTCACATGGCTGTTACGTGGCACAGCAAAGAATCAAATACAGGTCTACTTCCAAAACTTGGACCATATCAAACTGCTTTTATTTTTTCCATTTTAAAGTAGGAAACAACTAAGTAAAAGGCTCACACAGATGTATGTGAAACAATTTGTAAAAATTTAAGAAACTACCATTTTCATACCCAAAGTCTGTACGCACATGTGCCTAAAGTGACACAAAGCAGTTCTTTATGTTCTGAGGGGGTTCCCCTCCTAAGGTAAAATAGTCAAACTTCCTGGGAAGAGAGGCTCCCTGGAGATTGGTCTTTATAAAATAAACAAAAATCAATTTTGACTTGTTTTCTAATCATGATAAATGAAGCCAGGTTAGAGAAAAAATTTCCAGCATTAGTTGAAGATCATCTTGCCAGGATGCACTGGTCTCTGACAAGCAATTAAGAAGTCCTCTGATTGTGCCTGGCAGTGCCACGGCTCAGCACCTTCCTGATTAATTCTCATTTTCATTCTTTCCTTGGGATTTATTTAGTCACTCCACCTGGAGTGCGTTTAGCTCCTTACCACCCTTCCCTCTTTCCTGGCATGCTCCTTGCTGCCTCCCTGAATCTGCATTACCATTAATGGGCACTGTGCTCATGCCTGCTGCTGAAGCACCTCCTGGATGGGCACTCACTCATTCCCTTCCTCCACTGACTCCTCCATGGCGAGGTTCTCCAGCTGAACCTACCTTTGTGGTGCTCTACATGGTCCCCCAGCAGTTCTTTTACAACCCAGGCTGGCCAGCGGTTACTTTGGTAGGAAGAGGGTTTATTCATGGTGGGCTCCCAATGGTAGGTTGGAGGTGCACATCAGCAGAAAGCCTGGAGTTTGGACAAATTGGAAGGGTCCGGGGAAGCTAAAAGAGATACAATCAGCATCCTCATATGTGTCTTTGTGGCTATTAACTGTTGAATTCTTTCTCGAGTCCAGGCACTCTGTCTAAATATATCTTACATTATTTCCTTTAATCCTTTCAAAAGCCCTAAGAACAAGGCATTGAAGGCTTTCCTGTAGAGACAAGGTGACCGAGATTCACAGAACATGAATGATGTTAGCAGTAAATGGTGAAACCGGCCTTCCAGCCTTTGTCTGTTGACACATTGATGCATAACCCACAGGGACACAGACTCCAAATGGCACCACCAATAGCAGCAGGCTGCACACCTTCAGGGCAAAGCCTTTGGCCCACCTCCTTGGCTGGATTGAGTCTGCATGACCACCCAACTCAATGATGAGTCTCTCAGAGCTAAGCTCTGTCCTGGCCACTCATCTCAACCTGCCTTCTCAGCCTGGCAGTGACTTGGTGAGGCTTGGCCCAGTGAAGAGACTTGCTCTGCCTGTTCCCAGTGGACCTGCTGCTGGAGGAGTGGTCTCATTTCTCCCTCCTGGGGTTGCTCCCAGCCGTTCCTCCTGGCTGCCTCATTCCTCATCCCAGGGAATGGGATGCTGGGATGAGGGCAGTGCAGCATTTTCCTACTGGGAAAAATGTGTCTGCTCTGGAACTTTCTTCTTGGAACCCAAATCTACATGTTTCCTCTCTCCTGGGGGAAGTGCATGCAGGGAAATGGGTACATACTACACTGTCTGGGACCTCACAGTCGTAGTCTGGGTAACCCTAGAGCAAGCTGGTGAGGTAGGCCTTATTTTCCATGTCCCATAAATTAGAACCCTGGGGTTTGGAGAAGTGGTACAAGTCCCTTAGTCCTCATAGTGGGGACATGGCAACAACCAAAAGGGGGCTTTTTCCTGTTTATTTCAAAGTTCAGTCTCTCCTTCTTCCTCTCCATTTCCTTGTTCACCCCTCCCTACTTCCTTGTTTCTTTCTCTTTCCTTCCCCTACCTCCACCTCCCCCCAACTCTCTCTCTCTTTATCTCCTTTCCTCCCTCCCTCCCCTGGAAGTTATAGGATCATGTGATTTTCTTCTAAACTTCTTTTTATATTAAAATTATAACCTGTCATTAAAATATTTAAGCACACAAATTAACTGGTGCTAATTATGATATTTCAAAAGGTGACAAGCAATTAGAGTGAGATTTCAACAAAAAAAAATCTCCCTAAATATAACTTGGCAACTTTCGTAATAAATACAAAACTTTGTCAATCACTTTATCTAACCTTAATACACCTTAGGTCTAGACAGAACACAAGTGGTGTTTTTGGAAATTCTGGTACTAAAGAGCATCCAAAGCCATTGCAAGTAGCTTTCTGTTTACTCTCTCATCTTTTCTCTAAAGAGAGGTTGGAACAATGACTCCCCCTTGTCCTGGGAATGTTCTCTCCTGGACACCCCCATTCATTCCCATGCCTCCTAAACCTTTCCTACTATGTGGAGAGCTCAGGCCAGGGAAGATCACCTTCCAGCAGGACGTGGGGGTGTGGACACAGTCTGCTGGAGTGCAGTGGCTCACGTGCAGATGATTGTCATCTTGGCCCCGCATTTCTGTCACTCAGGCCTCCCTTCCCATGATGCACCAGGAAGCACTGTGGCTGGAAGACCTTGTTCTCCAGAGCCTCCTTCTTCCCTGCCCCTGGGTGACTTGACTAGCAGGCCACTGCCCCATTGGGCCATGATCTCCCATGAGGGCAGTGCAGCATCTGCACCAGGGAACCTGGGTTCCTTCCACGGCTCCAGCCTTCCATAGCTCCTGGCGGTACTCAATGCCCTTGGTCTTACCGAGTCTCTGAGATGCGTGTCAGTGACTCTGCAGGAAATGGGAGGAAGCAGAGGCAGCACCATGCAGCATGTGCAGAGTGTGTGTGCATCTGAGGGCACTTCCATAAATGTCCAGGGTGCTGGGGGGCAGGGAGGTACCAGGCCTAGAGAAATTAAGCAACTTGGCCAAGGTCACACAGGAATTTGTACATCCCCAGATAAGGAAGGGAAAAAGAAAATCAATTTTATTTTGTATCTAATAGTCATTTTTAAAGAGGAGAAAAGTTGTCATAGCAGAAAGATAAAAGAATTTGGGATGTTATAAAATGGTGTGTGTGTGTGTGTGTGTGTGTGTGTGTGTGTATGTGTGTGTGTGTGTGACAGAGAGAGAGAGAGAGGTAGAGAAAATTATAAAAAGTATCAAGTATTTAAAAATTTACCATCTAAAGAAAAGGTAGAATTTCCTGAACAAATGTGTTCAAAATAATGATCAATTAGAAAGTATCCAAAGCCATGCTTCCTTAAATCCCGAGTACACCATACCCATATAATGCAAACAAGTTTAAATTTTCCAATAGTCGCCTCAGAAAAGTAAACCAGGTAAAATTAATTTTAAGAATAACCTTTCACCCAGTATATCTGAAATGTTATTTCAGCATATAATCAATTTAAAAAATCATTGAGATATTCTGGTGCTGAGTTTTCGATATCCAACTTGCATTATTTCGCACCTCCAGCACATTTAAATTTGGGTAAACCACACTTCAAGAGCATAGTAACCACGCGTGGCTTGTGGCTCCTGAATTGCTCAGAGTCATAAAAATTTTTCTTCTTTTTGTCTTTTTCTGGATTCAATCAGAATGTATTTTTCAAGTGAATATTTAAATAGAGTATACTCTGCATGTAAGCTTATGTAATGTCTGCATGCGTGGTAGTGTCTGCCCCTCTGCACATCTAGAGAGACGGCTTCTCCACAAAAGCACAGGGAGAGAATCTCTGACACTGCATTTTCTTATGCCAGATGGGAGGTTTCACAGACCACATTATTCCATGTCAGTCTCTCAGATGTCAAGGAGCCCTTCATTAGAGGGTTTATAGATGAACAGTCTCCCCATGGAGCCTGTGGCTCAGCAGACCCCTGAGGTGGCTGCCCAGATCCACACTTAGCACCTGATTGGTTGCTGGTCCCCATTCCTCCAGTGTGAGTGATGAGTGTTGACAAGTTAGTTTTTGCTACCAAATGAAAGCACTGACCATTTGTTCAGGAAAACCCCGGAGGCCATCAGGAGCCCATTTGTATTGCACGAATTGGTATCCACCATGTTCCAACAAGAATGGAAACCACACATGGTGTTTCCCTGCTATCGGACGTGAGAGGTATGTGACAGCACCGGGATTCTCGTTGCCAGGAGGTAAATCAAAGTAGTGTGCACATTAGTTTCTTTTATCTCTTTCCTTGAGCTACACTAACAGACTAGGACAAACTCGAGTGACTTATAGCAGGAGTTTGTTTCCTCCCAGATTTGACAGCTGGAGCTCCCAGTCCAGGTGTGGTGGGGCTGTGCTCCCTGAAGGGCCTCTCAGAGAATGCTGATGGTTTCTCCCCAGATTTGGCAGCTCTGGGCATCCTTGGCTTTCCTTGGCTTGCTCATGGGTCACAAGATGGAGGAAGTTTCTGCTTCCTCCATCATGTAACCTTCTCCTCTGTCTCTCTGGGTCTACGTGTCCTTTGATCTTCTGGTAAAGACACTGTATTAAATTTAGGGGCCCACCATAATTCATCATGCCCATATTTTAACTTAATCACATCTGCAAGGACCTTATTTCCAAATGGGGTTGTGTTCTGAGCTGCTGGATGAACATGCATGTTGGAGGGACTTCGTTCAACCCAGGACAGCTGCTCCTCAATTTCCTCCAAGATCCTGTGTCCTAGTTCAACAGGTCACTTGACACTTCAGAATCTGCTCAGCAAGTTAATCTGGAAGGTAGAATTTAGGAACAGAAATAGAATCTGATGATAGCCTAGGTCGGTGGAATCCTTTATCTGAGTGGAAGCTGAGTCTCAGAGACAGAGAAGCAAACAGGCCAGTGCACAGTCTGGGGGCTGCTGTGGCTCTATTACCCCTCCCAGCTCCCTTCTGGGCTCCTAGAAGCCCTCCATAGCATCTTGAGGCCTTCTCAGGCCCTCTTTAATCATAACCCTTTATTGTATTGATTAAGAAACAGGGTTTCAAGAGAGAAAATGAGTTCTCCAAATTTACACCACAGTTTGAACCTGAGCCTTCTCAACCATCATGTGTCCATCAGCACATGGACACATGATAGTGGAGATGGACACATGATGGTTGAGAAGATTCAACCATCCTCCATCAACAGGGAAAGAGAAAAACTATCACACATTAGTCAACCTTTCTTCTTCTATTTTGCCCAACTACGAAAGCAAGTCTATGGTGAGGCCAGAGCAACATCACCTCATGTTGGTCTTCTCTTTGCATCTGGAGGAAGAGCCTGCCTAGAAGAGCACTCTCTGAGTCAGAATGCAGTTAAATTTCCTTCATGGGTTTTTTGTGGCTTCTTTTAAGAAAAAAGATAAAAGTTATTGATTTAATAAACAAAGAAAAAAAAAATGATATGTTGAGGTTGCTAGATCCATGCTAAGAACATGTGAAATTGTGAAGGGGAAAAAAAACTCATTATGGTTATGCTACCACACCTCAAGCTGCAAAAGTTATGTCTCCAGGATGTTTCTTAATCAATGCAATAAAGGGTTATGATTAAAGAGGCCCTGAGAAGTCCTCAAGATGCTATGGAGGGCTTCTAGGAGCCCAGAAGGGAGCCAGGAGGGGTAAAAGAGTCACTGCAGCCTCAAGCTGCAAAAAAGTTATGTCCTCAAGTAAGAGGGAACAGGCATCAAAGGACAGGGGTCAGTAATACCGTTTAGGCATCCCCTGGGGGTCTGGGAAAGTATCCCCAAGGGATAAAGGAGATGCCTACATATACATATATGTGTGTGTGTGTGAGCACACAGACATCTTCACCCATGTGTCTGATATGTAGAATTTTGCAGTATAAGTGTGTCAAATGTAAAAGGCATAGTATCGCGCACATGTTTCAATCATTCTTGCTACATGTATGGAGTATCACATCAGTTGACAAGGTTTCCTCTGTTTCAATCATCAAACAAATGCAATTTACACATTAGCATTTTAAGTCATTTAACTCATTTCATATTAAGTCCTTACATATGTTTTATCAATGAGGAGGAAGGGCTTTCTTCACAATTTCTTATCAATACCCATGTGGTCAATGTTGTTGATATTCACTGATAGCTGGTCCTTTTCTGTTCTCTGGTCACAAGAAACTATGCTTTCTACCTCTTTGATGTTGGCTGTGACCCTGGAAATGTATGTGGAAGAAGCCATGTCACTTCCAGGCCAAACATGTGATCTCTGGGCTCAAATCCTCCATCCTCTCTTCCCATCCCTAAGATGCTGGCATGTGGTCACCTGTGGTCTGGGTGAGAGTGATAATCAGACTCCTGCCATTGACCTTCTGGGCACATGGCAGAGGCAGCCGATAAACCCTTGTTGTCTGACATCACGGCAGCTTTGAGGTTGGTTTTTGTCACTCTATAACCTCGCCTGGTCCAGCTGGTGCTCGGGGCTGGGAGCAGCCCCTGCATGTCCTTCAGCGCCTGTGACAGTGTCCCCCAGTCATGAATGTCTATTGCATAGTCAAAACATCAGGTTGCTTTTATCCACCAGCCCCTACTTTGTCCCTTGGCTCCTCTGCATCTCTTGACTTTAGACTCTCTCTATTATTTATTCATGGTTTATTAGATAAATATCTTCCCCCAACAAACCTGGAACTCCCTGGAGTCTGCCGGTTCTTTGGTGTAAGCCTCTGGTGTTAGCAATTGTTTCATTAAACTCCAATCTCAAGGCTAATCCCTGCTGGAAAATTCGTTCTGTCCTATAAGAAGTCTCCCAAGGCTCCAGGTCTCAAACCACTAAACAGGTCACCCTGTTGCTTAGTGGTGCTTATTGGTGGCCACGTGATGTTGTTATGTCTCTCTGCACATTTCTAGTGTGATTCACACTGTATAAAAGGATTATCTTTTGGCTCGGGAGGTACAGAATTAGAGAATGAGATTTCTGAAGCCCTGTGTTCTCCTTCAGCATGCACCAAGAATATCCACTCCTGTCCAGAGGCCAATGATGTGACAGGATCTGAGGCTAATGAGTTGACTTGGCTTTGACCTGAGCCTGTGTGGAAGTCAGTGGGTGGGGGTTTCTTTGAAGCCAGCGAAGCCCTCTATAGAAGCTAGAAATAGGGTGACAATGTGCACTTGAGGAACAATCAGCGTTCAGCCCAACTGTGGGGTAAGGCTGGCCCCATCGCTTGTGGCCATAGCTTCCCGTGTGGTGGTGCATCCTCTGCTAATGGGAACAGATGCAGGTCAGGACAAAGCCAGGGCCAGGAGAGTTCTGCAGCTGAGTCCCATCGCTTCCCTGGGGCCTGCAGTTCTTTCCAACATTCCTTCATTCACTCATCTCAACAGGGCATGAGGCATAATATGGACCGTGTGAGAAAGAAACTGCCCAGAGAGGCAAACTGAGAATCCATGGTTTAGATTCAGCCACCCTCTGTATCTTATCTATTCATCCTGACTCTCCCCCATCACAGGCTGCAGCGGCTCCCTGGTGGCCCAGCATCCTGTCTTCACTTGAGGACAAAGTGGTCTGAAGGGGCCCTGCAGAGGCTACAGTCTGCAGTCTTCATCCTCTCTGACTCTGCGACTCCATCTGAAAAGTGGGAGAATGACAGAGGTCAGGAACAAATGAGGTCCCCCCAACCGATAGTCACATGTTCTGAAGATTCACATGAGTGCATTGGGGCATTCAGGGTGTCACTGTTGCCATGTGCTCCCTGCTGAGTCTAGATATGCTCAGACCCCTGCCCCAGGCTCCTGACCTGGAATCTTGACTTTTACCACCAAATTCCTCATAATCTTCCTGCTTTGAACTGACCCACCAGCTCTTCCCATGTCTTGGAGCCTTGGTTGTGCTCACTGCTCTGGATTGCTGCTCCCTTGAGGAGCCAGACTCTCCTGACTCTCCTGTTCTCATGGTCCATGAATCAGCCCTGGTCCACCTGATTCTTCATTGTGTGGCCCTCTGAGCGCCCAACCCTCACTGCTGTCTGATGTCCCATCCTGCCATTGCTGTGGACACCTGTGGGGGCAGCAGCTTTCTTCACTTGCCTTCTCTACCAACCTCCAACCACTCCCTTAGCCCATCACTGGACTGTGTCCCTTCCTGGGATTTAATCAAACACTGCTGCTTCTTGTCAATATGTTGCTTTTCACAGGCTGGTCTTCATATATTATTTTTTAACAATTTAGCAAACTCTTATTGATGGAGACTCAGCATTATAAAAACCCTCTGTCACATTTTGCAGAAACAAAATTGGAGTCAAAAAATTATCCTACTCCATTCTAATATGAGTAGGGGTCTCTACAACAATGGAGTTCGGACAATGAGTGAGTTAATGAATAAATGAATGCAAATAGGTTGATGTTTTCCCAAATGATTGGGGTCTTTTAACCTAGTGTAAAATCCTCTTCTAGGTCAAAGTATTTCTTTTAGTAAATGAGTGGTTGAAATGAAAGATAGGGACATACAAAAAATAGTTTGATTAAATCTTCTTAGCTGGGTTACTCCACTGAACCCTGGGAGGAAAAAACTATAATTTGGGTCTTCTATGATTGTGTTTAAGGAGAATAATGGCCCAAAACTGGTCTCTTCATGTTTTTTGTCTGGACACTGTAAAATCTGTTTTTAGTCCTAATTCAAGATGCCTGAGATTGAGGATGAGTTGGGGATCTCATTATTTGCATTGATAAATGAGACTTTCTAATTAAATATTGGCTTAATAAAAATAAACTTTAAAAAATTAAAAAGGAAGTAAAAGTAGAATTCAGATTTAAAGTAGATGAAATGGCAAAAAAAGTGATACTGTGTGATTTACAGCTTCACTTTTTTCCCAAAGGGCAGGTGGTAGACCTACCTCAAGGGAAGCCAGATTGGTGTTGAGCTGGCTTGGGAGGCTTTGCTGCTGCTAATATGAAAGTGTGCAGGGATGCAGGTGGGGCCTGGGCTCCTCCAGCCACACAGTTTGCACTGAGAGTCTCTGGTTTCCCAGCTCCAGGGTGGCACCTGGCTGCCCAGCCCTGTCCAGGGCTGTAATAGTGAAAGAGAGAGGGTATTCAGGCTGTACCCACTGGAGCCTGTGTGAATGAAGTCCATGGAGTCTGACAGTTGGGAACAGCCCTGAAGGTGACCATACTGCAGAGACCAGGACAGTAGGTACGCCAGGGCCCAGTGCTGGCTAGTGTGAGGAAGTAGGGTGTGCCTGGGTAGGAGGGACAGACTTAACTTGGGTCCCCATAAGCAGATCCTGAGACAGTGGTTCTAGGGCAGCTGTTCTCTGGGAGATGGAGGAGACACAGGTAGAGAAGTGGGGGACTGAGCCAGAAGGAGGTGACATAGCTAGAGGGGTTGGTATTAGTGAGCCACCAATAGCACTGGGGCTCCTGGAGCTTAACTCCCTAGGCACTGTGGGAAACTGGGACAAGCATGCCAGGCCACCCTGGCAGAGGGCAGGAAGTGCTGGTGTGGAGACCCCCTTCTTGCCCTTCCTGCTGGTGCATGGTGTTAAACTCTGGCAAAGCTGAAGCTGGAGAAGATAGGCAGGGTTGCTGTGTTGAGAAGGCAATGAGCCAGGAGGACAAGGAGCTCTGACAAAAGGAGACAGGTTGGGTGGCATCCAGCTCTGCCTCCTTCCTGCCACACTGAGCCAGGCTCCTGCTGGAGCCCAGCTCCCATTCTAGAGGGGCTCCACCTAGCACGGCAGGGCCCCCCCCAGCCCACTTACTAGTGATAATAACAATGTTTGAGCCGCTCAGAGTGCTATGTGCCCTGGCTGCCTCCTAACACAGGCAGTCTGCAGAAAAATGCCTGTGGGTGAACGCCGATATCATCCCCATGTTTTTACAGAGGGAGAAAAGAAGCCTAAGGTCCAGCAATTTTAAGCAACTTGTCTATTGTCACACAGCTCATAAATTGCAGAATTGGCCAATTTTTTTTTTAACTACACTGCCCGCAAGTGTCTTACCCATGATTCTTGCCAATACTGCTATCTCCAAAAGGACCCAAGAATCACACTTGTTAACCCACTAGTTAACAAGTCAAAATAATCCCATGTATTTTGATTTCCATATATTTTTCCATATTCTTTGATCAAATTTACAATATTTTAAAATACCAATGAAATAAAATATTTCCAGAAGGTAACAAAGGAAGGGAATTAAAGCCATGGTGATTTTTGAAGGTGAGTGCTCTCTTCTTGACTGTCAGGTGGTGCAAGACCAGGCCGGGTGGTGCTGGCTCTGGGGTGTAGTTGTGGGACACTAAAAGCTCACGGGGTAGAGGAGGGGGTAGTGTCGCCCCACTGAGACATGAAGTGTTCTCCACAACAGAGCTGGCCCTGCAGTTCATGAACCAGCCTCTCCAAATTTGTTTAACTTGTTGTTTATGATGTCATTAGATCCAATGACACAAGAGATGTCACCATGAGCATCCGGCAAGACTGATTTGAATCCTCAGCAAACATGTAAAATGTCTTCCCCTTCCTCCTTCCTCTTCCCTCCTCCCTCCTTCCCCCTCCTCCATGCTTTTCAGGGATGGGGAACAGAAGTAAATGTTAAATTTTCATGACATGCAGTGGTCTAAACTTTCACTGAATTCTAATCCACATAATAGTCTGTTCCTTTTTTTGCAAGTGGATGATGAAATGTAACCCAGAGACAGTTTAAACAGAACTCAGGCTCGGCTGCTCCCCACCAAATGGCCTAATTTGGTGGTGAGGGCATTGGCACTGTACATGCAGTGATCAAATCCTGCGTTTTCAATTGTTCTTTTTATGATCAATTAAGATAGTTTTAGGATATAGATTTAAAATCGAGTTGTCTGATGTAACAGACTAAATATACCTTCCAATTACAGGAGAATGTCTTTTTGTGACAGTGGCTCTCCGGGTGAGTTTTATGGGCTTCTATTTTTGAAGTTGACTCAAAGGGTCTCAGCAGCACATTTTGGAAACTGTAATGAAGGTATCTTTCTTTAACAGCTTCCTGCCCAAAGATGCCTGAGTGCTTTACAAACTTATCAAAGTGACTTACAGGGATTGTTTTAGTCTCTGCAGAAATACAGGGGCCAAGGGAGCTGCAGTCACTGGTGACAAATCATAGGTGCTGGTTGCCAGCGGGGAGGAGGAGTGCTCAGCATCTAAAGCACCCTCCCCGACTGACTGCAGGCCCCATCAGAGGGCTCAGGGGTCCTGGGGTCCTGTCTGCTCTGCTCTCCTCGGTGGCTCTTCCATAAAAAAAAGGATCAGGAGAGGCTCTACAGCCTCTTGCAGCTGGTTCCTCCTTGGACTCATTTGTTTCCTGCCAGGCACTTTAAGGTACCCTCATACAAATGCATTCCAGAAGGGCAGGTCTCATTGTCTCTGCTTTTCGGCACAGTAGAACACCAGAGGGGGAAACTGATTCCTGCAGGCTTCAGTGCCAGGAGCTGTCTGGCCCAACCCCCAGAGTGCAAGGCTGTCTGCATTAAAGGACATGTTCAAGCATTTCTGAGCAGAGGTCTTTTGGCCCTGTATTAGTAAAAACTTTAAAATAATTCATATTTAATGTGTCAGGCATTTCCTTGATATGACAATGCTTAAATGTTGCCAGAGGGCATCTCCTTTATCCCAGAGTCCAAAGTTCAGTTCCCTGGAGCAGCATTTACTCATCACCTTCCATGTACATTACTGCACTCAGAGCAGAAGGAGGGAGACACAAGCTGCCCCCCAGGCCCCAGGCGCCCAGTGCAGCCAGCAGAAGATTCCT
This sequence comes from Ictidomys tridecemlineatus, assembly GCF_052094955.1. NCBI lineage: Eukaryota > Metazoa > Chordata > Mammalia > Rodentia > Sciuridae > Ictidomys > Ictidomys tridecemlineatus. Next base: position 87,205,136 of record NC_135483.1, read on the forward strand.
GAAGGAATGGCTCCAATGAAGGAAGACTCTGAGAGGGGCCGTGGACCCACAGCCTGGTAGCGTTTCTGCAATGTTGATAGCACTCTCACATGTTCCCTGAAATAGTTCATTGCTATGTGTCTTAATTTTGATTTTGAAGCAGGAAAGGAGGAGATCTAAAGAATATTCAGAGTTGATATTTCCATGTGCTTAGGTAACATAATTAGGTTTCTTTTTTAATAAAATTGGACTGACCAAGGTTCTGATTACTATGTAACAAACTAAGATTTTACAGAAGTACTCCAAGCCTCAACAGAGCTGGATCCTCCCCAGGTGCACACTCACAGGTGGAGGTGATCACTGGCAAGCCAAGGGCACAGGACCTACAAGGCTGTTGTCTTTAAAGTCCAGGTGACATAAATAGGGGGAGCAGGGTCCATGAGGACAAAGGTTGAAGGTTGCTGCCTTCACCAGAAGGTCAGCGGAAGGAAGATGTCATACCTAAGCAGGGCAGGGTCACATGACTGCTATTGAAGGGGCTGTATGTTCTGTGGACTGGCGGGCTGGGAAAGGTGGTGTGCAGGTCCCCGTGGGTGAGCCCAACACAAGGGAAAGATGGTCCAGCCAGACAGGGGCCTTGGGCCTGGGGAAAGAATATTTCAACTCGGAGAACATTTTCAACATTTCTTTTTTTAAAAAAGGATGCACTGATAGAGAGCATAGGAATAAAATGGAGCTCCTACAGGGGAAGTTCTCCTCAGAGGAGTGGATATCTGTGGAACAGGTGAGAAAGGAGAGAGAGGGGGTGGGAGGGGAGACAAAGAGAAACAGGGAGAACATACAAAAGGCATATTGGGACAACACATGGGCTTCAGTAATAAACTCAGTTGAAAGAGGGTATATAAAATAACCAGCAAACATGCGATCCTGTACTGCATAGGATCCCAAGGTTCCCCGACAACAGCACACTCCAGATAAGACAAAGATTGGCAGGAGATGTTTGTGCAGGCAGCTGCAGGCAGGTCTGCTCTTAGGCAGATGGTGCCCTGATAGAAAAGGCAGAGTAAATGCCAGACCACACCGGCTCAGGGTACTTCCATTTCTGTGATCAAAGGAAATAATCATCACTCCGTAAAAGGCTTGAACAAACATAAATAGGAGAAAATTGGAGCCCAAGATAGTTGAGAAGATGATAAAAGTCCATCCTATTGATTTAAGTGAGTTCATATCCACAGGACCAGATGAATCATTTCTCAGAGGCCACTTAAGAACACTGGGACCGGGATCCCAGCATCAGTTCCTGTAATTTCGGAGACACCATGAGGAAGACATGTGTAAGGGAAAAGGAAATGAGTGCAGCTGGCAGGTTGTTAAAAATAGAGGATAAAGACCTGTGATGCCCAGGACAGTCCATCACCTGTGCTCACGGGCCACCCGCCACCAAGGCATCTCTGCTCACTCGGGAAACACTGTGTGAGCACCTGCTGTGTGCTGGGCTCCAGCAATGCTCCAGACGACAAAGCAGGACAGCTGCCCCCAACAGAAGGCAGAGTTGAGTGCAGGGATTATTAAAACAAGTTATGTGACTTCTGCAAGGACAATAGTGTGACCTGGATGCTAAAATGTATGATTACAAGAGCAGGAGGTGTCACGACCCCCGTGTTACTCAAGGTGTCTATCTTTGCTCAATCAAAACTGGCTGAAACCAAAGGAAATTTCATGGCTTAAGAATGTGAGAAGTTTTTGGATAAGCCTCGGGTCAGGCCTGGCTGGTATATATATATATATTTTTTTTAAGTTCAACTGTTCATATAAATTTTTTTTAAATTTTTTATTTTTTTATTGGTTGTTCACAACATTACAAAGCTCTTAACATATCATATTTCATACATTAGATTGAAGTGGGTTATGAACTCCCAATTTTACCCCAAATGCAGATTGCAGAATCACGTCAGTTACACATCCACAATTTTACATAATGCCCAATTAGTAATTGTTGTATTCTGCTACCTTTCCTATCCCCTACTATCCCCCCTCCCCTCCCCTCCCATCTTCTCTCTCTACCCCATCTACTGTAATTCATTACTCTCCTTGTTTATTTTCCCATTCCCCTCACAACCTCTTATATGTAATTTTGTATAGCAATGAGGGTCTCCCTTCATTTCCATGCAATTTCCCTTTACTCTTCCTTTCCCTCCCATCTCATGACTCTGTTTAATGTTAGTCTTTTCTTCCTGCTCTTCCTCCTTGCTCTGTTCATAGTTGCTCTCATTATATCAAAGAAGACATTTGGTATTTGTTTTTTAAGGATTGACTAGCTTCACTAAGCATAATCTGCTCTAGTGCCATCCATTTCCCTGCAAATTCTATGATTTTGTCATTTTTTATTGCTGCATAGTACTCCATTGTGTATAGATGCCACATTTTTTTTATCCATTCATCTATTGAAGGGCATCTGGGTTGGTTCCACAGTCTAGCTATTGTGAATTGTGCTGATATGAACATCTATATGGCACCATCCCTGTAGCATGCTCTTTTAAGATCTTCAGGGAATAGTCCGAGAAGGGCAATAGCAGGGTCAAATGGTGGTTCCATTCCCAGCTTTCCCAGGAATCTCCAAACTGCTTTCCAAATTGGCCACACCAATTTGCAGTCCCACCAGCAATGTACAAGAGTACCCTTTTCTCCACATCCTCGCCAGCATTTGTTGTTGTTTGACTTCATAGTGGCTGCCAATCTTACTGGAGTGAGATGGTATCTTAGGGTGGTTTTGATTTGCATTTCTCTGACTGCTAGAGATGGTGAGCATTTTTTCATCTACCTGTTGATTGATTGTATGTCCTCCTCTGAGAAGTGTCTGTTCAGATCCTTGGCCCATTTGTTGATTGGGTTATTTATTATCTTATTGTCTAATTTTTTGAGTTCTTTGTATACTCTGGATATTAGGGCTCTATCTGAAGTGTGAGGAGTAAAAATTTGTTCCCAGGATGTAGGTTCCCTATTTACCTCTCTTATTGTTTCTCTTGCTGAGAAAAAAACTTTTTAGTTTAAGTAAGTCCCATTTGTTGATTCTTGTTATTAACTCTTGTGCTATGGGTGTCCTATTAAGGAATTTGGAGCCCGACCCCACAATATGTAGATCGGAGCCAACTTTTTCTTCTATCAGACGCAGAGTCTCTGATTTGATATCAAGCTCCTTGATCCATTTAGAGTTAACTTTTGTGCATGGGGAGAGGAAGGGATTCAGTTTCATTTTTTTGCATATGGATTTCCAGTTTTCCCAACACCATTTGTTGAAGATGCTATCCTTCCTCCATTGCATGCTTTTAGCCCCTTTATCAAATATAAGATAGTTGTAACTTTGTGGATTAGTCTCTGTGTCCTCTATTCTATACCATTGGTCCACTCGCCTGTTTTGGTACCAGTACCATGCTGTTTTTGTCACTATTGCTCTGTAATATAGTTTGAAATCTGGTATCGCTATACTGCCTGATTCACACTTCCTGCTTAAAATTGCTTTTGCTATTCTGGGTCTTTTATTTTTCCATATGAATTTCATGATTGCTTTATCTATTTCTACAAGAAATACCATTGGGATTTTGATTGGCATTGCATTAAACCTATAGAGAACTTTTGGTAATATCCCCATTTTGATAATGTTAGTTCTGCCTATCCATGAACAGGGTATATTTTTCCATCTTCTAAGATCTTCTTCTACTTCTCTTTTTAGGGTTCTGTAGTTTTCATTGTATAAATCTTTCACCTCTTTTGTTAGGTTGATTCCTAAGTATTTTATTTTTTTGGAGGATATTGTGAATGGAGTGTTTTTCCTCATTTCCGTTTCAGAAGTTTTGTCGCTGATATACAGAAATGCCTTTGATTTATGCGTGTTGATTTTATATCCTGCCACTTTGCTGAATTCATTTATTAGTTCTAGTAGTTTCTTTGTAGACCCTTTTGGGTCTTCTAAGTATAGAATCATGTCATCTGCAAATAGTGATAATTTAAGTTTTTCTTTTCCTATTTTTATGCCTTTAATTTCTTTCGTCTGTCTAATTGCTCTGGCCAGTGTTTCGAGAACTATATTGAATAGAAGTGGTGATAGAGGGCATCCCTGTCTTGTTCCAGATTTTAGAGGGAATGCCTTCAACTTTTGTTCATTCAGAATGATGCTAGCCTGAGGCTTAGCATAGATAGCTTTTACAATGTCAAGGTACGTTCCTGTTATCCCTAGTTTTTCAAGTGTTTTGAACATAAAGGGATGCTGTACTTTGTCGAATGCTTTCTCTGTGTCTATTGAGATGATCATATGGTTCTTATCTTTAAGTCTATTGATGTGGTGAATAACATTTATTGATTTCCGTATATTGAACCAGCCTTGCATACCAGGGATGAATCCCACTTGATCATGGTGCACAATTTTTTTGATGTGTTTTTGTATTCGATTCGCCAGAATTTTATTGAGGATTTTTGCATCTAGGTTCATTAGAGATATTGGTCTGTAGCTTTTTTTCTTTGAGGTGTCTTTGTCTGGTTTCGGAATCAGGGTGATGTTGGCCTCATAGAATGAATTTGGAAGAGCTCCCTTTTTTTCTATTTCCTGAAATAACTTGAAAAGTATTGGTATTAATTCTTCTTTAAAGGTTTTGTAAAACTCCGCTGTATACCCATCCGGTCCTGGGCTTTTCTTGGTTGGTAGTCTTTTGATGGCTTCTTCAATTTCATCCATTGATATTGGTCTGTTCAAATTGTGTGTATCCTCCTGACTCAGTCTGGGCAAATCATATGACTTCAGAAATTTATCGATGTCTTCACTATCTTTTATTTTATTGGAATATAGGTTTTCAAAATAATTTCTAATTGTCTTCTGTATTTCTGTAGCATCTGTTGTGATATTACCTTTTTCATCCCGTATGTTAGTAATTTGAGTTCTCTCTCTTCTTCTCTTTGTTAGCATGGCTAAAGGTCTGTCGATCTTATTTATTTTTTTCAAAGAACCAACTTTTAGTTTTGTTAATTTTTTCAATAGTTTCTTTTGTTTCAATTTCATTCATTTCCGCTCTGATTTTAATTATTTCTTGCCTTCTGCTACATTTGCTGTTGTTTTGCTCTTCCTTTTCTAGGGCTTTGAGATGAAGTGTGAGCTCATTTATTTGTTGGTTTTTTCTTTTTTTGAGGAATGACCACCAGGTGATGAATTTTCCTCTTAAAACTGCTTTCATTGTGTCCCATAGATTCCAATATGTTGTGTCTGTATTTTCATTTATCTCTAAGAATTTTTTGATTTCCTCCTTTATGTCTTCTGTAACCTATTGATCATTCAGTAACATATTGTTCATTTTCCATGTGATGTAGGATTTTTCCTTCCTTCTTTTATCATTGATTTCCAGTTTCATTCCATTATGATCAAATAAAATGCATGGTATTATCTCCACCCCTTTATATTTACTGAGGGTTGCCCTGTGGCATAATATATGGTCTATTTTTGAGAAGGATCCATGTGCTGCTGAGAAAAAAGTATATTTATTTGATGATGGTTGATATATTCTATATATGTCAGTTAAGTCTAGGTTATTGATTGTGGTATTGAGTTCTATAGTTTCCTTATTCAACTTTTGTTTGGAGGATCTGTCCAATGGTGAGAGAGGTGTGTTGAAGTCACCCATAATTATTGTGTTGTGGTCTATTTGATTCTTGAACTTGAGGAGAATTTGTTTTATGAATGTCGCAGCGCCATTATTTGGTGCATAAATATTGATAATTGTTATGTCTTGTTGGTGAATGGTTCCTTTCAACAGTATATAATGTCCTTCTTTATCCCTTTTGATTAACTTAGTCTTGAAGTCGATTTTATTCGATATGAGGATGGCCACCCCTGCTTGCTTACGAGGACCGTGTGCGTGGTATATTTTTTCCCATCCTTTCACCTTCAGCCTGTGTATGACTTTTCCAATCAGATGTGTCTCCTGGATGCAGCATATTGCTGGATTTGTTTTTTTAATCCATGATTTCAGCCTATGTCGCTTTATTGAAGAGTTTAAGCCATTAACATTCAGAGTTACTATTGATATATGGTTTGTACTTCCATCCATGTTTGATTATTTATCCTTTTTTTAAAAAAAATTAGTTTGTTTCTCGATGATTATTTTTTCCCTCGCCCTCTGTCTTTACCGAGGCACTTCCCTCTGATGGTTTTGGTTATTGTTTTTCATTTCTTCCTCGTGTAGTGTTTTGCTCAAAATGCTTTGCAATGCTGGTTTTCTGGCTGCAAATTCTTTTAACTTTTGTTTATCATGAAAGATTTTTATTTCGTTGTCATACCTGAAGCTTAATTTTGCTGGATACAGAATTCTTGGTTGGCATCCATTGTCTTTCAGTGTTTGAAATACATTGTTCCATGATCTTCTTGCTTTCAGTGTCTGTGATGAAAAATCCATTATTAACCTTATTGGTTTACCCCTGAATGTAATCTGTCCCCTTTCTCTTGTAGCTTTTAATATTTTCTCTTTGTTCTGTATATTGGATATCTTCATAACAATGTGTCTTGGCGTTGGTCTACTGTGATTTTGTGTGCTCGGTGTTCTGTATGCATCTTCAATTTGTATATCTGTTTCCTTTTTTATTTCTGGAAAGTTTTCTGTAATTATTTCATTCAGCAGGTTACTCATTCCCTTGGTTTAAATCTCTGTACCTTCTTCTATCCCGATGACTCGTAAGTTTGGTTTTTTTATGTTATCCCATAACTCTTGGATGTTTTTCTCGTGATTTTTTACCCGCCTTTCTGAGTTGGCTAGACTCTTTTCAAGATGAAATATTTTGTCTTCATTATCTGACGTTCTGGCTTCTACTTGCTCCACTCTGTTAGTGATACTCTCAATTGAGTTTTTAATTTGGTTTATAGTTTTCTTCATTTCTAAGATTATGGTTTGATTCTTTTTTATAATCTCTATCTCCTGATAAAGGTGCTTAACTTCTTCTTTTATATGTTTGTGTAATACATTCTCAATGTGTTCTTTCGCTGCTTGAATTTGCTGTCTCGTATCCTCTTTAAGGTTCCATTCCATCTGTCTAAGGTGTTCCTTGAGTTCTTTATATGACCATTTTTCTGATGACTCTAGGTCCTCCTGAATATTTAGGCTGTCCTGCATTGTTTGTACTCCTTTACTTCCTTGCTTTTTGAAGCTGCTCATGTTACTTCTTGTTCTGTTTGACTGCTGAGTTACTGTTTACTCCTATAAATTTACTTGATGCTTGGGGGGAAAGGTATTAGAAGGGAAGGGAAAAAGTCACTAAAGAGAATGAGAGTAAGCAGGTAGAATTCAATGAAGGGGGGGTAAGATAATTCAAAAGAAATGAAAAGACAAAAGAAGAAAAAATAGGAAATAAAAAGAGAAAGAAAAAAAAATTTTAAATAATAAAAAAAATTAAAATTAAAATTGGAAGAAAAAATTGTAAAAAAAAATTAAAAAAACAAGAAAGAAAAATGAAAATGAAAGAAAACCCGAAATCAAAATTAAAAAAAAGAAGAAGAAGAAAAAAAAAAAACTAATAAATGCAGTCTTAGTGTTTGATTAACTTCTCTTCCAGTAGGTGGCGCTGTGACCACCAGGCCAAGTTTCTCTTATCAATACGCGGAAACCAATCACTGTGCAGCAGCTCCTCCTCCCAGACTGGGCGAGTCTCCAATCCTGGGTTCCTAGGGCATCCTCTTGTGTCTAGTCACTTCCCCACTTTTCCTCTAGCCAGGCCCCTCTCACCACAATACTGGGTACACGCCAGGTCTGCTGCTCCCGGGAGCCCTGTTGTCATGAATGACTGGGCACACTCTTCCAGTTTGCCAATCCCTCAGACCCTAAGTTTGTAGAGCTTGGGGCTGAGAATCCTCAGCGAATTTTACTGCCCCTCTGGTAGCCACACCCCCGGTAGCTGGTGCAAGAGACCTCAGCTGTCAGCACTGGTGGGAGCGGTAGTCCCGCGCCACGGGTCCCGCGCCACCTCTAATTCCCTTGGTCTGGCTACCATGCTCACGGGAGAGCTGGGAGGGGCCCTTACAGGAGAGCTGGGATTGGCCCTTAAGGTTTCCCCGATGTGTGGAGAGGGAAGGCCAGCGATTTACACACCTGTAGCCGCAGGTTTCAATGAAGTTATCTCCTCCGCCACAGTCTGATGACGTCAGTTGTCTGCCATGATGGTATCTCTTGCAAATGGTGACAGTTCGTTTCCCTTTGCCGGGTGACCAATGCAATGGGTGGGTCCTTACTGTCTCTCCCAAGCCCTGTTTCAAACCTGTGGCCACTACCTATGAAGGCTTGGTTGGCATTTACCTCCATAGGATCAGAAGGGCTGACCAGTTGTTTCAGCCGGATGGATTAGTGCTGAGTCACAGCTGTTTGTCTGCGGGAAGCAGGTGAACGGGAGCTTGAATTCAGCCGATCCAGCTTCAGTGTGTGTTCTCGCCTGGCTGGTATATAAACACAGATGCCACCCACTACTAGGACTTCATATTTCTACTTGGCTTTCTTTGGCGTTATATCCATTTCTCCAGTCCTGTTTCTTATAGCCCCTCCCTTCATGGTGCTAGATAGCTGCCAGCAGCTCATGCACACTCAATCTTCACAGGCACTTCAGTGGAATGACTCTGTATTATTCCCCATAATTCTAACAAAAGTACAGATAAAGTTCACCTTCATCAACAGGGGTCATTGATTAGTTATGTGGCCGAAGAAGAACAAATACCCTGATGGTCCTGGCCTGGGTTTAAGTAATGCCTCACCAACAACCAGGCATGGAGTAAGTCTACCATGGACAGGGGAGCAGGGAAGTCCCCTCTCTGAACCCTGCTGGTTAGAATCCACCAGAAGTGTCCAGGGTACATTTTCTGTCTTATTCACTATTTTTTTTTCTTTCTTTTTTTACTTTTTCCTCCCTTCTTGCCCTATTCTGTTATTTTTCATTTTTTGCCTCATTGTGCTGGCTAGAGCCTCCAGTACAATGCTGGGTATAAGGGTGCGCAGGGCTGGCATGGTCTTATTTCTGGCACTGGAGAATGTTTCATCATTAAGTCATCCTACCAGGAAGGATGATGTGGGGCATGAGTTTCTCTATGTGCCCTTTCTCATGATGAGCATTCCTTTTATTTCAGCTTTGACAAGCTATTTCATTAAGAATCAACATCCTGGTTTTTATCACATACTTTCCTTCCTTCTCTCTCTCTCTCTCTCTCTCTCTCTCTCTCTCTCTCTCTCTCTCTCTCTCTCTCTCTCTCTCTCTCCCCCTCCCTCAGGGGATTGAACCCAGGGATGATGCTTGACCACTGAGCCGTGCTGCATCCCCCAGCCCTATTTATTTATTTAAATTTATTTTGAGACAGGTTTAGCTAAGTTTCCAACTTGTGATCTTGCTGTCCTCCAACTTGTGATCCTCCTGCCTTACCCACCCAGGTTGTTGGAATTGTGGGTGTGGCCATTGCATCCAGCTATCAAAAGATGATTGTGGAGTGTTTCTCTCCATTGGTCTATTAGTAGAATTTATTGCTTAATTTATTGCTTAAATTTCTTGAAAATTAAGCTAGCCTTGGATTCCTGTGGTAAAGCCTCTCTGGTCCTGTTTATTGAGGTACAGAATTCGTTTCACCTTTGTGTTCATTTCCTGTAACAGTTCACCACAGGTTTGGCAGCTTAAATAGAAATTTATTCTCTCCCGTTCTGGAGGCCAGAAGTCCAACATCACTCTCCCTGGGCTCAGATCAAAGTGTCTGGGGCCTCAGTCTCACTGGGGAATCTGGAGAGAGGCCATCCTTTGCTTCTCCCAGCCTCTGGTGGTGGCCACATTACGCTGTTCGCAGTCACATCACTCCACTCTTGAAACGTCTCTGCCTGCTGGTTTCTCATCACCTTCTCTGTCCCCCAGTGAATCTCCCTCTGGATCCTTTCATAAGAGAAGAGTAATGACATTTAGGGCCCACCTGCATACTCCAGGACAACGTCCCAGATCATAATCCTGCATTTCATCACAGCTCTGAAGACCTTTTTGCTAAATCAGGTGTCATCTACAGTTGCAGGGATGAGGACCTGAGATCTTTGGTCCCTATTCAGCCTCTTACCTGTGTTGTTAGATTTAACTCACTGACATTTTGTTGAGGATTTTTGTTTGTATTATAATGAAGGTGCTGCTTCTCAGGTTTCCTTTGCTGTCTTTATGTGAGTGCACTGCTGACTTCAGAGAATGAGTTGGGAGGAGTTCTCTTTATTTGGGACAAGAATTTGTAAAATATTAGTAACATCATCATATTTTTCTTCTTCATGTTCTTCTTCTTCCTCCTCCTCCTCCTCCTGTGTGTGTGTGTGTGTGTGTGTGTGTGTGTGTGTATGTATGTGTGTGTTTCAGTACCAGCGATTGAACCCAGGGGTACTTAACCACTGAGCCACTCCCCCCAGCCTATTTATTTATTTATTTTTATTTTGAGACAGAGCCTCACTAAGTTGCTGAGGCTGGCTTTGAGCTTGGTATCCTCCTGACTCAGCCATTGAGTTACTGGTATTATAGCTGTGCAACATCATGCCAGACTTAGTAATACTTTTTTTCTTTAAGTACTTGATAAAATTCACTGGTGAAGCCATTTGGGTCTGGATTTTTCTTTGTATAAATATTTTAAATCACTGATTTATTATTATTATTAATTTTGTGGTTTCAGGCTATTAAAACTTTTAATTTCTTTTTAAATCTATTTGGGAATTTGTGTTTTTCTCCAATTTGTCTATTTCATCAAAATTGTCTAATCTGTTGGCATGCAATTATTTTTAGTAGTCTCTTTTATCTTTTAAATCTCTGTCTGATCAGTGGCAATATGCCCTGTTTTCATATATTAATTTGGTTATATAAGTCTTATTTCTCTTTGTTTTGTTTTGGTCAGTCTTTTTAACATTTTGAAGATCCGACTTTTGGTTTCATTGATTTTTCTCAACTTCAATGTCACCTTGCCTGGCATTCGCTGGTCCAGTGGGGACACATGAGATGCCACAGGTTTGTGTATCTTAGCTGGGGTCCTCAAGAAGAGACCAGGATGTAAATGTGTGTTTAAGAGGTTCAGGGAACCCCAGAAATGGACAATGATGTGGCAGAAGGAGGGTGAGTCCAAGCAGAGCACAGTCTTAAACTTCTATGATCAACTTAAGGTTAATCCCAAGAGGAAACTCTGGAATGACACAGAAGAAGTGCTTTGGGCCTGAGGAAGGAGGAACTGGGATACAAATAGACCAGTTTCTTGCAACAGCAGGCATTTATTCTAACTGTCTTTCTTGAGGACTAATCTCAGGAAAAGGTGTTGATGCCCGGGCACTTCCCACCAGAAGGTCTCCCTGCCTACAGGATGCATGATCGAGGAGCTAGACTTGCCCATTGGCATGAAAGCCCCCTGCCCTATGTGTTCCAGATGTTCTTTGTGTCCCTGGACAGTCACAAAACACGGAAGGGGGCTCTGGGCCAGTGCTATCTTATTCCAGAGGAGGAGATCTGCTGAGGAGGAACTGGTGGAAAGCCTTTTCAGTCTCCAGAGAATGGCTTCCCTTGGTCCTTGGCAAAGCTCTCAGGCACAGCACTGCACATCCTGCAGAAGGAACTTTCTGGAACACAGGGAGATGGGGTGGGGCTGTATTAGAAAGAAGCGGTCACAGCTTAAAATAACTCCCCATCACGGAGACCTCCAGTTGTACATCCTGCAGAGGGAACTTTCTGGAACACAGTGAGATGTGGTGGGACTACATTAGAAAGAAACGGTCACAGCTTAAAATAACTCCACATCGCAGAGACCTCCAGTTCTTAATCAGCCGGAAGACAGTGATTTGCCACTTGCATTCTTTTACCTTAAGCAGGAAGTCTCATCGTAGCTTTTGCCTATTTTAAACACCTCTCCACACTTGCTAAGCCACCTCATTTTTTTTTTCTTAACAAAAATGGAATTTGACTCTAAGATCATTACTTGCCGCAGGCACCATTATCTAGTTAAGAATTCCCCAAGGTTTCATTTCCTCTGGGATTTATTTTTAGGGGAACCTTCTATTTATGTGAGACAACATAGCTTTTCATCTACAGTAATGGTATGGATTCCTATTTAAATGAAAAAGTAAATATGCGGAAAAAAATCTAATGACATTACAGATATTTCTAGAGATGGGTGGTGTATACTGAAAAACTGGAGTCCGGGGAACAACATGCTCATGATTGTAGGGTTTGCCTACTTCTGCAGGGTAAACACTCCCACCACGCTGGGTTCCAGGAGGCCAACAACAAATCATGGAGCATGGATTTGGGAAGAGTTGGGCACAGTTGTCAAAAGCTGGAAGAAGCCAGTGCCAGTACCCCTCTGGGTGCCACTCAGCAGTCGCCAGCTTTTCAAAGATGAAGGGCTATTCACAATACATTTTGTGGGTAGAAAGAGGGGAAAGAGCCTGTGTTCCCTTCCAAACAGCCCAAAAATTTGATAATGAGGTGGCCCCAGGAATGCCAGCTGGCAGCAATTAACACACCTGCAGGTGAGATCCCCAGGTTCCCTCCTTCCAGGGCAGATCAATTATTTTCGACCCAGACAAATGTAAGAATTGAATGCTGCCAGCAGGTTTCCTCCATTCGTGGGGGTCCTTCCTGGTCTCCTCCAGAACAGGGGCTGTGAGATCCGCCTCCTCCACTGCTTCCCACTATTCTCAGTGGTTAAGCCTGGCTCCCGGAGTCTCTAGACACATTTGCCCCATTCCTCTGATGCTGTTGCTATGGACATTGTTGGTAGTATTTGTGATCCTTGGCTCATGTGGGCATAGTTCATCTCACTGTCGGTCTGAAGCCATGCCTTAAATTTAAAGATGAAGAACTCAGTATCAATCCTTGTTCAGGCCCTTTAAATATGTTGCTTTGGGTAATCTGTCCTCTTACTGAACTCAGTTTTTACATCTGTAAAATGGAGATGATAAAATCAGCAACCACATCATGGAGTAATCATGAGACAAGAATAAGCTAATGACGGTTGCTGTTGGTGCCCAAGGATGGAGTTGGGTACCAACCTCAGCAGTTGCCATCACAGTTGTTATCTTGCTATTACTGTTGATCCCTGGGATTCATCTGAGTTTTGAAATTTCTTTGGAGTCTCTTTCATAGCTTCTTCTTGAATTCCAGATTTGACTCAGGTGAAGTTGGCAGAATAGAGAGCTGATCCTTCTTGCTTGCCTCGCCTTAGGTGCTTCATGCATCTTTCAAGATGTTTATAGAAAACTAATCAGCATCTACATTTGTTTTCTAATTTTCTTTTGCTCCCCTATACCATGGCCACTTGATTAGCAATCAGCACTGTGTTGGCAGCTACAAACAGGCCCCATTCCTCCTAATCAGGGATGTAGGAAGCAAAGCGCTGGTGTTTAAAGGGAACCCTTTTTTGAGTTCTTGTCCCATGACTCCTAATTGTTGTATTTCTCAAACTCAACCCAGCTGCAGGCTTTATTAGGGAAACATTTATTCAGATAACAAGACTGGAGTATGAAAGAGGGGTAATTATTTTGCAAATGCATTTGAATCACTGGGTGCTGTGGCACAGCTGATCTCCCCAATGGAGAAGGTGCACATTCGGTCTGGAATGCTGCTTTGTACATGGACAAATCAACCACCATGTGACTGGAAAGTTCTGGCGAATGCTTCCAAACAATAATTGAATGAAAAGATACCCTCAAAATAAGAAGCCTAAAAGTGGTTAGGAAGCTCCGAAAGCTCACCAGGGTGAGCAGAACGCCTCGGTTTCTTTAATTCTCATTCACTTGTTCATTCATTGTCTATCAAATATTTTGAGCTTCTATTATATACTTGGCTCTCAAAGAGCTTAATGTCCTAATTAGAAGAGGGAGAATGAAAAATGCATCTGCTGAATGTGAGCTGGAATCTCTGATCCTGTGAAACCTCAATAGCCTTGGCCCAAACCTCCACATCACTCTTCAGTGATATGGGCAAGTGTTTGGAATTTCATGGTGGTCCTTGCATACCAGGGCTCACTCTAGCTCCAAGATGGTGCTCCAGCTCATCCGATGGCTTTGCCTGATCAGCCTCCCAAATTTATACAAAGCTTCATTTGGGTAGCATGCATTATTGAAATTCTAGAAAGTCAGATCTGGAGATGGCATCAACTGCCAATGGAATATTAAACATGAAGGCACTTGGTGCCTGCACCCAGCTCCCTGCCGCCATCTCCCACCCTCCAGCTCTCCCTCCTGTGCTTTCCCACCCACTAAGCCACCTGCCTCTGTTGTGAGATGAGAGTCTGTCTTTGGCTCCTGTTCCTTTGCTGAGTTCCAGTCTCAATTCTTCCATCCGTACACAGCAAATTGTTCTCCAGGATGTGACCCATCATCCCATTGAAAAAAAATCCCCTTGGGGGTAAATTTAGGTATTTCTTCATGTATCCCAATGTGTGTGTCTGTCATATGTCTAAATTGAGTCTGTCTTTGTTAGTGGATCCTTTTATATTTTCTTGCTGGTATCATTTGATAAACAGGTGCTCTACATTTTAATAAAGACCAATTATTCTTTCTATTTTGGTTATTGCTTCTTGTGTCCTTTTTAAGAAATTATTTACATGGTCATGAACATTCTCTGGAAAGTTTTCTTTTATAAAAATTTTATTTTTATTGATGCATTATAATTATACATAATAGTGGGTTTCATTATATCTTACATGCTCACAACATAGTTTGCTTAATTGCATTTCCAGTACCTTCTGAAAGCTTGATTTCTTTAACTTTCATTTTTGATTTTCATCTCAAATTAATTTGGGGTATGGTGTGAGGTAGAAATCAATATTTATTTTTTCTAGTTGCTCTAGCACTATTGATTGAGAGGCCCCCCTCTCCCCCACGGCTTTGTGTAACTTCTTTATCGTAAATGACATGACCACATCTATGTGGTCTATTCTACACTCTTCTCTTTTTCTGTGGTCTTGGTATCTGTTTTTGTGCCCAGGAAGGGCTGCTAATATTCATCATTTTCCCTTTTATGTAGACATTTCTACATATCCTGTGTTAAGTGCTCTAGTTATAGAAATGCAGACTCTAACACATCCCAGAGAACGTCAACTAAAGGGAAGAGGGTTGGTGATGGCTTTCCAAGTGGATGTGTCAGTGGGTGGAAGAGCCCTTCCCAGGCTTGCCTCCCAGGGTTTCCCCACTCGGCAGTTTACTCTCTTTCTGGTGGGTTCTCTGATTTGGAATCCATAAACCACACTAGGTGAGCACTGTCCTGGAAGCAACAAAGATGCTCAAGTCAGGGAGGAACAGCCTCCCTGTACAGATGTGAAATTTGAGATTAAGAGTACAAGTAACTTGCCCAAGGTCACTGAGCTGGTGATCATAAAGTCTGGATTGAATTCGGGTTTTCCAGTAGGTCCATCTCCTTCCAGGGACATGGCACTGCTCCTGGAACAAAGGCTCAAGGTCTCTGAGCTTCCAGGGGCCAATCTGGGGTTTGTTCTCAGTTCTTTAACTCTGAAGTCTGTGCTCTATCCAGCATCCCTGATGGCCCCTCTGGAGAAGCTGAAATTATTTGTATGCCTAAATAAGAATGAGCTAATTGATTCCCATTTTAATATAACTCTGCTCTAACACCATCAATATGTATCCAAAAACTCTTATGGTGCATGACTAATGGCACTTTTGAATTATATACATTTAATTACATATTTTATTTGATAGTCTAGCATTTACAATTACCGTCATTTCCCACTTCCTGATCTTCCATTCTTACTGTCTAATTGTCTTTCTTATAGACTCCTTTTGTATGCATAGGAAATAAATATAGACATGATTTCTTATTACCATGTTTTTTTATCATATATTGATTTAGTACCATGAGTCAGATATGACAGTCTAAAGTCGATAAGTTCTCATAAAATACCCTGTATAGGATAGACCACCTGAAGTGTAGCTTTGGCAAAATGATTGAGATGTCTGGGAAATATTTTGTCTTCTGCTGTGTAAACCTGAGTATTCAATAGTGAAAGTTTATAGGACTCAAATGGAAAAAGAACTCATGGCCAAAGTTGTAATTATTATCAGGAGACCCTGAAAATCTTTTCAGGGTGAAACAGGTAGCTTTATCCTTCTCTGTGGGTCTCTGACTGATGGCTTGGCTATTACCAGGCAATGTATATCTGATGCAGTATCTGTGGATAAAACCAGCAGCTTCTATCAAGTGGATCAAATATTTATTAAGCACTTATTATGTCCAAAACACTTTGGGGAACAAAGAAATATAAGCCTGTCCTTGCCCTTAAGAATATATCAATTGTGATTCAGTTTAGACTGTAGCAATCAATTACTATGTGTCTGAGTTCAGCATCTGCATGCTTGGTGTAAACAAGACAAAATGCACTAATAATGAGCCCAGTCTCCTCCATCTAGTGATTTGGCTTGCCCTGTCATTCAAAGGGCCAGCATTTTCTTGCATCTTTTCCAATTATCATCTTCAGCTCATTCCACAATCTCTGGAGTAAGAGGGTCCAGACACCATTGTTCTCTGCATATTTTTCAAGTCCACTGCCATGAAGGCACTCAAATAGCTGGTTATCAATCCAGACCCCTAGAGATTAAGCATTTAATTTCTCTTGATCTCCAGCCTTAGGAAGTAAGAAAATTCACTACTTAGCTATTATTTAATTCATTACTGTCATTAAAGACCAGGAGAATTGTCATACCAGGACTGAAAGCACAGGACTACTCTCCTGAGAGCACAATGACCAGCCTGGGAGGGCCCTAATTGGGATTCCATTCTGGGATTTGGTTTGACCACATTGTCCAGTCCTGGGCTTCTGCTGACTGACATGCAGCAGCAGGGCTTGACTCATGGAAGGGACCTCTGTGCCACCTGTTCACAGTGCCTTTGGTCTGCAGTGTGCTCTGATAGCCTCCTCAGGGGCCATTGGACAGGAGGTCCACTAACAGAGATAACCTGGGGAACTTCATTCTCCAGACTGGGATGGGCATGAGGACAGCTTCCTGGGGACACTGGGCAATGTCTGCAGATATCGTTTATTGTTGTAGTGGGGACAGGTGTGGGAGGGGTGCCTGGTGTCCTGTGGGTAGAGGTCAGGGTGTTGCCAACATCCAGCCATGCCCTGGACAATCTCTTACAACAGAATTCTCTGACCCAAAATGGCTCATATTCCCGAATTAAAAGCTCATTATCATTGCCTTTATAACTATAATATTTGTCTGTAGGTCTCTGCAGATTTATGTATTTGATTTTAGTGGATTAGTAAGAGATAGCTTGATATATTTCTCTCTTCCTCTCTCTCTCTCTTTCTCTCTCTCATTACTACTGACCTATTTCCTTCTTCATTTAAAGTAGGTAAAAGAATTTCTAAAAATGCATAGGAGGAAATATAAATTGAAGTAAGCATTAGCAACTATAGAAAATATATTGCCTAACAAGCGGACAGTCGTGGTTTATAAAATTCATATAATTTTCTTTGAGTTTCCTAGTGGCCAGAAAAAAAATGAGAATAGTATTTATACTTATATGTAAGAGTAGAAAATATAGTATTTATATTTATATGTAAGAGTAGGAAAAATAGTATTTATATTTATATGTAAGAGTAGAAAATATACTAAATAAACTTTTTTGGAGTGCAAAGACATTTCTCACTTTAAACTTCATGTAGGACAGGAGATGACTAATTTTTGTGAAGGGACAATAGGAAGTATCCTCAATGTTGTAGATTCTAATCCTTACTGTTGTAATTGTTCAGCTGTTTCAGTCCCAAAATGACCCTAGATAGCATGTAAAGAAATGGACAGGGCTCTATTCTAATAAAACTTTATTTGCATAAACACGCTGTGGGCCAGATTTGACCCCCAGTCTGAATCTTCAGCAACATCCCTGATGGAGTGAGAAACGGGTTACATCATGTTCTAGACCACTGGGTGAGAGCTCAGACTGTGCTGGAGAAGATTTCCTATGAAGACAAATGATCAGTAGCAAGGATGACAACGAAGTTTCTCTCCAGGAAAGGCCTGTGTTGTAGAGCGAGGGTTGTGCATCTTTAGGTTTCTGTTTAGTTGTGCCTCTGGTGGACCCTCCCTGTGAGCCGTGGAGAAGCCCAGTGCGATCACCTCCCTCCTTCCCTGTGCTGAGACTCTCAGGCAAGGGAAGGAACTTGGTTCTGCTCCTCCCATCTTGCTCGGTGCTTAGATGTCATTGGGGTGAGGCACAAGAGTTCCCTCAAACCGTTTCCTAAGGATTGGGCAGACAGAGCTATGATCAAAAGCTACCTCCAGACCGTGCCTCTGAGCCCTTTATCAGGGTGGTCTCAGCCTGGCGCTGAGGCTCTGGGAAGTTGTGGCCCCTCCACGGAAGGAAGTGTCCTCTGCCTTTGTCCTTCTCATGCTTAGCACTTGGAACATCTGTGGTGCCATGCCAGTCTCTTTACACCGTGTGCCTCTTCCCCCAGTTGACAGAGGTTCTTGAAGGAAGAGAATGTCTTTCTGGTCACATGTCCTTTCTGATGGCTATTACAACATCTAGCCCCAAAGAGACACCAATTATTTGTCAATTCAGATACGAAAAATGTAGGTGGATGAAGGCATGAATGGATGAATGGAAAGAGGGAGGAAGAAAGGGATGGATGAATGGATGTGGAGGGAGCGATGTGGAGTGGCTAGAGGGATGGAATAGAGGGAGGAAGGATTTGCACTTCCTCAAACATTTAAGCTCAAACATAAGTAGCAGTGGTGCTTGCAAAGTATTTTCCTAAGCATTCTGACCAAAATTGTTCCACTTCCTCATAAAGTTAAGTTTAATCTTGATTTGGTAACAACAAAAATCTCAAGTCAGTGTATCTGATTTATGCTTCAGTAACATTTGGCTAGAAATTCACTGAAAGTCAAAATGATTTATGTATACGATCACTAGAATGAAGTTGAGAGTGTTTTAAACAGAATCTACATTTAGATGTGTGTGTGTATACACACACACTCACACACACACACACATAAAACAAAAGATGCTCTAATAGATGAGATATGCATGATTGAATTGTTGCTAATAACACTAGGTCAATCTTTATGAGTATAGATGTTAAAATAAATAATGTTGTTCTTGAAAAGTAAGAGTATCTCATCCTTATTCCTATCTCTGCTAGTTGTTGGATACCAACAACCACCAGTTTGTAAATGAATTTTAGGCTTAAGCTTGTAGGATCTCTCCCCTCAGCAAGGGCTGGTGATCCTTCCTCCCACCCATTCTGCATTTTTAATTTCTCCAGCTCTCTCCCTTTTGCTGTTCACTGTCATTCTGCCATCTACCCATTAACTCCACTACTGCAGGGGAACAAGATCAGTGACGTGGGAAGAGGTGGCCAAAGGGTACATAATTTCAGAAATAATAAAAACAAGTAATTGTAGATGCGAGTGGATATTTTTGGATAATGGGAGAATGGAAATCTTAGATCATGGAGTCAGGCTTTACCCAGGCTTGTGTCTTGAACTAAAATAATTACCTTATGGTTTCTCAGTTCCTCCATTTGTCATTACATGTCATTCTGACACCTCCGCCTCAATTAATATGAATGGTACATAAGTAGGAACTTTTTTAAAAAAGATGCTTTGTGAAAACTTCCCTTTCAAGAGGGAGGTTTCAAGGAGAAAACTTATGATATTAAAATTTTCTTTGGCTGTAAAGTATCAGAACCCATAAGCAGACAGTTTCTTTGTGTGTTACTCAAACACTAAACTTGCAAGTTTGAGAGTCAAGGTAGGAATCCCAATGTGGCGAAGTTATTTTGGTGTCACTTTCCCAGATTTAGAGTTTGGCTTCCATGTTTCCAATAAGAATTGATTCCTCAGAAGGAATTTTATTATGAACTGCTAAAAATGGCATTTAAAATGGAAACCCTGACAAGTATGGATGTCACATGGCAGCAATGAATTTACGCTGGGACTAGCTGGGAGTGTATGACATTTTAAGTGTCTCATCGCTCTGAATTCATTTGGCATTTATGGTAATAGAAATGACCATATTGAATTCATCTGGCATTCATATGGACTTCACATGTATTTATGGAGATGTAACATGGTAATTTAACATTTACTGTGCTAAGCATTATTTAATGGACATTGAAAGACATTGTCATGCAATGCTCAATAGAATCAAGAATTCCACACTTAATCTTCTGTCAAAGAAATGAGAAACCACTTTGATTCCCCAAGCAGGTTAGCAAATTATTTGGATAAGCCAAAATTATGTATTTACTCCACCAATTCAGCTTTCTAATTTTTTTGAGCCAGGAGGCTGACTCTAAGATCAAGAGAGAAAAGCAGATGTTCAGTTGACTTCTTTATATTTTGAAATTGTCTGCACACACATTAATCTCAGACTAAAAGTATTAAAGACAATTTTCTTGGAACATCAGCAAATTTAACATATGGCACACCTTTCATAGATTTATCTTTTTTCCCCTTTCGAGTTCAGTGTGGTCTTAACATTGTTCCCCCAGATGAATTTCTGTTTTATCCTTGCAGAAGAACTATTTTCAGAACAAACAAATCATTATTTGGGAACAATCAAAAGATCAAAGGCATGAGGATCTTTTCGGGATAGTGAAAGAAGAGCTCTGCTCCGACCAATCTTTTGTTTTTCTCCAAAGAGCAGTTATTTAAGGACACAGCATAAGGCAGACTTTGCTATTAGAATACATCAGACACTAGAAAGGCAATGTGTCAATCAATGGAAGGGTAACTGATTTGATACAGCAATCTGTATACAGGGTAAAGTTGGGAGTTCATAACCCACTTGAATCAAACTGTGAAATACGATGTATTAAGAACTGTGTAAAGTTTTGAACGACCAACAATAAAAAAAAATCAAAATAAATAAATAAAATCATAAAAATCTAAAAAAAAAAATTTTCTTTCAAAGACATTGCTTCGAAGGCTGTGACCTTCTTCAAATTTTCTCCATTTCCTTCTTCACACCCCTCAAAAGCAGAAACTTTATCAAAAATTTACAAAAAGGTGACCAAGTAACTTGTCTTCATGGCACAAATTAGACCAGTGTTTAACTATGATTTTAGAGTACTGGGTATTTTATCGGAAATTTACTGAAAACTTTTTGTTAAGGACTAGAAAGACAAAATGTTTATTTTAATGACCTTTACCTTATCTACATTTTTTAATGAATTCAATTAACAATGCTTTCAAAATCACTATACAGGATTATGTTACTGTGAACATCTTTTGACTCTACTTTGTGGGACTGTTTTCAAATCTTGATCAGGTTACCCTGAGCAAACCTCCATTATGACCCTGAGGTTTTTGAGAGGGGAAGTGTATGGCCTGTGGCCACTGTATCAAAGCACTTCCAACAGGTAGCTTAAAATAGCAAGTCTGTCTCACAGTTCCACAGGCTGGAAGTCCCAAGCCACCGTGGTGGCAGAGCCCTGGGGAGGAGACTTCCTGGCCCTTCCAGCTTTCAACCCCTGGGTCCCAGGTGCCTGGGGCTTACAGGTGAATCATTTTAGGCAGAACTTCTATCTTTACCTGGCATCCTCCCTGGTTGTCAATACTTCAGACAGTTCCTTTTCTTATAAAGCCAGTCATAGTGAATAAGGCCCACTCTTAAGACCAGATCTTAAATTGATTATATCCAATTTCTAAATAAGTTTGCATTCATAGATGCCAGAGTTAGGTAGAGGTGGGGTCAGACGTCTCCTAGGGGGACCCAGTTCAACACATAATCAGAGATCTCATGACAAATTGTCATGGGGTTAGTATTTCAGTGCTTGCCCTTATTTTTAAGATTATCCTCTGTGATAGACACTAGCATGAAAACCAAATTATTTGCCCTTTAAAGCTTCTTTGTTGTCTTCCGATTGTGCTAGCAGCAGCCAGAGAAATCAGAATCATCTTTTACATGTCTAACTGAGATTGTTCCACAGCTTTCTCCTCCTTAATCTAAATGCATCCCTTGGTCCCTGTGATGTGACATTTTTGTGTTAATTGTAAGTTGTTTGCTTCCCAAACCCAAATGGAGCTTCTTTGTTTGACAGGAGCCATGATTCTTATAAAAAGAAAAGAAACAAACTGGAAACTTCATTTGAAATCCAAATCTGTTTTCACCGTGGTTTACTTGTGCTCTCATTTAATTTTCTCTTGGAAGCAACAATAGGAATCCGGTCTGACTAATGTTAAGCTACTAAGGAAAAGTAGAACTCTTACTTTACCAATATTAGTTTGCTATATCAGAGTGTCGCCAATCCAGGGGCTTAAACAAGATAAGCTTACTGAAAGTCACACATGGAGGCTGGAGTGTGAAAGCAAGGTGCAGAAGGGCTGGCTCCTTCCTAGGAATGTTAGAATCTGTTCATGCCTCGCCTCCCCTGGTGGTTTGTTGAGAATTGTGCACTCTTGACTGTGGATACCTCACCCCATCTTGGCCTTCACTTCGTATTATGCTTTTAATGTACGTCTGTCTCTGTGTCCACATTTCCCTTTTGCATAAAGATGCCAGTCCTATTAGATTAGGGACCGCCCTAATGACCTTATTTTAACTTGGTTACCTCTG
The DNA here is from genome assembly GCF_052094955.1 of Ictidomys tridecemlineatus. Lineage (NCBI taxonomy): Eukaryota > Metazoa > Chordata > Mammalia > Rodentia > Sciuridae > Ictidomys > Ictidomys tridecemlineatus. The sequence goes on from NC_135483.1 coordinate 87,227,699, forward strand.
TAACAGTCCTTTCTCCAAATAGAGCAATGAACGGTTAGGAATCAAAAATCTCTTTGGAGGGTATGGAGTTAGAAGATATTTTAACCCATGACAATGGCTAATGGCATGGCATGGAATCAGATTCATGAATGGAAGGAAACTAAAACATGACTTAGTGTGAGAATTTGTGAGCCTTCTAGAACTTTCCCACTGATTGCCTCAGCTCAGATGTTGCCTATCACCATGTCTCTGTGTCTTGAATTTAAAGTCTCTGAGGGGAATTTTATTGGTCTGGTTTGGTTCAGGCCTCTTCCCTTGGGTCAATTATCTGTGGTCAAGAGATGAGGATACAGGACTGGATGGCTGTGTGTTGGGGGGTATGGGTACGGGCATACTTATGCACATGCATGTGTGGAGACTGTGTCCTGTCAACATGGGTGGGGTCACTGTGAGACTGGTCCCTATCACTGGAGAGTAGACTGCAAGTATCAGTTGGCTTGCTCCAGTCTGCCCCAAGCTGTGCTGGGGACCTGGTGACTAGCACTGAGTGCTGACACTAAGCTATTCGCATCATTGAGACTGAAGTAGGAAAGGACTCCCTCTTTTCTCCGAAGGTCAGCTCACAGTGGGGTGTTGCTACCCTGGCAGGGTTATCATGAAGGACCACGTTCGGATCTTCAGACTCCACCACTGCATGAGCTCAGGCCCCGGGAGCCATTCCCATTTGTGTGGCCAATCGGGAGTTCCTCCAGTTCTTATTAAGGGGCAGGGGGTTTGGTGAGTGTTCCGGAACACAGGGGACAGGAATCCTTACATCCTGGGGAACTTGCAGGCTCAGTGGGAATGTCTAAGTTGTTTGTTTCCTCCCCAGAAGCCACAGGGGGGCCACACAGAGACAAGGCCAATGGCCACTGCATCTGCCTGTCTGTCATTTTTCCTTAATGCAAGTTTTACAAGATCCCTTCCCAACAGGGTCATGATCATCACACATGTCATTCTGTATATGCTTCGCTGGAACAATGCATTAGGCTGGGGTGCAATTAAATGTACAATCACATTTGGAGATCAAAATTTCAAGAGGAATTTTTACAATGAAAAATGCAAAGACATTTTTCCTCACCCAAACAGCCTGGTGACATGCCCCTCCAATTTCTTATTTTCTTTGAAGCACCAGTCCCTTGTAAACAAGGACCCTAGACTAGACGTGCCTGTAGGACATGGGCCTGGGTTCCAGTACCAGTTTGTACCATATGAGCATGGGCAGTTCTCCCCTCTGGCTGGCCTCAAGTTTCTCCTTGATGAAGGAACGGTTTTAAATCACTGTCTTCATGACCACTGTGTTCAATGTGATCACACTTGGAAAGAATTGAGCCTCGTCTCTGGAACATAGTACACTCTGGGTGCTGCTGGGTGTTCATGCAGGAAGTGATCCTGGCTCTAGTGCATGTTCAGATCCCAACAATGTGGGAAGTGTGCTGCGTGTTATTAGCAAAGCAGGGAAGGAATACGGTTTTTCTGCAGACCCTAGAATATAATAGCAATTAAAGTCTATCAATTATTTATTATGTGCTTGGCAGCCTGCTAGGTATTTTCCCTGGCTTCTATTACTTAATTTTTGTGCTGACTCTGAAAACTTTGTGTTGTATATCCATATTACATATCAGAAATCCTCACGGGCCAGATATAGCCCACAGGACCCTATAGATCTATTGTCAAACAGCCTCTGCCTTCCTGTGCCACATGATGCCAACCTAAGTGGACTATGCCAACCTTAGTTTCTCACTCTCTTAGCTCAGGTTAGGTGCTCTATGCACATAAGTTAGGGACCCAACAGAGACAGAAGACACAATTGAACTAACTAATAACATGAACAACGTATCATAATACTATGTGGACCAAGATAGAGGCAGGGTGCCAGGAGATTATGGGGGTTCAGCATTCTGGGCCTCTATGACTGACTGCAGGCCTGCTTGTTTAGAGTGACACAGCCAGGGTCAGAGACAACTGTGTGCACAGGGTTTGCAGGTGAGGGATGTGGCCAGACTCATGACCTCAGAAAGGAGATCAGTGCATGGACACCCCATCTGGCTGCTCCTCCACCTCTGGTCTCCAGCTGATGTGCCTCACTTACTGAATCCCGCTGAAAGCTAGAAGACAAGGCTGCCAGGTGCTGTGCCCAGGGACAGAGTGGGGCTGAGAAGGGAGGGTGCAATAAGAGGGCCAAGCAAATGCACCCAGCAGGAGTGCCTCCAGTGCTATGGGCCCTGGGCAATGGGCAGTTGAATGTCCCTCGCGCTACGGTGCTCACTGCTCATTCCTTCTTCCCATTTCTTCCATTACTGTTCCCGTAGACTGTGATCTCTGAATACTGTAGTGGGAAACCTGAACTGGCTCAGCTGTTAGCGAAATCCAGCCACCTTTAGATTTGAGGCTATTTCATTGTGAAAAGGTCAAGATAAAAAAAATTGCATTATCCTTTATTTTATCCTTTATTTTCTCATAATATAAAGAAAGGTTATTGCCCAGTAAGATCATAAAATTTTATTGCTCCAATTTTTATAAGCAAAACAAGAATATTTCTTAATGAATTTTGGTTGATTAGATTATCAGTTGCCAACGTCGAGTTCCTGGGTCTTTGGAGACCAGGCTGCAGCAATGGTTGTCTGCAAGCCACTTAGAATGTTTCAGAAAATCTAATAATGATACTTTTACAAGTGATAAAGCTTCACAGACTAACAAAACCATCAAGATTCTTTGCTTTTGACTATTTTGATATTAGCTCCATGTGGTGACCTTAGTAATTTTATTCTGATCAGAAGCTCTGATTGGCAGTCATAAGTGTCTTTGATTAATAAAACATGAGAGCAAATGAATTATTACTTAATCTGTGCAGTTTGCTAGATAAAGTCTTTGAAAACCCAGAGTCAATTGGAAGAAAGTAATTAACTGGATGCTCAGTAGTGGGCAAGTGGGCACTGTGTCACTGAGCCTGAGACCAGCTTCCAGGGGGCCAAGAGCATAGAGAAAATTCAAGTCCATTATTTGTTTTCAATAATAGCAACAGTAACAATAATAGTGATATAGGCAGTCATTATGTGGTGCTGAAACACTCTGTGGGAGATATCTTATTTCATGCTTCCAGTAGACCTCGGAGGGCACTCGATCCCCTACTGTCAGTCAGTCTCTCTTGAAGCAGCCTTGACTAGAAGGGTCTGTGTGCAGGTAGTGTATGTGGCAAATGATGCTAGGAAGCCCTGGGGAAGATGGAGAATTCAGCATGGGAGGGGAGGGTAGCCAAAGCAGAGGCACTGTCCAGCAGCCAGCTGCTTCAGACAGCAGAGACCCAGTCCCCTTGGCATGACCAGGGCCATGTGGAACATACCTCTGAACTGCATGAACCCATGGGGGAAGGTGGGCATCCTTCCCCCAGCTCCCACGTGTAATTGGTTGGGAGCTATTTCCTGGGGCATCGACTCCCCAAGACTTCTGATTTGTCTGCCCTGTATGTGTGTGGGTTCTGATGGCTGGAGAATGCCCTCAGGCGGCAAGTCACAGAGAAACAGGAAGAAGGCTCTGGCCATGTGGGAAGGTATCCCAGGTGTCAAGGACATCTGCTGCACTGCTGCCCTAGGATGAAAAAACCAAGACTTCATGGTTAAAATGATTCACGTGAAGTCCCAGAGCACTCATGGGGACATGTGGTTCCATGGAGTTTTATCAGCACCTGTGACAAGGGACTACCTACGCAAGAAGCCCAAAGAGCACATTCTTATTTTTCCAGTCATTTTTTTACATCAGCTTTATTGAGATACAATTCATATAGCATACCATTTGCTCATTTAGAGTGAACATTTCATGGTTTGCAGTACACAGAGTCCTACAGCTATTACCATGATCGATTGCTGAGTATTTTCATCACCCTAAACTAAACTGTATATGCCTAAGTAATAATGTCCATTTCCCCCATCTCATCCCTAGCCCCTGCAACTAAAACAAAAGTCAAAATAAAGCTCTTTCAATCTCTCTATATTGGTCTTTTGTAGACATTTCATATCAATGAAACAGACAATAAGTGATATTTTGGGTCTGCCTTCTTCTCTCGCTTAGTATAAAGTTTTAAAGGTTCATATCTGGTGTAACCAGCATCTGTACCTTTTTTTTTTGTAGGTAATTAAATACACATTTTTCACATGAAAAAAAAATTCATTTCATGGATACAACTTATTTGTTTCTCCATCATTAATTGATGGACATTTGTTTACACTTCCAGGCTATTATGAATAATGTTGGTAGAAAATCTGTCTATAAGCCTTTGTGTTGACGTCTGCTTTCATTTCTCTTGGGTATCTACCTGGGAGCAGAATTGCTAGGTTATAAGGTAACTCTATTTTCAACCTTTGGAGGTTCTGCCAAATTTCTTTCTAAAGCAGTCTGGGAGTTTATTGATGGCTTTAATCTGCTGCTGTTCAATTAAGCAAGCTGCCTGCCTCACACTGTTTGGCAAAGGAGAAGAATCACTAGTGTACACTTGGAAGCATAGATTTCTAAAATTCTGAAAGCCTTCAGGAAAGTCGTCATCTGGGCCTTATCAGAGTTGACTCGAGTTGGTCCTGGCTTTCAGTGCCTGCACGTCTTGCTTTTTACTTATAGGTGATTAATACTTCAGCCTCATCGTTACCCATTTAGCTTTTGATTACATGCTCTCCGCCTAACCCTACTGGGTGTAGTGATGCATGGTTTCATCAAGAGTCTTTTGGCCTGTGGTTTCTAAACAGCTAGAATTTAAAGTATAGACAGGTGGCAGTTTATTAACATGCATTCATTTTTGTTTTTGTTCTGCACCTACTGTGAATTAGACACTGTCTAGGGGTCTGTGGATACAGTGGGGGGGGGGGACCAAAACAGATATGATCCAGTTGGAGAAAAAGAAGCCCAGACAGGAGCTGCTACAAAGATGCACCCTTCAGTGGCTGCCAGGATCCTCTTCTGAGTAAGCACTGCTGCAGCCCATAATTCACTCTGAATCTAAGGTGAGCCCTGCTCAAAATGGCTGCATGGATGAGGCTGCTGTTGTCCTGCTAACTGTAAGCCCATGAGAAAGAGATGAGAAACCTCTCTCCATGAGGAGCTCACAGTGTAAATAGGTGGGATGCCTGGGGGTACAGCTCCCACCAGCTAAATCAAAAGAAAACCTGCTGCTGCTGCTGCTGCTGCTGCTGCTGAGGATGCTGGGATGGATGGGGTTCTACCTTGCTCCTCCCAAATTCTGAGTATGATTTCATATGGAAAAATGAAGAAGCCTGATGCTTCTCGTGGTTGTAGGAACACTAAATGACGGCTCTATATGAAATAAGCAGGAGTCAAAGCCATCAGTGTCATTTAACAATGGATTTATGATTTTTTAATTCCACAAACTGGACATGTTTTTGATGTCCCACTAGTACATCAAAATCCACAACCTCCCCCTCTTCCCACTGACACCCACCCTCAGCGCAGTCCTGAGCCTGTCTTTTCCCCAGCCCGTGTTTCCTGTTTTAGCAAGTCAAGGGTGCTACTCACTGTGCTGTTGCCAAAGCCACAGACCTGGTCCTCCCTCCAGCTTCCCCTACACAGTCAGGCCGCGAGTCTTCTTGACCAAGCCCTCTCCATCTCTCCAAGGCAGATTCGCTTCTTGCGTTCCTGGCTTCACCAGCGTCATCTTTGAATAGCAAACTCTTCTCCCCAGTTCTAGAGGCTTCACTCTGCAATCTTGCTCCCAAGGGCAGCCGAAGGGTCATTGTAAGGCTCAGAGGAATCACGCACCACTCCTGAAGAGCCCCTCCTGGCTGGGCATGGCCCACTGGTTCAAGTCCCTCTTCCTGGACGGGTAAAGCACACTCTCCATGCCCAGCCCCTGATGCTTCCTCTGGTTTTATGTTCACCACGGCCCTGGGCAGATGTTCAGAGCTGAGCAGAGCCAAACCAAATCCCTCCCTTTTCTAGAAAGCTGCAGGTTCTCTCACATGGGAGGCCTTGCTTACCATCAGCTTGGAAAATCTCATTTTTAACTCCATGTGGCCAGTGAATTCCCCAGCCCGTGTTCCATTCTTTCCATGGAATGGATGAGGACACAGATTCAAATGCCACAGAAAAGATCCCATACACAATGGCTTCAACGAGATAGATGTGTATTTCTCTCCCAAGTGGAGGTCCAGGCAGAGCAGTCCTGGCTGTGGTCGTCCCTCTGTGTCACTTAGCATCAGGGTGGAGATAGTGTCGAAGGCAGACCTGTCAGGGCACCCCAGGTGGCTGCTTTTGCTCTGGTGGTCCTGGGTGGCTCACCACCACATCTCACCCTAGGTGGGAGGCAAGCCGTGGTGTGGGGCTTCCCAGGAAGGCCATCATTAGGAAACTGCATCTGCACCCACTGCTTCTGCTCACGGCTCACACTGGCGAGCAGGCACATGGCCGAATCTTCCTGCTAAGAAAATTAGGGAACATTTGTCATTCATTGGGGGGCAAATAGCAATTTCTATTATCTCTTTTATGTAAATAAATCTGGGGAAATTAGTGAACTTTCCTTCCAGTCATGTACAGCCTTGGCAGTCGAGAGCACTGGAGTCACACCATATTTTGCCAGCAAAATAAATTTCCAAACCAATAGTGTCAGATATTGGAGCTTCCAGCTATACGAAAGTCACTGGGAGGCTGGCAGGTGCCCACTTGACAATTGTTGACACTGAGCTCAGGGGTTGAAGTATTTCCCTTGTAACTCATGCTCACCTCGCTATCTTCTGAGTCCATGTCCTGGCCAAGCGCACGTGCAGCGCGGTGCATCAGCATGATTACGATCATAAGCTTCAGGCCCAGAAGGGCTTGGATGCCTCACTTATTGATGAAGTGACATTTACAAGTTCTTTAACTCCTCTGAGCTCCATCTCCTCACAGAGATGTTAATGCACTGAGCGGGATAACGCATGGGACTGCCTAGGAGACGCGTGGCCAGTGACGTGCACCCATCAAACAGTGGCTGGTATTTGTTACTGTGGTAAACATTTCCTCGCTTTCCCACTCTTATCTGTTTATTATCACCTTTGGAGACTGGTGGCTGAGGAGTGGGCGCACAAACCTTTGCATATGCTGTCTTCAAGGACCAGCAGTGGTCAGACAAACGGAGGAGAGAGTGCACGCCCTGCCTGAAGGCCTTCAGGGACATGTCTTGACTGGCAAACATGGTTCTGAGTGTGCAGCCTGAGGGCTGAGTATGCTTAGAGTGAGTGCAGTCCACCCCAGCATCACCCCGTGGAGGCTGAGGGCTGGATTCCCATTGAACCTCACTGAGGCGGTTGAGATCAGAGGGTCTGAGGCAGCCTGCATTGGGTAGTGCTCTGGTGCAGGACAAGGCTCCCCAACAGTGCCCTGGTGCAGGACAAGGCTTCCCAGCAGTGTTCGTGACCTGACAATGATACCAATACCTGGCATTTCCCTTTCATATATAACTATCTTTCACAATAGCCATACAAAGTAAGAAAATTCTCCTTTCTTTGAAAAGCCTTTGCTTTACAATGCATGTTTACTTCCCTGGGTCTTTCCTACATGTTGAACTCGTGTTTTGTTTAAAAACATAACGGGGAAAGAAAGCAGTCCTGACAGCAATATAACTCAAGGACATTCATTTCACTCAAACCTGTGTGGCACTTTTGGGGAGTGCTGCTCTGGTTCCTCTGTTACTCAGTGCCTTATTGCTGCTGTGACCATTCACCATAAATTGTGGCTTGGGACAACCCACAGCATCTGTGAGAAGGCTTCCTTTCTGGAGTCTCTGGGGACATTCTATTTTCTCCTGCTTCCAGCTTCTAGAGGGTCACAGCTCCTTCCTCCATCTTCAAAGCCACCAGAGAACATCTCTCCGGCCATTTTTGCTTACTCACGTCTCCTATGGATTCTTGTCTTCCACTTCTCACTTTACTTCCAAGGCCCCTGTAGTTCCACTGGGCTCCCCTGGACAAGCCACTGTTCTCCTGACTTTAAGGTCAGCTGATCACCAAACTCAGTCCCACCTGCCAGTTCCTTTAGTGATGGAAGCATACCCATTCTTTGTCTTGCTGAGTGGTATTCCACAGTATGGATGGGCTGCAGTTTACTTAGCCATTTGTGTTTTTGAAGGTCATCTGGGTTGTTCCATTCTCAGAAATTATGAAAAAGGCATCTATGAACTTTTGCATCCAGGTATTTCTTTGCATAGTCATTTCTGCTCACTAAGATAAAAGCCCCAAAGTGCAATGGCTAGATTATAGTAAATGTGTATTTTATTTTATTAAAAGATTGATAAAATGCTTTCCACAGTGGCTGGACCATTTTATATTCGGCTGGAGAGCTTTGAACCATGAAGTGATGAGATCCTATTTATATTTTAAAAAGCAGTGTCTGGCGGCTGGGTCAAGAATGCCTTCAGGGAGGGCCAATGTAGAAACAGGATGTCAGGAGGAGCCTTTCCATTAGTCCAGGTGAGGGAAGAGTGAAGGAGCCCTAGCGCTCGCAGTGGAGAGGTTGCGGTGGTGGGTCAGAGGTGGATGTGGAAGACATAATTGACAGTTGCTGTAGAGTTAATTGTTCGTAGAAATTGGGAGAAGGAGAACGTTTGAGGAAGAGGTTTCTGCATTGGGTCTGAGAAGACTGTGAATGATGGTGGTCCTTGCTGTCTAGAGTATTGGAGGGCACTGAGCAGGAGCTGCTCTGACGAGGTGAGGGCCATGTTTAAACCTGTCAGGTTTCCAGGTGCCAACCTCCAGTGGGCATTTAGAAATAGGAATCTGGAGCCAGGGGAGCAGTGGGAAGGTGGAGGCTGAATGGACAAAAGGGTTTGTGTCCATAAATGTGCCAAGTGAGAAGCAGAGGCGAGAACTCTACCTAGGTCTCAGGAGCACTTGTCTTCCTGGGCACCGGGAAGAGAGTGGCACCGGCCTCCATTTCTACAGCAAGAGTATGTTAATCTCAACTATGTGCCACTCTGAAGCTAGGAGCAGCAGAGACCAGCATTCACATTCGGTTCCCAGAGAATTATGCACATCACAGAGAAGGCTTCAGCTTGTGCCTGTCTTGTAATGTGTTTTCTTTCCTTCTTTTTAAATACCTGTTGTTAATGCAAACAAGTCCATTGTGGTTTTAATTATAGGAAGAACTCAATACAAATCATTTTTAATGCATATGTTCCTCTTCTGTGTTGTGATATGGAGTGGCAAATAGGGTAATACAAAATCTGGATAGCTGCTTTGTTGGCGGAGTGTTCCAGACTGGATTCTGCCTTGGCAGTGAGTCATGGGCACTGCAGCTCAGGGCCAGAGCAGAGATCCTTTCCTCTTGCTCTTTAGTGACTCTAGCTGTGCCTCTACCTTCCCGTGTTCATTGATTTATTATCAGCATGGCACAACAGAACCCAACAGAGCTGAGCTGTGCCGTTCACCTTCCATCTCCCCAACAAGGAAATAGGCCCCAGGGTGAGCTTGACTTCCCACAACCAGCTGCTGTGGGAGACTGTGCTGCCATGCCACAGCTGGTCTCCCGACTGAAGCCAGCAGGGGTTTTCAGAGGTGCAATGATGAGCCTGCCACTCAGACCCTTCCAAACTGGGACTCCCACTACTTGGAAACTTTCAATTTTTCCCTGGTCCCAAGAATAAAGTCTTTACAGGAGTCTGCCCTTATCTGCAGCTGTGCCTTTCTGAGGTTTCAGTTCCCTATATACTCTCTGAAAATATTAAATGAAAAATGACAGAAATAGTCTTAAATCACATGTCATTCTGAGTAACACAATGACATCCTCCATTTTCCCACTCAGTTGGGATGTGACTGGCATGTGACTCATCTCTTTGTTCAGTGTATCCATACTGTATATGCTACCTACCCACTAGTTACCCAGCATCTGTATTTGTTATCAGACCAACCATTGCAATTTTGCAGCATTTATGTTCAAGTAATACTAACCCAGTAGCCTAAGCCTACATCACAGTGCCTACGTGGTCCACCTCACTTCAACTCATTATGTAGACATTGTGTCATCTCACATTGCCAAAAGAAGAAGGGTGCATAAAATATGAGATATCTTGAGAGGAAAAGATCCATTTTAACTTGTCTTTTAAATTATAGCATATTGTTTGTTCCATTTTATTACTGTTCTTTCTAATATCTAACTATACCTCACTTATAAATTAAATTTTATCATAGGTATGTCCATGTAGGGACATAGTATATGTGGGCTTGGTACTGTCTGAAATTCCAGGCATCTCTGGGGTGTAGTAACACACCCCACGCACAAGGGGGCGCTACTCTACAAGGGTCTCCATGCAGTCTCAGGCCATCTTCAGGCCCAGAGCTCAGCACTGCCCTGGGATGCACCAGATTTCTCCCCCTTTACACTTTTATGAGCTATGTCTGTTCTTTGAGGAACTTCTCAACACCTTCTAAATAATCCCTGTGCCCAGCACACCCACGGTTTCACACTTTCATGAACTCTCTGGCTCCTTGTTGAACTGAACCCCTAACTCTACATCTTAGGTGACTTCTTTCCCTCTTGTATTCTCTCAGAGTCTAACTTCCCTTTCATCTCTAATCACCACTGTAATATGTGCAGCCAGCCCTCCAGATCCATGGGTTCCCCTCTGTGCAGTCAGCCATCTGCAGATCAAAACTATGTGGAAAAGGTTCATTTGTACTCCACAGGTATTGACTCACCTTTATCCCATAAACAATGGCATATGAGAGCCACCTACCCAGCATTTGCATTGTATCAGGTGTTTTAAGTAATCTAGGAGGACTTTGAATACACAGGAGGAGGTGTGTGAACCATGCAGACACAACAACCTGTCATATCAGGGACTTCAGCATCTACACTTTGGTATCTAAGGGGGGTGGCCCTAGAATACACCAAGGGACAACTACAGCAAATACCATTTAAACCATTAGCAGTGCACCCCTCGAGTACCAAGCTCACATGGGACTCACGTTTGCTCACTGACTCCTTGGTACCCAGAATAGCCCCTGGTGCAGGAGTAGTTGCTAAATGCTCCGTGTGTGTTTATGACACACGTGAGATGCCTGTCCCTGGAAGTGGGAAGCCCCTAGGAACAGTGTTTTCCTGCTGGTGTCTGAAACCCTTGGTGCTGTGTCCCTATGGGAGCAATAGCAAAGCTACGCTGAAGAACAGAGGCCCCGGCTGGCCGGTCCTCACAGCTGGTGATGTGATGAGAGTCTATGTGCACCCAGTGGAGCAGCTGGCCTTTGAGAGCTCCTGAGTCACTTTGTATGGGCAGCTCTCTGCCTCTGAATTTGTCCAGAGTAATCCTCAAACACAAGAAGAAAACCCAGGCCCAGAGGAAAAGGAACAGCCATCACTAAGATCTGAGAAACCCACGGCAGGCCGCTCTACGTGCAAAACCATCTGAATACTGGGGCTCCGTAAAGGAGACATAAACTAATGTGATTTTCTTGAAGTCCCCTGTATTTTATTCTGTAATTCAGCTCCATTTAGGAAATGGTTTATCTTGAATGATTCCAAAGGGCTTACTAGACTGAAAGGGAAAATATCAAGTAGACTGCATCTCCAAGCACCTCCCAGGCACACTGGTGATAAGGACCTGGGGCCTCGCTGACAGCAGGTAGCTCTTGTAGAAAGCAGAGAGTGGCTTATCCCACCAGCTCCAGGGAGAAGAGGGAGAGAGAAGATAATTGCCCGCGTTGGCTGAGATCACAGGGGCTTTTTGTATTGCGAAGGCCGTGGCTTTCTTCCTCCCACCACTTCTACCTCCCATGAATTCTACCAGTGTCGCTCCCCCCCTGGTTCTGGGGGAGAAAGCAGCTCCCAAGGCTTCTCAGTGAGGAGAGCAAGACTCCTGGGTAAAGCCCTGGGGGTTAATGGGGTCGGTGGGGAGTAGCAAGAGCAACTTAAAACTTGTGCATTTTTAAAAGTACCATGTCCCCTGGAGTTCAGCCCGCAGTAAGAGATTTCCCACCCACTTTTACCTGCTCCATTTCTTCCCAAATGACTGCTACAGGATTTTCATTCTTTTTCTTTGTCCTGATTAGGACCTGGTGGCACCAACTTTCCGTGCATTCCTGGAGACACAGGGGCTGGTGGCTGGGGGAAGGCAGCTCCTCCTCCTCGCAGTCTTCCAAGAAGGGCGCCTTGCGAGGAGGGAGGGAGGGACTGGGGAAGTGGCAGGGGGTGTAGCTTCAGTCACCATCTTGTGTTGTTGAGGACGCACAACTGACCTGGGGAGTGGCCACTGCCCCGTGTCTCTTCCCTGTCTGCAGCTCCCAGTGCATATCCTGGGCACCCTCTGCTTCCTGCCCAGGTGCCCTGGTGTTGGGACCTTCTTCTCTCCCCACAGGACCTCCTTCTCTCCCCACAGGACCTCCCAGAGGCTGGGAGTCTGGGTCAGCCCAGAGAGCGCTCCTCCAATCAGGCTGGAGGAGAACAGATGGAAGGGGCCAGCCTTTAGTTGGGTTTTATGATTATTCATTAATTTTCCTATGGAACATTATTTTAAAGAAAAAGTTGGAAGCTAGTTCCCTGGCCCTCAGTAGTGACAGCCTGAAACTTGAAGGAGTGAAAAGAGCTAAGGACGCCAGCCCACAAGCTGATGGGTGGTCTTAGCCAACCTGAATTCTGGGACAGACCCAGGAGCCTCCTGCGCTATGTAAAGTATTTAACTTAGTGGCTGCCTTGTCCACATCAGCCTGAGAAGTAGGTGCTGTGCCTTCTATTTTTTGAATGAGAAAATTAAGGCTCAGAGAGGCTAAGTAACTTTCTCAGAGCCAATAAATCTGGGCTCAAGCATCCAAAATCAGTTTGGTTTGCCCGAGAGCCTTTGTTTTATAATTCTGTCTTACATAACACAGAGAGTATTTTTGCTTTTTAACTTTTGATTTTGAAGTGAATTCAGACCTACCAAAAAGTTGCAAATGGAATGCAGTGTATTCCTTCATACCCTTCATCTGGATTTCCCAAATGTTAACATTGTACCATGATGTTTAACTCTCCCTCTCTTTCCCGAACCATTGGAGATAAATGGCAGAGTGGTGCCTCTTTCCCCTAATCATCAGTGTGGCGTTTCCTAAAAACAATCATTTCTTTCTCTCTCATAGGACCTCAGGACAATGATCAAATCAGGAAATTAATACTGTTGAGAAAGTATTATCCACTCTAAAAAATGTATTCAAATTCAGTCAATTACTACATTTGTGTTCTTTACAGGAAAAGAACACAATATCGTCCTGGCCCAGGATCCAATCCAGGCCTGAAACTTGTGTTTAAACCTCATGTCTCTGCAGCTTGGCTGAGCCTGGGAACAGTCCCTTGGCGTTGCTCTGTCCCTTGGGATCTTGACATTGCAGGAGAGCAGGCCAGCTGGCCAGCTGTTTCCTTGACGCCCTGTCATGTGGTTCTGGGTGACACGTTTGTGACCAGATCTTCACACTGGCACCCTGTGTCCTCAGTGCCTCCCATCAGGCGGGGCAGAGCCTTTCTCTGCGTCCTCACTGGTGGCCTTAACTGGGCTCTTAGTGTGGTATTGGCCGGTTTCCTCCTCAATATTTTCAAATCCATATTAAACACTATTCTTTCCATTGGTGACAATAAGTATCTTAGAAGGACATTTCCAGGCTGCACAAAGGTCCTGCTTCTTTACAGGTTTTCTCCTGCTGAGTCCAGCCTCCTCCAGTATTTTGTCCAAATACATTTCACCCATGTGGTTGCCATATGGTGATTTTTCTCATTACATGATTTCCAAAGAATCTACATGTCTTAGTTGCCATTTCCCCTTCTCCTTCATTTGTTAATTCATTTTTAAATTTTAAAGTTAAGTCAGTGTGGTCATGGATTCCTGTTTATTCTGTGGGGTCATAGTCTGTCACAGTCATTATTGATTCCCGTGCTCCAGTTGTGCGAGGTCCAGAGGTGGGTCTTCAAACATGTGGTATTTATACCTATGTATCCTAACACCTGGGATTTTATTGCTTCTTAAAATGTGCCCCCTCTCCCTCCCTCTCCTGGATCCTTTATCTAGAGAACATGTTTTCCAAGCAGGCCTCAGACCCAGTGATCCAGTTACTGCTGGTTCTTTCCAACTAATTCTGGGAATAAATTTTTTTAAAGCCAGTGGTAGGGGTGAGGGGAGTTAAACGGCAGCTCCCCGGGAGGCCTCGCCCATGGCCAGCTTGCTGCTTGGGGACACGAGGGACGGAACCTGGGTCCTTCCCTGACACGTTCTGTTTTTGATTTCTCTCTACTTTCCAACCTTTCAGTCTACCTCTGTTCATTAGCCTGAAAGTATGGATTCAGCCTCCCAAACCCACCCTCCTCCTGGGAAGCCCCCTCCCTTCTGGGCAGAGCTAATTATTTTTTCTTGGCAGCGCTGTAAGCCCTTGGTATGGGCTTTCATTATAGCTTCAGTCCTATGGTCTTATAATTATTTTTGATACTCCATCCCCCTCAACAGGCTCTGAGCTTCTTACATATATCTGCATGGAAGTGACAATGGACATTCACTGGTTTAAAGTCACTAGAAGCTGTGCCCAGATTCTGTGTAAACCAGAGGTCGGCCCCCTTGGCTGCAGAGGCCAGGCAGGCTTGCGGGCGGCATCTCCGGAATCCCTGGACTCTGCCGCCATATGGATAGAGCTTCACCAACCATTCATACAAGAAGAGACGTGCCTGTGTCTCCATAGAAGTTTATTTGCAGAAGTAGGCAAGCGGATGGATTCTGCCCTAGGCGCACAGTCTGTTAATTCCTGGTCTCTTCCATCTGCAGGTACTCTCTCGGGCTGAGCTGTCTTTCTCAGGAAATTCATTTTCCCCAAGTAACTCCTGTGTGTCCTTGAGGTCTCAGCGTAAACCCGAGCTGTATGGGAGGAAGGGAGAGCTTCCCAATCTGTAAATAGATCAAGTTCCAGCACTGTATATTTTAAAGTACCCCCATCACATCCCTGTCATAGTACTTATCAATGTGAACTATAAATATTTATTTTTGTCTTTGATGCCTTATGAAATATCATTAGAGCAGGTTGTTTGCTTCCTGTGCCTGTGGTCTCAGTGCTCACTCAACTCATGCTATGGACACTCTGAATATTTGTTGAATGTACAAAGGAATAACAGCAGGCTCTCTCATAGAACAGCTTGCAAAATTGTGGGTACCATGCCCACACCCCTGCCACTCACCACTCCAAGGCCTGTCACCGAATGCACTTCCTGGGGAGCAGACACTCTTTGGGAGCAGCTCTCCACGGAAGACCAGCAGGAGCGGGAGTATAGATACCCCGGCTCCCTCACCCCCTGGATGCAACTCTAAAGCTCTGAAAGTGGCTTCCAGGATTCTCCAGTGAGCTCAGTGCCCGTTAGTTCCCTGCTCCCCTGCACCATCTCATTCCTATTCTGTATGGCGCTCCTTCTCCTAAACAACAGTGTGTGCTGGAATCCTTGTTTGAGAGTCCAGCTCTGAGACAGCAAAACAAAATGTTCACAACAGCCCTGCATGGTGGGTACCCTCACCTTTTATTATTATTATTTTTTAAATTAAGTAATGCAGAGAAGATGGATGAAGACCATCTAATAAGTACGTAGACGAATCAGAGCCTGGGCCCCAGACCTAGGACGCCAAACCCTGGACCTAATCCACTCTGCCATGACATCCAGGTGTTCGACCAGTGTGTGTCCAGTGACTAAATGGCTGAATGCAGTTCTGATGTAAGCCCACCCCTCTGATTCAGCCCTGGATTCCAAGGGCTTCTTTTTAGTCACAGCATGATGCTGACAAGAGCAGTCTGTTTAGTAAGGAGGAAATGTAAAAAGCATAGGTGTGCAAGTCGGTTACTTCCCCTCACCTCCCTGTGCCCAGGTGCTGCCTTGCCCTGATCCTATTCAAACAGGCAAGTGCCCTTCAAATCCCAGCCTCCCACAGGTGGTTCTCTGTGGCCAGGAACCTGGTTCACAGCGAGGGCTCTGCTCAAAGGAGGATGGTCTGTGGAAGCCACTTCAACTCTGGCCGGCATTAACCCCAGCCCAGGAGTCCTGTGCTGCTGGACCTGAGCCTGGCTTACCTCACAGTCACTGTGCAGAGGTTCACCAATGGAGTTTGGCCTGAACAGGGTCTATGCAGAATGGGTAGCTGGGCTGAGGTTGGACCCCAGAGTGCTCCAACTCCAGACCACTAAGCTCAGGGCAGAACCAGGGAGAGAACAGTGGAGGATGGGTTGGGAAGACCAAGCACAGCACTCACGCAGAGCCAGAGCACAGGTATGGGCACTTGGCGAGATCTCCTCTTGGCCACTCTATTTCTACTGAGGCTCTTGGTTTTCTGAGTTCCACATTGAAAGTTGCACTACCCAGTTTCTAGGATATTCTTTAGCAGAATGACACCCTGGTCTCTAAAGGCAGCCTTTGGCAGCCTTGGAAGCTGGGGAGTCAGTTCAGCACTGTGCCCCCCACTCCCCTCACAAGCAGAGTGGGGTAGGCACAGCACCTTCCCCCAGAGCTGTTGCAGGGAGAAATTGGGAAACTCCATGTGACTTTCCAAGGACAGTGCCTGTCACGTGGTAAGCATTCAGCACATGTTAGCTATTTTTAAAATCGCAGGTCGTAGTAGTCCAGAAACATCCATCAAGGCTGGCACTGTTCCATGAGTCAACAGCATTTGGGTGCAATGGTTGCCAAGGCAAGCATCTGCTGTGTCTCTAGACCCCCGAGAGCACATCTGGAGCTCTGCTACAGCCCTAGGAAACACCCATCCGAGTCTGTGTCCTCACATGTGATGCCCTTAGTGGACCCAAGCCAATTTCAATAAACCCTAGCAGCCTTCCAAAGATCACCACTTCATTTTCTTTTTAAGTGTTCAAAACTGTCACTTTGATAATCAGTTCTGAAGTCTCAACCCAGAACAGTGTCCGTCTTATTACGGAATCTCAGAGCCCACTGCCACCTTTGGAACCACCCAGAGACATCTTTCTGCCCCTGGTTTTGGCACTCCTGACTTCTTCTGAACTGAATTCATGTACAGAAATTGTTTTACGATTTCTTTACCCAACTTTGCGTTTATTTCCTGTTGTTCCTCTTTTTTATTCAGATGCTTATTTTTTGGTGTTTTGTCTTGAGTGAGGATTGGAGACATACTCAGGGGGTCCGCCTTCTCTTTGCCACCCTGTCCTTTGCTCACCTGCAAGTCGCAGGCTTTATCGCTCAACTTTCCTCTTCTGAACATGGCTTTAAAGCCCATTCGGGTATCCTTAGGAATTTTCCTAAGTGTCAGCTCCTTTGAGACACCCCACTCCAGATGTCTTGTTTCTGAGAAGTTCTCTGTTCAGTTTAGCAAAACACACATTAGGCACCTACTGTGAGGCAGGCAATGTGCTGCACTTGAAAGACAAAAGGAAAACAAGCTACAGCCCTGCTGTCAAGTGGGAGCAGCGTGGCCCAGGCCAGACCTGGAGCCCCCAGCCTGCGCTTCCACCTGGCTTCACAAGGGAGGTGGCATTGAATAAGACTCACTCCCCTTTCTTTTAATCTTCTACCCCTTCATTTCTCTTCTTGAATCTCCTAGGCACCCTTTAACAGCTTGTGCAAATACGTCTTCATGCTTGCTCAGAAGTCATGCAAAATGCATATTGCCATTTTGTGTATATGTATTTAGCTTTTTAATTTGATGTAAATGATCCTGTGCTACATATCTGATCCCATTTTTAACTTTCCTAAGCACTTTTTAAACGATGCATTCACACCAGTGTAAACATCTAGGTTTTTACTTCTAATTGCTGCACAGTGCCCTGGACTGTGCTTGTTCCTTGTCCTTCACCATGGAACCTCTGGGTGGCTTCTTGCTCCCACCACCCCACATAACCACAACGACATGCTCTGTGATGCACCCATGGGTGTGAGAAGTTCCCCAGGAATTTCTTTATCTAGAAGGCAGAATGATGGCCTGATGATGTCCTGATCCCTGATCTCTTAAAATACTTGGTCTCATGGCAAAAGGGACTTTAGAAATGTGTCCTTGGAATGGACTGAGCGTCCTGGGTCAGCCAGGTTGGTCCAGTGTCATTGGAGGGTCTTTAAGAGAGACAGACAGAGCCCACAGAGATGGTGTCAGAGTAATCTGTGGATCCTACACTGCCAGCTTTGACAAAGGAAGAAGGGGCGAGAGACAAAGGAGCAGGACAGGACCCCAGCATCCTCCAGACCTGCTGACTGCATTTCAACCCAGTGAGACCCAGGTCAGACTTCTCACCCCAGAACCAAAGACCATCCATTTGCATTGTTTGAAGCAACTGGGTTTGTTCTGGTTTGATAACACCAGACCAAGGAGGCCCACATAACCTATGCCAGACTCACCTTGACCTAAATGGTCCCAGGTTGCTCTCAGAATGCCCAAGGGCCCTACACACTCCTCTGGACTAATAACATACCGAGGAGAGAATCACGGGTATTGTGAGTGAAAGAAGCACCATTCTAGGACTCTCCCTGTGGGAAATGGAGGCCCTGGGCACCACATTTGGCCCAATCCAGCTTTCTGATTTCCGTTCGTTTGCTAGGTATGAAGTGTGACCAAACCTTAAAGGGTCTTAGGCAGTCTTAGTACTGTGAGTACTGGCCCCATTCAGGGCTAAGCATCAGGCTTATTTCCATAGTGCTGTGTGACTCTAGACCAAGGTATTAGTCTCTCTGACCCTCAGTGTCCCTCTTCTGAGATGTCAGGGATAGTAATCCTGCCTGCCTTGTGGGACTTGTGCAAGGCTTGCCTGGCACCACAAATGTGAAGCCCCTGGAACTATGCATGGCGAGTAGTTAGCACCCCATCAATAACCTTGACCATGACTCTGTTCATCACTACTGTAACTCCAGGGACATTACAGGTCTGCTGTAGTCTTCACATCACAAGAGAGAAAGTTTTTTTTTTTTTTTCTACTCTATGGTATCCATTCCTGACCTTGCTCTCCTGCTTGGAGAATAGCGAATTGTAATCTGTTTTTACATTTTTACATGCAAATGATTTATACACTATTTTCAAGTAGATCTCTCCCTCTCTACCACCCACCCTGTGCACACCCCTATCCCTTAAAAACAGTGGTTTTCTCGTGGGGCTGTCCAGGGATGACACCCTCAGCACAGCTTGCTGTCTGCAATCTGTCCTGCAGGCTTCCCTGCACACTCCTCTGGACTAATAACATACAGAGGAGAGAATCCAGAGGACTATGAGTGACAGAAGCACCGTTCTAGGACTCTGCCCTGTGGGAAATGAAGGCCCTGGTCAGGAGGCTGGTCATCAAGGAAAGTAGATGCCTGGGGGCACTCACCCAGCAGTCTAGAAAGGTATTTTTCTAGAGATTTGCTCAGAGTTGAAATGCAGATGACTTGGAGACCAAGGGAGGGTGTCCGTCAGGCAGCCCTGGGTGACCCAAAAGGAGAAAGTGGAAATCATATCTGAATCCATTTTTCTCCTTGGCCTCCCTCTCTAATAGTTCAGCCCACTGGTCAAAGCCAGAGGGTCAGAGCATGGCTGAAGCCATAAGGTCCCATGTAGGGTCCCAAGCAGGGTGAGGAAGGGGGGAGGGGGACCAACAGGGCTTACCCAGCACAGTTCTCGTTTGCCAATGCAGGCATAAGATGGCGCATTGGAGGTAACTAAATACAACTCCAGACTGAGTTCAGGAGGACCAAGCAACATTTAAAACCAGGGAACGTGCTTCCTGAGGACTCTCTCCACAGAAGCATAGTTCCCAGGAATGCTGGGAAGGCAGGCTGTGGTCTCCATGTTCTAGGGAAGAAGCAGCTGAACCTTAACTAGACTTGCTCGAGCAAAGTGCCCTGACAGAGCTGAGCCCCAACTCCACGTGTGTTCCTTGGGGTGCCTTGTCCGCAGCAGCCTTCTGGACCTCACCTCTCAAAGTTCAAGACTTTGTCATTGTCAAGGAGATGTTGGTTTCACAGCTGTGTGTCCCTGGAAGCTAAACATTACCAAAGCCATTGCATCAGGAACTCTCACAGGCTGCTCCCTGCATTCAGTTGGGGACTGCAGCCCTCTGTGCTGTGGGACCCCGGCACCTGGGCAGCCCAGTGGAGGGCCGCCTCCCAGAACCAGCCTGCGTCCTGAGGAACAGCAGAGGGAGGCAGCTTTCCCCAGGGGCTCCATTTCCATGGAGACTTTTTCCAGTGAGCAGGTTGCTAGTCATTTAAAAATGTCTCAGAGCGAGGGAACAATAATCAAGTTCCTCTTTGCCTTTTACCTGCAAATCTCAAAACTAAATTAACCCTCAACCTTTGTGAATCAACCTCGTGTCCTGATAAATCCATTCCCTCAAGAAGACTCCAGCCATCTTCTCTCAGTTCTCCATGTCAGAGACCACAGTTTGGGTTCCAAATCCTCCCCTTGATAAGAGCCTCCAATTGGGAGGCCCTCTCCCTGTTCTCCACGTGTCATCACTGGAGGGACCCGTGTGGATGCCTGGGCTCTCCACCTCGTTGTGTCCCTTTCTTCTCTTCCTTTTGCTAAGCTCAGCCCTTGAAGATGGTTCTTCCAGCCTGGTCCATGGGGATCCTGCTCCAGCCCTACACACACACACACACACACAGACCCATTCATCCAACCAGAAGGAACATATGTCAGATCCCATGTGTCGACTTTCTTGTAGGTGTTTTTCTGTCTTACTGCATCTGCCCAAGGGGGTGCTCGCTGTCACCCCTGCTGAAGCACTGTTCCTTCTTTCCTAATGTGCTACCCGGTTTCCACCCTTCATATTCTCCAAGGCTCCTGGTGGTTTCTTAATAATTATTTTACATGCACCTTAATCTCTGAGCTCCCCGCCTTGAAAACGACCCTCCTGCGGCTTCCTGTTCAGTTCCTCCTCCTGGCTCACCACCTCAGGGCTGTTCCTTGCCATTTCTCCAATCAGGAAAAGAAGAAGGTGTATTCCTCGGTGGGAGGGCATGGTATATGAAGTTGCATTTTCTTGTCTCAAATTCTATCGTTAGCACTTATTAGCTGTGTGATCCTGACAAGTTATTGGGAAATTTAATATCTGTTTACTCATTTGTAAAATGGGGATAATGATGCTTTGTAGGGTAGTAAATGAGTCAATTCATGCTACTA
Organism: Ictidomys tridecemlineatus; assembly: GCF_052094955.1. Lineage (NCBI taxonomy): Eukaryota > Metazoa > Chordata > Mammalia > Rodentia > Sciuridae > Ictidomys > Ictidomys tridecemlineatus. The sequence goes on from NC_135483.1 coordinate 87,248,787, forward strand.
TTTGGAGTTGTTCTGGAAAATAAGAATCAATGCTGTTAAAGTCTACAAGTTGACATTTTCCAACATTCTGGCATTCAAACTGTTAGTTTCTATTGCTGTATAACAAATTACACCAAATTTAGTGGGTTAACATAACACAAATTGTGCAATTCTGGAAGTTCTAAATCTCACTGGGTTAAAAACCCAAAGGCAGCAGGGCTCTAGGAGAGTATGCACTTTGAGCTTTTTCCAGCCTCAGGTACACCTGACCTTCAGGTGCCCAAGGCCTGCCCCACTTCAGACCAGCAGCCTGGCACCTCATGCTTCTGACATCATGGGAACCTCTGAGATGGCATTGGGCCTACTGAAATAATCCAGAATTATTTGCTCTCTCAAGGTCACCTAGTTAGCCACTTAATTTCCTTGCCATGTAACCTAACAGGTTGCAGGAATTAGGATGGATGGACAGGTTTTTGAGGAGGGCATTGTTTGCTTATTGTAAGAATTACTTTTCCAGCTGGGCGTGGTGGTACACATCTGTAATATCAGTGGCTCAGGAAGCTGAGACAGGAGGATTGCAAGTTCTAAGCCAGCCTCAGCAATTTAGCGAGGATCTAAGAACCTTAATGAGACTTTCTCTAAATAAAGAAAATAGAAAAGGGCTAGGGATGGGGCTCAGAGGTTAAGCACACCTAGGTTCAATCCACAGTACCAAAAAAAAAAAATAGAATAACTTTTCATAATTTATTTAGACAACCATTGAAGTCTCTCTGGCTCCAACTACCAGCTCCAGGCTGATTCCTCCTTCTGATCAAACACCTGGTCCCAGTCTTAACTCCAGGCTCAGGCCCACCACGAGTTGCTGGTCATCTCTGCTGGGCTGCTTTGCTCACAATTGCTAATGAACTGGTCAGAATCTCAGGACAGGTTCTATTCCTTCTCCCCACAGACTTTGTCTTATAAATGGTCAAGTTCCCCAGGTCCCTCAATATTTACCAAAGAATGAGGATCTCTCTCCCAACTTCCAGTGAGCAGAGGAATATATTAAAATAAAAACACTTTGGTTTGGTACAGTGGCTCCCGCCTGCCACCCTAGCAGGAGACAGGGGATCACAAGTTGCCAGCTTCAGCAACTTAGCAAGACCAAGTTTCAAAATAAAGAGGGGTGGGGAGGTAGCTCAGTGGTAGAGCAACCCCGGGTTCAGCCCCCAGTGTGAGCTCATGTGTGCATGCACGCGCGCGCACACGCACGCACACACACACACACACACACACTCAACTCTCCCTCAGCCTGAATGGAAAGAATGCTCTTCTGAATGACCGCTGCTACTTTGCTCAGTGTGACAGCCAGGAGACGTGCCCTGCACACCCCCACCTCGGGGTGTTACCTGAGCAGCACTCTGTTCAGGCCATGGCTGAGTTCCAGCTGAGACCAGGCTCCTTTCCAGCTGCTGTCACAATGAGTCCACAGGCAAGGGCCATGGGCAGATCCGTTCCTGGGAGTCTCAGAACTCATCCAGCATTGACGTTAGGTCTGAGGCTCCCCTGAGGTGTGGTGGGCCCTCTCTTAGACTGCAGGGAAGTCTAAGGCTGTTCTGCTGTCAACTGGCCTCTTGGTGCCATGGTTCGACTGGTCTCTTGGTGCCATAGTTCTCCCTCGTCTTCCCAGTGACCTCTTTGTTGTCTCTCACCCAGGTGTTTCCCCTAATAAAATCATTGCTCTTTGTTCCCAGCTGGCAACTGCTCTCAGGGGACAGGGACAGGGACAGGGACGCGGACTCACATGTCCAGGTGAAGGGATGCGAGGTCAGGACCTGACTGTGAAGTGCGCTTTCCTGGGGTTCCTCAAGTTCCCGGAAGACAGGATTCACGATTGCCAGGAAAGGAGTCATCAGACATGCAAACTCGCTGGCACCGGGAGTCAAAAGTGGGAGGAAAAGGAGATGTTTTAGAAACAACAGAGGGATCTGTGAGACAGGACTGCTGTGAGGTGATGTCACGTTGACACAAATTGACAGCTAATTGACTGCAGATTGGGAAATACTGCAGCAGGCGTATGTGAGGGGAGTGTGCGCGGAACAAACAGCGGGGACAGGTGTGTGTGCTCACTTCAGTGTGTGTCTCTCTGAATCCACCTGCCCTGTCCACATTGCTCCTGTCCCCCTTGCATCTGGGGAGGACTGGACTTGTTCACTGAGCCCTAAGTAGGAGGAACCATGGGTGGAGGCTCCAGGAAGCAGAATGAGTTCCGTGGACAGAGCTGTCACCACACACCTCACATGCTGGTGGCTGTAAAAAGGATCTCTGCCGCGTGGGAGCTGGACTGGGCAGCTCATAGATCTTCCATCTCAGGGACTGGTATGGACTCAACCTTCTTCTGAGCACCTGCTTCAGCAGATTTCCAAACATGGCGACCAGCTAACCACATGAGAGTCTCATAAAAATACCCCAGTCCTTCTCAACGTGGATCTGGAAGGAAGGGAGGGACGGAGGGCAAGAGCTACAAACTTGGATGAAACTGTAACAGATGCTGGCCAGGTCAGCTTGAAAACCACACTGTGTTATTTACCAAAATTGAGGGAACTGGGCCAGATTTTAGGTCTAGTTTACCTGTATCTTCATGTTCACGATCTTTTGTGCTGAATGGGAAAGATGCTCTTCTGAATGGCAGCTACTGCTTTGCTCAATGTACTTTGTTTAATGTACTTGAGAAGAATTTCTCTGAATTCTGAATTCTCAGAATTTATCAGAATCTAAGAAGAGTGATTCTAAATTCTGGCTCCACTATTTATCTGCTGAGTGGTCTTGAGAAGATTTTTAACCTTCAGAGGCTCGGTTTTTCCTAAGCTGTGTATGGTGAAAGTACATCCTTGCTCGGTTTACTAAAATGCTGAGTGGCATAATGACACTGGCTTCTGCTCGTCACGGCTTCCAGCATATAGGTTAGCTCATTTATTCCTAATAACCCTTTGAGGTAGGTTCGACTACGGTTCCCATTTGTAGATGAAGAAATGAGGTAGGAAGATGTCAAAAAACCTTGCTAAAATTTGCAAGGGATTAGTACGGAGCTGGGGTTTAAACCTTGACAATTTACCCAGGAGCTTTCCTTTTTTAGGACTTGCCCCTCCTGTTGTCATGGGGAACACTTTACCCAGAGCTTGGAACACACTGCCTGCTCAGTAACTGTGAGCTCAGGTGTGATCACTGCTTTCACCCTGGGGCTCACAGTGCAGGTGTCACCATTCCCCAGCACCTGCAGTACTTCCATAGCTACTTACATACAAAGCCAGAGCACCCGTGTCTTTATTGTGTGCTCAGCCCTGTCTGGGTGACAGCGAGACAGTACACATCAAGGCGTTTACTTACTGGGACTGGGAACACCAAATTCAGAACCTGCTCCTATTGAGTAAGGTCAGTAAGTAGTATTATTTGCTATATTTCCCCTAAGCTTGAAAAGGAATCCTTACAAAATATGAGACCTTTAATCCTGATGTTCTTTGACTTCTTTGGGACACACAGTTACGGTGCCATCGCCAGCGCCAAGGAGGACTGTTGTGTAATATAAAGGCGGGAGGTGAAAGGCAGCTCTGGGACAACAAAGAGGATGAGGGGCTGATTCAATCTATTCTCCAGGGAGAGCAGAATTCAGAGATCTGGAAATACGTAAGGCTTGGGCGATAGTTTCAGAGGAGAATTTGTATCATCAAATTTATAACCTAATGACTCGAGTGAGGATAATAAATGGTGCTTTGGTGACCACTATGTCCAGTAGACATTTTTCCAGCTTTCCCTCATTTCCCCTACAGAGAAATTCTCACCCAGGCCCTGGTAAATGTGTGGCTTAAGACACGGTCAGGTCTGGGGTTGGGCCCAGTTTTGCCACTTCTCTTTGGGGAGGTACTGGACAGGACCCTCACCTCTCTGAACATTTCAGTTCTCCTTTCTGAACTGTGGATCCTCTGCTAATGTCTGCTGTAAAGATGTTATGGGACAAAATGTGACAGGAAGTAAACTCAAAGTGCTCCTGGGCCTAGGTTAGGGCTCGGCCGCGCATTTCATAGGCATCACTGATGTTCGCAGAGGATGTGGGCTTTCACATCCTTACGTCTGAGCCTCAACAACACCTGGAACCTGAGTGAATCCCAGATTGACTTCTTTCTGTTGGGTTGAGTGGCAAACCCATTTGATTCAGTGAAAACAAGAATGCTTTCTTGCAAATGCCCATCAAATAAATACCTGCGATCCACTCCACAAATACATGAAATCCACAGCCACACTCTGCCACTTGCCAGCTCTCTCAAATTCTCATGGATCCAGTGTCCAAAATACCTCAGAACTTTAGTGCTTTGCCACAAGCAGCATTTCTTTCTTCCTTGCCTAGCTGGTTTGAGCTGGGCCCGGGGACTCAGTGCTCTACCTTGAGTTGAGCTTAGGTCTGTCTGCTTCCTACATCCCTCATTCTTCTAGTGATAGCAACGCTGCAAGCCCATTGGTGCAAACCCACCTCAAGCCTCTGCTTCAATCCCATCCAAGCACTGTGGGTCCAAGCTGGTCATGAGCTAAGCCCAATTTTGAGATACCAGCAAGGGGGGGAATACACAATACTGAAGGGCAGGGCAGAATCGGGATGGTCTCTTCCCACCTGCTGGAACTCCAGATTCCTTTATCAGTGCTCAGCTTTCAAGTTGTGTAGGACAGACCCGGCTGGTAGAGTGATGTCAGCCTATGGACGGGTCACATGGAGCACAAGAGGACGTGCTGGACCCCACTTCGGCTTGATGGAATTAGACTTCAGTGACTCATGCAGGGATTAAAAGAGCCCAGGCAGTGCTTGGCTCAAAGCAGCAGCTCTATGTCAATGCTCACTGGAAGGTGAGTCACCAGAAGCAGCTCCAGAGAGCGGGACCTTTCCATGTCCCCGAAACAGTAGCCACGTTCTCTCTTCTGTGGTCATTGACTTGCTCACAATTAGGTTGCTCCATCTTTGTTTTTTCTGGACTTACTTTTTTAATACTTTACGGTTTCTTCAATTCCCACTACATCCCATAAACTCCCCCAACAGGAAGGAATTCCACTGGGTTAATTAGCTCCCTTTCAACCTTTCCGAGCTGCCCGATGGGATATGCTACCACTGTGGTAAGTGTCAACCAAGGAACAGTTTCCTTTTCCTGTTCCCATCACTGGCACAGCCACAGAGAACTAAGACACATGGAGGATTCCCTCTGGCTGTACCCTCAGTAGGCACCCAGGGCTTGCTGTCACTTAGAGACTCAAGGACTTCCTTGACTCACCCAATCCTCTCTTTGCAGGGCTGCATCCTGGGATTTGAAAAGATCCTCCCTCTCTCTCACTGAGAGGTCTTTCTCCCTCTGAAGTGTTAATCGCAATCTGATAAGACAACAGCCCTCCTCATCTTTTTCTACCCCTTGCTGGCTAGCATGTCATACCTCCCTGCCAGAGCCCAGCACTGCCAACCCAGCAGGGTCATTTATTACATCTTAAGGAGATAACACTTCTTCTTACATCATTGAGGATGGATGAGGGCCCAAGGCGGCTGGCCCCAAACCTAAGTTCAGAAGTGCTGTGTGCATGAGTGTGCGCGCACGCTTGCTTTGGTATAAAGAAATAACTCTTATCAAATGAGCAGGTTGGGCTCTCCCCGGTGAGGAGAGTAGAAGGAACAGGGGTTTTCCTGGTGAATCAGTTGAACAAGAGGATCAGTGTGGGGACCCTGGAGGTGGGGGGGAGAAGCTGGAGGCTGGAGCTTTGGGGGCAGAGCTTAAACAGCATGGAAGTTTCTAGCAGGCTTGGAAAGATCCAGAAAGAGAACAAAGAATTGAGAACAAATTCTGAGTTGAAGCTCGTTCCTCTTCACATCTCTAGAGCTGAAGACATCAGGCAGCCCCTGAGGGGGCCCTGTGGAGGTAGATAAGTGAATTAACTTATTAAGTGAATGAAACACTGGAGTGCAAAGTCAGCTTGGCGTTAAAATTCAGAGTGAGCCTTGTGCTGAAAGAGAAAAATCAACTTCCCAAACATGCCAAGTGGACGGAGGGCAAGGGAAAGACAATCAGGAACCAGTGAACATGCAGCCTGTCCCTGGAACACGGCGGAGTTGGGAAAAGGGAAAGGCCCAGGGAATGGGGCTGCCCCGGGGCCATGTGGTGTGGAGGTCTGTTGTGGCAGAGCCCTGCTCCCTCCTCTCCCTGGGGGTGTGCAATTTGCAGTTAAAACTCCATTTACACCAGTGATCACTAGTCCTGAATCTTCGCCAACTGTGGAATAGGTCACCCTGCTATGGACAAGCTGGTGTTTTGGGGACAGGAAGGGGATCAAGAAGCCATGGGTCTCAGGGACATCTAGTCCTATAAGCTTTTTCTGGGTGGGGCAATAGCAAGAATAGCAGGCAAGATGGTGTCACGAGTCTCAGAATTCCATCATTTAGATCATCCTTTTTCTCTGGCACTTCTGCTGGGCTGAGAACAGAGCCCAGACCAGGCCATGCCAGCCAACAATCTTATGGAAATTTTCTCTTCCTGTTAACCTGCAAGGAAGAGACCTTGGGCCCCTGACGTCTTCAGAGTTCAGGATAATGCCTGGGTTTGTACTTAAGCTGTTTGGGCTCAAGCCCCCTGGGGAGGGGTGAGTCATTCTCATCTCCATCTTGACCAGTTTTCTCTTTAACCAAGTATTGTGTGTTACATTTAAACTCCACTCTAATCCCTTAGTTTCCTATGAAAATGACCTTGTTAAAATCCCTGGGATCCAATTATAGAAATGCTCCCAGGCCCTGATCGCCATTCAACAGCAGCTGAGCAGGGTGCTCGTCAGCTCCTGGCCGCCCCTGCCAGCTCCCCTAGAGGGCCATGTCTTGTCTCAAGGTTTTGAAGCCCAGATTCTTTTCTTGTCAACCAGTGTCCTTGTTTCAGCTACCAAATACATCTCTGTGTGCTGGATCACACCAAGGTTTCTGCTCTTTCTCTGCACCCTCCTCCTTCCCCCTCAGCAATGTTGCTCTGACCCAACTCCAAGCCCCTGTGCCTAGAAGTCAAGGAACCAACTGGTAATCACTCTAAAATTCAGCATTTCCCATCTTCACCTTTAGAATAGGAAAATCAAAGATTGTAGGGGAAAAAAGTATGCAAACTGCACTTTTAACGATAGTGATATCATTATGCAACCCATGGAGTGGCTTGGCACAGAGGAAACAATGAGACATGTCAGCAGTCCCCTTGCCTCGGCCGCCGTCCGCTGTCTAGGTGCAGCCCGTCACCGGAGTACACTGGCCCACATCCCTCCGTGCTCACCATTCAGGACTTCAACTCACTCGTCTGACGGTCTAAAGAAGGAAGCCACGAAGGTCGTGTGTTTTCTCAGTGTGGCTCCTTTGTCAGAAGATCAGTGGCCTGCTTTAAGAACAATTTTGAAACCGTACTGGGCTCTCTGGGGCAGGTGCAGTGACGGTGCCTACAAGTTGGGGAACCAGGAAGCAACGTCAGCATCTCTGCCTGCACCTGCACCCTTGATTGGGTGAAGCCCAGAGGCAAATGCACCCCTCATCTCCCGTGGGATGACCCCTCACACAGAGGCCTTCCTCTAACCAACAGTGACCTGTTAGATGGCAGGAGAGCCTTACAAGCAAATAGTGACCCACTAACCCAAAGTTCCCATAATCTTGTTAGGTACAACATGGATCCAATAATGCTGATTTTATTGTTGACAAAAGACAAATTTAAGGCACAAATTGAAATATTTTTAAAATGTATTTTAATATGCTTTACTTTTTATGCAAGATGTAGACGGGGTTTCAACATAAATCAGCTAACATGTGGATTCAACTTCAATTCCAGTTCCAACTCTATCTCAGGTGCCACCAACCCTGAGGCTATTGTCTAGTCTGACTTTTTATCTTTTTCCTGCTCTGCTCAAGTCCAGTTTAGCATTTCTAAAACCACAGTCCGCCCCAGTCCCTCATCCCACCACCACCTCCAGGCCACCACCACCTCCAGGACCTTCTTTGTCATCATTGGCCTTGGCACATGGGGGCTGCAGTGAGCTACTGAGGGTAAACCCTGCTCCAGGGGCATGATCCCTCCACTGCTGACGTGGACACTGTGTGGAGCGCAGCGTAACCTGAAGGACCTCGGATCTCAGCAACATCAGCAAGGATCAGAGAGGATCTTACATGTGAGCAGACCAGAATTTTATAGTGTTCCAGAATCATATCCCCAAGAGCAGGTTGGACTGTGGAAGTTTGAATGCAGCCCATCTTCCCTCAAGCATAGCAGAGGAAGAGGGGAAGGGAAATTTAAATTTTTAATTCTGCCAATTTAAGAAACCCGTTCTATGCCGTTCTCAGAATGCGAATGGAAGATGCACAAAATCACAAGAAAAATCTCCCTTAATCAAAAAAACATAGAGTAGGAGCTGGTAGACCAATCGGGTCAAAGATGTTGGGAAAAGGTGAGGAAATCATTTCTAGCCAAGAAAGTGTTTTTCACTGATTGTCGAGCTGAGGAAGCCAAAGAGCATTTCCTGGAGGCAACGCTACTCTGGTTAGCTTCAGGAAGGACTTTCCTCTCTGGTACTGTAATAGGAAGCTTTGGAATGGTGGCACCAGGAGGCTTCCCGTTTTGGGGAAGCTGCCCTAGCCCAGCTCTGCCGTGAGCCCCCTGGGCAGGCGTGCACCTGTCTGAGCTGTAGTGTCCTGAGTGGGAAATGAGGAGGTTGGCTTGAACCAGTAGTTTTCAAACCTGACTGAGCATCAGCATGGCCTGGGGTGTTCACAAGACAGAATGCCGACTCTTGAGACTCCATGCACTGGACATTCCAATAAAAACTGTCAGGAGTGAGGACATGAATAAGCAAAGCACTCCTTTAGGCTAGAGTCTCACCTAAGTGGACCTTGATGCTAAACTTGGAGAAAGGCTGGATTACAACCAGTCAAGGGGCTGATGAGAGTAAGTTGAACCTCAGAGAGGATCTTACATATGAGAGACCAGAATTTTACAGTGTTCCAGAATCATATCCCCAAGGTCAAAAGTATTACCTTAATGTTTACAAATCAATATCTTGGTCTGCTTTAACTAATTGGTCTATAAATACATTTTTTAAAGCATCTTTTCCATTCAACTAGATGTAAAGGGAATATATACACAGAAACAGTTGTATCATGGTTCTTGTCAGGAAGGAAATTAAAATCTCTTTAAATTCAAGAAACCAATAAACTGTAAACCCCATAAGATGTAAATGGTAATGGGCAAAAGTTAAGAGAAACATAGAATCAGTCCAGGCCATGATGGTATCATCCCAGATAGAAACGAAGATAGAAATACCACATGTGTTGGTCCCATGTCCCTGACAGAGAAGGGCTGGACCTGAAGGGTTTAGTGACCCCTGGCTGGGACAACCCCACCTGTCCATCTGCCCCAGGCTCCTCAAAAAAAAAAGTAGTGTCTACTATGGGGCAGGGCTCACGTGGCCACACTAACTTCTTTCTCTTTCTTCAAGACTTCTAGGCCCCGTCTTCCTATTTACATGTTGGTTCTTAATATAGTTACTCTGATCATGCTCTGCCTCTTGCTCTTGTTATCTGTTTCTATAACATTGTGTGACAAATTTACACTTTTTCTCCCAGAGGCAGCCTGGGTACCTGCTTTCCAGACACAGTGTGATGTACCACTTGGGAGCATTAGTTCTGCTCAGAGCATTGCTCCTGGAACTCAGACATTTGATGGAGTACCTTGGCACTCATCAACCTGGAGGTGCTGACTTAGGCTGTGGCAGGTTCTGAATCAATACTGTCTTTGACTCAGCCAAAGCAGAGACATTAAGACAAGTCAAGGGAGACAGAAGCACGTTGGCTGACGGGTGACAACTCTGGGATTCCATCGGAGACTTCCTTGCTAGCTTCATTTCCAAACCCACATCAGCCTTCATTGCCAAGCAGAGCTTTAGGGTGCTGTTTGAAGACTTGCCACACAAGAACTTATTTTAGGTTCATGGTAAACAGTTGTAGCGGAGTCCTCTGGAAGGGATGCCATGTGAGACCTTGGCTTGGGCTCAGCGTGGGCCGCTGCTCAGACAGGCTTCAGGTGTGCCCTTCTTCTCACAGACGGAGAACAAAGTCGGTACTATTGCACTGAGAAGCAGAAGACAGGCCACTGAGATGAAGGCTTGCAGCCACAGCCTCTGTGGAAGTGGCAGGGGTTTTCAGGAGGCATCTTGCAGGGCCAAGGTCAGGAGGATCCTGTGCACTCATCTAGGTCTAGTGCCTAGAGAGGAGCTGGAGCTGGAGCTGGGTGGAGGGAGCACTCCTCCCCCCTGGCACCCCAAGGGCCCCCAACCCTGATTCATTCCCAGTGTCCCTCCTCAGGGATGGAGATGCCTTCTGCAGAGCTACCCGCCGTTCCCTCTGGCGCTGGTCTCAGGAGAGGAACAGCATCTGGCTCCCACCCTTCTTCTAATTACCCATCTGTTTGTGGGGAGGGAAGGAGTGTTTCGTTTCCTTCCCTCCCAAACGTTTTTGCGTGCTGATGTGTGAAGACAGCAGCTGCACCTCTGAGCCAGCCTCACCCAGGGCGTCACGCTTACTCCATGCTTGCTGCCCGCTTACTGCTCAGCCAGTGCCTGGGGTCCTGGGCAGGTGGCCAGGCATCTGGAGCCCTCAGTCTCTAACTCCTACTCATCTCCACTCTGTGCACCCTGACCTTTGCTAGGGACTGACCCAGCTTCCGCGTGGCTCACTGATTCAGGGCCGTGGAGCCTCCTGGGGTGCCTGAGATCCCCTTTAGGTGGGCTCAGGAATCTGCCTCTCCATGCCGGCTCAGTTTCTGTTGGCACCAGAGACCCCAAGGGTACAGTTTTGTACCCCATTTCCTGACCTTTGCTCTGCTGGTGACCACTCTGCTGATTTCCCCTCATTCTGGAAGCCCTGTTTAGAAAGAGCTTCTTTGCCAACCAAACTGCATTTAATAAGCAATAATTTATTCATTCCCTATTCTAAATAATTAATCCAGTTCTATGTAAGAGACAGAAACTCTTATTCATCTTTGATAAATGGGGTGGATGGTCAATGTAAATTGCTATGATTCAAGCCTCACTTTTTAGCTGGCCCAGAAGATCTGGCTATGGAGAAATTTGAAAGTTTAGTTCTATTTTTTTTTTCAAATGCTGAAGCATTTCAAACCACTATTAATACCTGGGTATACTAGCTAAAGCAATCATTTTGGACATAGAAACACAGAGTTAGATTCCACTTGGCCTCATGCTAGGTACATGACCTTGGGAAAGTTTCTGAACTTGTTGCAACTCAATTTCCTCATGGATAAAATTGAGATAATTATACTGATGATTGTGTAAGACTAACATGAGATAAAATGCATGATGTCTACAAAGCACTACCTACAGAGATGCATGAAGCAAGAAATCAGTAAAGGTTACATGTTACTATCTCTATTTCCAACCTTTTGATCATCATTATCAGTAAACACCAAAACACAAGAGGCTCAGGAATGGGGGATCCCATTAGGAACCTCCATTCCTGGGTAAATAGCCTGGGAACTTACTTGTGGCTGGGACCCCTCATAATTCCCACCATCTCTCTCTCCATTCTCTCTTCCTCCATAGCAGAAGCAATTATAGCTGGGCACATAGGCACTCAGCCATGGACTCCTTTTTCAAGGCATTGTATCCTTTAGGTGTGGCCAGGTAACTGGGTGACAGTGACACTTGAGTGGGCATAACGGTTGCACTCTAAGGTTTGCCCTGTATTTCTCCTCTTTTCTAGCACATTGACGGGGTGGTGAGTCATGTTCAGTAAGAAGGGAAGCGTGCTGGAGATGGCATGGGAACAAGACATGTCCCCAATACCTTTAAGTCACCAGTCTAATTCTGGATCTAGACTGTTTCGGGCAGGAGACAGAGACCTCTTGGTTGCTTTAAATGACTGAATCTCAGGGTCACTTGCTACAATAATAGAGTACAGCCTCAAAACACACTAAGCATCTCTTTTCAAAATGTACCTGATATTTTTCCAGATATACAACTTCCTGAAGTCCAAAATCATATTACCCCAGCCCAACATGGCACACTTTTGATTGGATAATACTAGGTGATGACAAGGACCTGCTGCACTCACTGAGAAAAAAGACCATCGACCCCACAAGGGCTGCAGGGGAGTCTGTGTTTCTAACTGTGAGAGAGCATGGTGTGCTCACATTGCACAGAGTGGCGAGAGGCAGGTCCAGGCACAATATGCACAGCCTTGTCAGGACGTGAAGGGCTGTTTATCAGGTGGAGTTGAAGCTGAATGGACCTGGATAGTCTCCATCTTCCGCTTTCTCCCTGGTTTGTTTCTGTGGCTCTGCCTTGCAAGACTAAAATGCACTCCGAGCAAAAGCACAACAAAGGGAGAAACCTTCATGCAGATGAAATAATGCTTCCATTTTAGAAAGAAAGGCAATTAGTCACTTGAGGTTTTCCGGGTGGAGCAGTGAGTAGGAGGTTATTATATTCCTTTCCTGCAGTACATCTGAAACACTTAAGAAATAATCAAAACTGTGAGCAGTATTAAAAAAAGAACAAAGCCCCTTCTTCCCACTTCTGCATTACTCCATGATTCATCGGCTTCCTGAACTGGAAGAACAGTGAGCTTCATGGGTACGGGACTTCCGCTCTGAGGAAAACGTGAGCCTCTTTATGTGGAAATCTTCAGCGGCCTCACAAAAGCCAGCCCGGGACCCAGGGTGGCCCTGCCTTATCGCTCTGCCTGGCTGCTCTCCATGTCTGTTGGAATTTTCTGATTTCCTGAGAAGCATTCACTGCCTTTATGTGGAGCCAAGTCGTATGTTGGAATCAGCAAAAACATTAACCATGACTCCATGACTCCAACAGAAACAACCGCACACAAGTTGTTTCATACCTTATAAGGAGGTTGTCTTAGCCTCATGGTAAAATTGAGGGAACTGCAGCTCAGAAATATTACAAAACTTACCAAGAGTGACTTGGAAAATCACAGTGAGAGTGATGACAGTGATTATGGTGATGGCATTGAAGGAGGTGATGATGACGTTGGTGGTGATGATGTTAGTAATCATGATATTGGAGGTGGTGATGATCGTCATGATAATAATGGTGATCATGACAATCTTGGTGAAGGTGAAAATGATGGAGACAGTGATGGTGGTGATGATTGTGGTCATGATGGAAGTGATGATGATGGTAGTGGTGCTTGTGGAGGTTATGATGGTGATGATGGTGATCATATAATAATAGTGATGATGACAGTGATGATGGTCAAGGTGACAGTGATGGTGGTGGTGGTGGTGGTGGTGATGGTGGTGGTCATTATGGTGGTTATGATGGTGATGGTGATGATGGTTTGATGGTTGCAGAGGTGGAGTGATAATAACAGTGATGGTGGTGTTGATAGTAATCATAATGATGGTGATGGTGCCAACGATAATGCTGGCATTGATGATGATGATGCCATACTCTAGGATCATTATAGTGCTAAACATTTTAACTTACAGGCAAGTGTGAAAACTTGAAGTGCTCAGTGATATTTTTACCTTTATAAGTGTTCAGTAAATATCGGCTTCAGGGATAGGACTAGAGCAAAGGCATGAGATACTGTCTATAGGTCAAAATTTAAGGGAGGTCCCCCAAAAATTCAGTAGTCAATAATATTTTAATGCAATAATTTATAAAAATAAAAATTAAAGTAAAATGCATTAGAAACAAAATATCAATGTTTTAAATAAAAAAGAGACCCCTGCCCTTGCACAGTTCAGTCCATTTCCCACCTCCTAAGCCCTTCCCTTAGCTAATAATTTTATTTCATCCTTGAAATAGTCTTGAGCCTGAGCTGTTCTTGTCCCCCATCTTAAGGATGAAAATACAGGTGCTCAAGGGGTTTTCCCCAATCACACAGCTAGGCATGGAAGCCCTGGGATTAAAGCTGAGAAATACCTAAAATAGAAGTTCGAGTTTTGCCCAGTCTTCTGCCTGCCTTCTAATGTAAGTTTTTCTCAGTCACTACAATTTTTACATCATTTTCTTTGTGTTTATTTTTTTGTGTACTGGGGACTGAACCCAGGGGCACTATACCAGTGAGCCACACCCCTAGCTTTTTTATTATTTTTCTTTGGAAACAGGGTCTCACTAAGTTGCATAGGGTGGCCTTGAACTTGCAATCCTCCTACCTCAGCTTCTGGAGTTACTGGGAATTCAGGTGGGCACCACTGTGACCAGCAGTTATTTTCAAATAATGGAGAATAAAAGAGAATAACTGCCGGCTGCAGCTCTTACCAGACCAACAGTGTGAGTTAAGGTGATAACGATGCTGTGGAACTTTGAGAACGTGCATTTATTAAACACCCACTCATTTACATAATCCCTTCAACCTGTTCAGGAGCTCTGTGTGGAGGGCATCAGAGTTGTGTTCCACAGACAGGGCCTTAGAATCTCAGTTGGTGACCCGTCAGCCAATCTGCAGGAGAGCTGAGACCAGCGTGAGAGTTCCAGGCTGGGGTGATGCTGTTACTTCTGCTCCCTGCTGCCTGCATGTGTTCCTGGAGCCCCACACTTCCTATAATTCCACAGAGGAGCCCTCCTTGGAGATACCCAGTTTGTTTGTACCCCATTTTCTCTCCTGTTACTACGTCCTGAAATGCATTAGCTCAAAGAGAGGCTTTTCTCTAAAGGAATTAGCACTGGCCTATGAACCTGGATCAGCCACATCTCCTAGGGAGAGCTTTCTGTCCGTTTTTAATGTCAGTCTCAGAGGTAGAGGACCACTTGGGTTCTCATCCTTCAGGGTGAAGCAAATGCCTTCTCTCTGGCTCTTCATGGTTCAGCTCAAACGGGAGAACTTGTTTCTCCCTGAACCTGGCTTCTCACTTCTACTGTCTTCCCTGTGGTGGGACACTGTCACCTTCTTTTAAATGCTGACTTGCTGACCGACTGCTCATCCTTCAGGACGGCTGTCACTGTGTTCTGTGTTGGGCATATAGAATCCAACACCGTTGCCGAGCCTGAGTTTGCAGAGTGGGCGAGAGACAGGAGCTGTGAGCTTTGAGTGATGCCCAGGTCTAGAGAAATGGGTGTCTTACACTTGTCCCACAGCCACCCTTTAGGCTCAGTTTCTTGTAAATTGGGAAATAATAATAGTGTCACACACTGTTGTTAAACACCAGCAAGATGATGAGATAATGCATGCCTTGCCTTAACATGATGACGCCTTGTGGAAAAAGCTACATAATATTAAATAGAGGTCAGAAGTTCGTTCGTGGTCCGCTGAATTCTCAGAGGCTAGTTAAAAATCAAGTTGAGCCCCCACACTCTGTAATTGAGACACTCAAAGCCCTCTCTCTAAACTCCTACGGACTTTTGTCCTCATGGGCCCTCTGACCTTGGTGTCCTGGGTCTCAAAGGCCATCTCCTTTTACAACCTGGGTCAGCCAGGCAGAAAATATGGCTCCTGCCCCAAGTTGCCCAAGAAATACAGCATTCGTGAGCCAGGTCAAGTCACTGAGGGTTGGAAAGGAAGGAGGAGAGGGAAGGCTGGGAGGTCCCACATGTGTCCCTTCCTCTTCTCCTCCTCACCCCCCTTGCCTGAGTTCTTCTTCTCCAGTTTAGCTTTCCTTATACAGAAAAATCTCTTTCATAATCACTGTACTGGACCCTCCCAAAATGCCACCCCTCAAACCCAGCCAAGGATTCTGAAGAACTATGGATCTGGCCTTTAGCTGGGTCTGCCTTCCAGAGGGGGACTGGGGGTAAAGGAGGAAACATCTATCCCTCCCAACATTGATAAGATTTTCAAAGTTGTTCTTAATGAAAGAGGGGGTGAGACCTGGCCTCGCTCTCCTTTTACCTCCACCCACCTGTGATGAATTCAGCTCACCTGATCTCCTTCCTGTGCCCCTTTTCCAGACCGGAACTGCATACTTGATACTCAGGACCTTTGAGTGTTGAAAGAACTCCTAGCCATGACACTTTAACTTACAAGGCAGCAAGGAAGACAACGGAAACCATCCAACATGAACATACAAAATTACAGAGGAAACTGTGCAGTAGTTTAAGTGGGTGCTTTCCTGAGCTCATTGGTTTTAAGTACTTGAAATACAGAATGACCATTATTTTTCATGTTCTGCTGGAGCATCTGGCTTCATGGAGACATTTAAACTTTTTTTTTTTGGTTGCTCTCTTTCCTTTCATCCCTTTGCTTAAAAAAAAAAATTGCTTTTTGTTAATGAGCCAAACCCTCACCAGAGGGGAAAAATAAATAGAATCACTATTTCTCTGTCATTTTTTTGGTTAAATAATTCCTGTTAGAGTCCTCATAGAAAACTAAATTTTCAAATGGTTTCACTTAGAGAATGCAGAAAAAATCATACATGGTAGTCCTTTGGGGGAAAATAATGATAGACCCCCCTACAAGAAAAGAAACAAAAATTAATGATAAGTCACATTTTAAAATGATGAATCACTTTAAGTGTGAGAAACATACCTTGAAGACAAACAATTTTGCACCTGAACTTGATCAAAAGCATGAACAGCTAATTTCTTAGCTCTAAATTAAGTTATTGCTTTAGTTACATAAAAATATAGATATACACAATACCCATCTGCTCCTCAGGGTATATTCATTTTTTCTATGAGTGCTTGTCCATATATTTAATGATGATAATGGATTTTAAAAGAGTATTTAAAAACCTAAGCCTCTTGAGATTCTGTTTTGAATGGAAAATTTCTCCCAGAAGATTGTATCTTAGAAAATGAAAGGCAAAGCACAAGCTTGAGAGAGCATTTAGGCTAGTGTGTGTGAGTCATTCTCCCTGTTCTGCTGATTGTCTTTGTGGTTAATCATGAAACGCAGAGTGTGAAATATGAGTTCTCTTGCCTGAGCACTGGAATGGCTTAGAATACATCTCTTGGAAAAAAAAATATGACCTTGGGCTAAAGCAGGGGTCAATCAACTTCTTTCTGCACAAGGCCAAACAGAAAATATTAGGGTTTGTAAGCCTGGCAACCCATGGCATGTGCATGCATAGTGTGACTGTGTTCCAATAAAGCTTTATTTATAAATATGAATAGTGGTCAGGATTTGGCAGGCAGACAGTAGAGACCCGATTCCTGGCTTAGAATGACACATGGTGTGAGCCTGTATGAGAGTGGGTTCAGCCCCTGAGTTGAACATCTCCTTGGGTCCACTTTAGCCAGCCAGCGAGCTGTACTTTCCTATCTACACAGTTGCCACAAAAAGCCAAACTGGGTATGACGCCCACATATATACACAGCAGCACTTCCTGTTCACATGATTTCTACACACCTCAGTCCCCAATCCAGGAATATGGGATTAAGGATCTCAGTCAAAACTCTAAAGAAATCTGCCTACCCTGTTCATCTCACCAGACAGAACAGAAAAGCAGAGTCAAGAACAAGAGTTGACCTCTCAGAGTTTGACACTGGCATGGCATCCCTATGAAACAGTTCTCAGATCATAAAGGACTGACCCTTGGAAAGTGTTTGTGGCATGTCCATGTGTGTCAGACTCTGTGCTGCTGCTGCAGATGCTGACTAGGTTCCTGTGAGCCTGGAGGTTTTGCTCTGGTGAGGAAGGCAGATGATAGAAGAGGGGAGAAGGGAGGGAACTGAAATAGGAAAGGATGGGGTGAGTTGAGCTGTCCCTTTAAGCTGTAACTCTGCCAAGTAACTGTGTTGTGGTAGAAAGAAGGTCAGCCTCATCTACAAAAACAGATATTCAGTCAACAAACACACACATACCTGGCCCCTGCTGAGCCCTGGAGAAAGACTGGTGCACAGGGTGCTTCTCTGCCTTCTAGAAGCTCAGCTTGGAGAAAAGCAAGGACAAGTAAACTCCTAAGTATCCTGACCACCTAGCAGTGCCCCCAAAGGAATTAGAAGAGCAGTAGGTGAGATTACTGACCTAGGATTCCTTGAAAATGCCCAAATCCACCCTGTACTTTCTTCCAACCATCAAACTGGCAAAATAAATAGATGCTTTGTTGTCAAGAATTGGTGTGAGAGAAAAGAACTCTCATACTTTTTAGATCAGAGTCCAAATTGATAAAACCTTGCTCATTTGCCAGGGGTACAGAATTTTTAAAGGACATTTTATTTAAATCAACAAATGGGGGTCAGGACTCATGCACCAAATGTAGCACATCAGGATTGACCTTGACATTGCTGGTCACTATGAAACAGAAAACTCCTCAGTGCCCAGCAGTAGGGGACTGTTTTCATGACCCCGTATCTACACGAAGCAGCACTGTGAAGTTCTGGAGAAGAATACAGAGAACTAGCTCCTGAAGTGAACGAATCAGAATCTATCTAACTGGTGCAAAATATTCTCGACAGATATTAAGATCAAACCTACACACTAAACTGCATATTTATGTATGTAATTTGTAAATGCATATATTTGATAGAATATCTGTCAACTGTGTGTCTAGCAGGGGAAGTAACAGCTAGGTGAGATGGTAAATGGGTATGTTTCCCATTTCTCTCAACTACAGTTTAATCTTTTTGCACTTAAAAAGACTATTAAATAATACATATTACAGGATGGGTTCTACCATTCCACCCAGCCCTCACTTTCCCCACTAGCTATAGGAATTGACTTAGGGTCTCTCAAATTTGCAAATGATATACAGAGATGTGCAGTTTATATAGGTTTGATCTTGATATCTATCAAAAACATTTTCCACCAGTTAGATAGACTCTTATTCATTCACATCAATAGACAGATCTCCCCCATTCTTCTCCAGGGCTTCACAGTGCCTCTTAGTATAGATAGGGTCATGAAAGCAGCCCTCAATTGCTGGGAATTATAAGTGCTCTCATAATTCTAGAGAGTGATGCAACTCAGTTATCAATAGAGTGACCAAATCGACACATCCTTGAAGTTTCTTGGGTGCTTTGAATACTGCTTCTTTAAAGATAGAAAAATGTCTTCCCTTTATGCCTGCGATCTTCCAAAATATGTAAAGTCATATCCTAGTGATAGTATCTGAAAATCAACATAATCCAAAGGTCCTCACTCTGTAATGTTTGCAGTAAGACTCCAGCATCTTAGCATTTAAGTGTTTTCAGATTACATCCATTTAAACATCTGTGATTCATTATCGTAAATATCACAGTTGAGCGAGACTGTAGGCTTCAGCTTGAAGCACACACACACGCACGTGCGCACACATACACACATAAATATAAAGAAGAAGCACAAGCAGTAAATCTCAGGAACCTTAGGTCTTAACCTACCATGGGTCTGTGCAAAAATGTACATTTCTAGACACGTGGGGCCTCCTATGATCACAGTCATATACCGAGATCCCATGTAAGAATCCTTCAATTGCAAAAGTTGCCCCTTTTGATGGAAAGCTACAGTTTATGTTTGGTTCCCATACTTCCCATGGCCATTCAGGTGTGTGTGTTGCGAGGGCACAAAGCCTTCAGCTGCAATGAATTTACCAGGGAGTGTGTGAGCGCTGCTTTTGTGGAGAGAAGCAATTGCAGGGAGGTGGGATACCTTTAGCAAGTGACAAGATGCTCTTGGCAGGCATCCTCCTTCAGTCCCATGAGGCTGGAGCTAGGGACGATGCCATATGGCATCAGGAATGCAATAAGAGTCTCTTGGCAACTGGAGGATGAATAGGCATGACCTGAGGGCTGATCATCTTCTTGCTTACATCAGAAAGCCCATATATGCATACAAAAATCAATTGTCCTTCATGTACTGCAAGTCAAACCATTGTGTTTTAATTTCCAGATACGGTCTTGTCAACTAGACAGAACCAATTTGTAATCACAGCAGATGAGCATCTCATTAACTGCAATTAGTGAGGAGGTGAACAAATTAATTGGTTACAACCAAAAAGAATCCACTGTTATTTTTTGATCACCAACTCTGTACCAAATCTAGTGCTGAGCCAGAGAGACAGAGATGAGGTTGTAGGAAGCTCAGGTCCTCACAGTACTCCCAAGTTTTTTCTACGTCTTTTGTAGAAAAATCCAAAAGCATTTTGAACATCCTACCCTTCATTTTCACAGTGTGGAAGGAGAAAGTTTTCACAGAGTGGAAGGAGAAAGTGTTCACAGTGTGGAAGGAGAACGTTTTCACAGTGTGGAAGCTGGTGCCCTGCAGACTGTAGTAACTTGCTGGGTATGGATGTTCCTGAGCCACCAACCTTGTCCACGACTTGGGCACACACCCTTAGGAAGGAAACCCATTGCCTCCCTAGAGGATATACATGAAGACCCAAGTGCTGCTCTGCCTTCTGGAAACATTCTAGACCTTCTTCTGTGATCCAGGTAGCACAAGTCCATCTCTGCCTAGAAACATTTCAGGCTTTCCCAGAAAATGAAGGGTAGGATGTTCAAAATGCTTTTGGATTTTTCTACAAAAGATGTTCATCCATATGCTGGTTACAGATGATCTACAACTTCTGTGGAAAACAAGACTTGACATTCTGAAGACCATGTATGAATATCTGTGATGATTAAGTAGCACAACAGCAAGTGTGGACCTGCAGTTAACCCACATCTTAAGAGTTCTTTGATAAAAGTCAAGTACAGATCAACAATACATTTCCATTTTCTTCCAGTCTTTAAACAAACCATTTTAATAAAAGCCATTGACTTTGCTTATGTGTTCTGGGCTGCATGAAGATTGATCTGGGCCCTTTCCCTAAACTATGACCCCTAAAGTCTTCTGGATTTCACTACTAGGGTTTTCCCAGTGGGTTTAGTCACTTACACCAAGATTCTACTTCACTGAGTTTTTTGTAACTCTCTCCACTTCTCACTTTTGCCCCCCATTGAGTCATGCACATCTAAAGAAGAACTTTCAACAATTATTATGGATTCCAGCATCCTGAAAAGACCCACCTCTTCCCTTCTCTCCTGGGTCATGAGACAGGATTTTATGATTGATGTAGAAAGCAATTCTACAGTTTTACTATATATATCTATCTGACCATAATTTTTTTTTTCTCAATCACTCTGAACCTTGGATTTCCTCATCTACAAAATACTCCCTTCATGGGAGTGTTGTAAAATTAAAAGAAATAATGTTCATGAGGTATTTACTCACAGCTTGACAAATAGAGAATGCTCTATAAATGGCAACTGTTATAGAAGATAAACTTCTAACATGAATAGACAACATTGTGTGTTTCATAAAATGACTGGGGCACCTAGGGAGATCATTTGGGTAATCACCAGTGTCTGTCCTCATGAACCATTTGATGGTCACCATCATTACACAAGCCAATCTGGTGTGGAATGGATGTACATGTGGTCTTGAAGGTACCCTCAGCTACCAAAATAAACCAAAGCCTGGTGATTTGCATATTTTTATACTCAGTTAATTTGTCCAATTTTGTGGATATAGTAGCTTGGAAACAAATTCACCAAAAATTTAAATTTTAAATTTTATGTGAAAAAAATCCAATTTTATAATAAAACGTATAACATAGAAGGTCAATTATCTAGAATGACACATTTATTTTTATAACAAGAGAAAATTAGAAATTTGCTTTCTAAGCAATTTTTGAGAGCTCATATCTTCAGTAAAGTTGACAGTCCTCTCCTTGGATGCCTCTAGGAATGGTGAGCCTGTTCATTGATTGACTTTTTCTCACTGCTAGAAAGAATTTATTATATTGAATTATGATATGTCTGCTTGTAATTTCTACTATATGGCACTTATTTGGCCTTTTGACATGATGACAAAATGGAACACTGATTCTTCAATATGGCATCTCTCCAGATAATCATGGAGTCAGCCTTCAGACTCTAAATACCATGAAGGTAGATAGTGAACTTATTCATTTTTATGTTGACATTCATCCCTTAATGCCTACTGTCTTTCACAATGTAAGTGAACAAATGACATTTTCAATGGGTTACCGGATAAATACATTGAGCCTTAGAATAATAGAATTTCCAAACTGTAAGAGACATCCTCTAATACTGGAATGTATTTCACAATATTATTGCTAAATAGTCATTTAGGCCCCCCTGGGGAGTGTCCAATGAAGAGCAAATTATTTCATACAGAAGGCACCTTCTAAATAGAAATCTAAATTTCTTTAGGCTTTTCCAGTATTTTGGCAAATTTGAGGTTAAATAGATATTAATATTTGCATTGCACCGACTCACTGTTCCCCAAATGCACAATTATGGGACCTCAATTTATCCTTTATTGTGTAATTTCTGGAAGACCTTAGGGGCATCTTCACAGGAACCCACAAGTGCTCCTATGTCTTCTCCTTCATTGACATTCCTGGGAAGGTCTTGGAGGGCGTCTTTTTTTTTTTTTTTTTTTTTTGCTTCCCTCTGTGTGACAAGTCCTTCCTAAAAATCCCCAAGGCTGCTAACCCCTCGAGATAACTGAAGACCCCCTATAGCTACTTTTGTCTCCTCTGTCATCTCTGCACCAGGGCCAGGCCAAGCTGTATTCTACTCAGAGAGTGAGCCAAGCTGCCCTTCACCATAAGAGTTTGTTATTGGGAACTTCTGTAATGGTGCTCGAGAATACTGATGTCATCTGTGGTTTATGAATCTTTGAGCTTGTATTTATAAATTCCTTTTCCCCTGATCTGTGGATCCCTGGGGCTGGCCAGGCAACCATGCTATATTATTCTCTCCATCTTCTTTCTGACTCTGTGCCTCTCTGGATCTTATCCAAAAATCACGTTCCTTTTAGGCCCCATCCTCTGCAGGCTCACGTACAGGTACTTGGGAAATCACCAGACTGCAGTCATCGAACACAACTGAGCTCTGTGTCCCAACACAGGCTCAGCCAGCACACTGCCACAGGTGTCTGAACAACTACAGACTCGAGATTAAATACTTTTGAAGTTACAGTAAAACAAATTTCTCCTTCCGTTAGCTCACCCCAGAGAAACTCAGAGGAGGAAGGCAAGCATGCATATAATTTCTAGATACATCAGAAATGAAGGGCTTTTTAGAGACATGGATAGCAATGAGGAAAAAAAATCAAGAGGAGATCTCTGTAAATCCAAGACTTGGTGATTCTCAGACTTGCTGAAACCATGATTTCTGTTTCGCTGAGCAGGTGACTTTCAAATTGACTTACTCAGATCTTCACATGAATTTGCCATCATTCTCAGTTTTGTTTGGGGAATTTTAAATTTGCTTAGCTGCCAAGTTTCAGATCTGCTCTTTATTCATTCAACAAACAGGGCTGAATGTGTACTGTGTCAGGCACTGTGCAATATATAAAGTAATTCCAATTTGAAATACCCAATTCATAGTGATTAGAACTACCCTCGGGTAGGCTATTCACAGTGTCCTATCAGTAAGCAAACTGCCACGTTTTGAAGAATCCATAGCACGAGGAGACTGTAACACCTTGACAGAAAAGAGCAGCTTCAGAGCTTACAGCTCCATTTTTAATAAGAGACAGAACAATTCCCCTGAAATCAGATGTGGGCTCTGTCTTTTTCTAAGAGGAAGCCCGTAAGGGTTACATGGCAAAAATAGGTTTCGGCTGAGGATCCCTTGACTGAATCATTCATTATACCTTCTGCTGTCTTGATGGAATTGAAACTCTATATCAAAGTTGGAATTGACACAAGATGGTATTAAGACTGTTTTATGTGTAGTGTGCACCTATCAAATTTACACAGTCTTTGGAGACAAAATGAATGCCTGGGTCCATCCGTCATGGTTAGCAGCACTCCCAGAATCCTGCAGAAGTGGTGGTTGTCGGCACTGACTCTGAGCCAGTGGTTCAGCTTGGACACAGTCCAGAGCATTCGGGAATCAGGAGAGCTGATGAGTCAAGGCCAGGGGATGTGCTTACTGTTCCTCCCCTAGTCTGACCCAGGGTGGGAGGGACTGAGCCGTGTTGGTGAAAGCTTGCCCCGCCAGAATGCCTGAGGAAGGGGCATCAGGGAAACGGAGGCCTGGCTTTCTGTTCCTCTCATCCGGGCAAGTCCGAGGAGCCCCAGGATCCAACTTTGTGAATTCTTTAAAAGGAAGTTAGTGCCTCTGGATGCCAGTGGGATGCTGAGGGATGTGAAAGGCAATTAAATGAGGGTCTGTATCCTGGGGAGAGTCCATCTGATGTTTCTGAACTAAATGCTACTTGAGTCACGAGATGGCTTTCTGTGCCCGCAAACACTTTGCAGATCAACCAATATGCAGGCTCTCCATGCTGACGGGCAGTTGAATTCTGTGTTTGTGAGTAGGCGAGGGTAATGGGGATGATGGATTCCCTTCAGGCTGAGACAGAAGAAGCCATTTACATTCTGCTATGCAGGGCCAGTGCCTTGTCTCTGAAGATGACTAGTGCAGGTACTTCTGCAAGCCCATGAAGATGATAGAGAATTTTCAAGGCTGCGAAGGCACCTGGGTACATTGAGGTCAGCTCTATATAGTGCATTCACATGGTTAAACTTGACATATGCTACAAATCTGGGTTATTCTATGGCCAGCACACCACTTCCGTAGCCTTCCTCTTGTGTGTGGGTCCAGAGATCCTGAAGAAACCCACACACCTGCCTGTGGACAGGCTCCAGCTCCCAGGATGACAGATACAGAATTACTCAAGTCCCAGCACAGGCAAACAAGCAGTCTGAGCACTAAGGCTGGCAGGCTCTACAGCTTGTGCGCAAACTCAATCGCAAGTCTCAACAGATAGATTCTACCTTTCCTTAAGACCATCTGTCTACCTCAGGTGAGAGTGCATGACTCACAGATGGACCAAACATGCCGGAAGAACACAGGATCCATGTATGGGTTTATACCTGTCTGTATGAGCAGAACTAGTCTTTATTTTGCAGATAAATTTAAATCCACTTGCATTTTCATATTTCCTGGGATCCTAATACAGCTTAATTTGCTCCTTCACCTGTTATTTCTAAATGGAAAGAAATCTATGCCTTTGGGATTTTTATCCCTAAGAATCATATTCAAAAGAAAGAAATAGAAAAGCAGAAAATCAAGGTCAGGAAGATTAAGCCCCTTAATTCACGTGCCAAACTTTCCATTTCTTTCCATTTCTATTGTGGTTTTGTCTCCCAGCTAAAGTTTGTCTTTTTGTGACATTTGCATTAAGCCCAGAGGACATTTTGAGTGGAAACACGGTGAAAGCATAATTGAAATGCTGAGTGGTGCCTGTCGTCTAATTTGCATTTTCCCCCAGGTGGGGAGTTTTCACTCTCCCCTCTCTCCTCCTGGAGTGCTCAAAGATTATCTCAAAGAATGATGTTATGCAATTGATTCCAATAAATCCTCAGGTTCAGTGTATTGTAAGTATCACTTTTTTCCTTTCCAGAAGCTATTTGAAATGCCACCATGATAAACAACATGCCGAAGTCATTTGTGAGTTCAGAACAGCACAGCTAGTCATTTTCCCCCAGATAGAGGTTCCAAATATTTGCTGCTCACAAGTTTAATTGTTTATTAGAATTTTTCCTTTATGTTATCCACATGGTGTCATTTAGAGCTACTTAGGAGGCTGTCTCTATAGAAACAAATATTTTAAAATAGTCATCCATTCAATTTCGTCCTTAAGTAGGTTCTTTGAACTCTGGACCTCCAAACACACTTTGTCTTGATCTCTGCTGAAAAGCTGGTGAATCACTGATACTTTGGTGGGGACCACCAAGCTAATACTGTGAGACAATGTGATGATTCTGTCCCTTGAACCCTTTAGGGAATGGAAGATGAGAGGATTGGTAGGAAAATAGTCTGTGTTCTCCAGAAGGAAGAAGAGGGGAAAAGGTGTGGTGAATTCTTTCTCTTTCACTGAGGGATTCCTCCTATATGTGAGATCTGTCATCTAGCTATTGCCAAAGTCACCACCACAGGATGACCTCCATGGGTGCCTTTCCTAGGGTTGGCATCTGCCAAGCCTTCTTCCTTTATGTTGGGTGTATTGGTCCACCCCAGCCATCCGGCTGTCAGAGCCCTGCAGGCCAAAGGCTGGTCAGTGGAGCCAAACAGGTCTTTGTGGGGCTTAGGAATGATGGGAGAAAAGCAGCCCCACCCACATTCCCAAGGATGCAGTGAAGGTCGCTGTGAGGGTTTTCATGGATAAAAGGACATTTGTTTTTTAGTCGAATCTTTAGATTTATTTTAATACATATTAGGAAAAATAGACTTGGCATGTTCAACGTGAGAATAAGGATCATCCTCTGTTTCCAGAGAGGAAAACAGTCTTGGTTACAACTGATGCCAGGTGATAATGGGCAAATTCAGGGCGATCATGAAGGCCAAGCTCAGGGCGGGCAGCGCTATTTTAGGAAAGATCATCCCTTAGATTGACATGAAGTCGTCCTTACAGACAGTCCATTTGGAGTATTTTAGTACAACTGGGTCGGGTGCACTGCAGGCAGCACACTGGGATTCACCCTCTCCTGCTCTTTTCCTCTACAGCTTCTGGTGCAAGGAAGGAAGGCAGGGCCTGAGCAAGTAAGACCAAAGCACTCACAGGTGGGCAGGGCTGGATCGGAATCAGCCAGAGTCTCTGCCTGGAGTCCCTGTCTCCATGGTAACTACATGTGGCCAGGCTGGAGCAAGGGTGCCTGACCAGCACAAAGCCAAAGGACACAGGGCAGGGGGACACCAGGCAGAAGAGAGAAGGTCTGGAGGGCAGGGAAGGGGGCTCCCCTGGTACCCAGAATTATGGGAACACTGATGGTGATTCCCGTTGGTGGAGCAGCAGCCCTGACCCAAGAGCTGCGTGTGTATAGGCACAGACTGTCTGGTTTCTGCATGGGGGGGGTGCTATTATGCCCATTTCACAATTTCACAGCTGAATGTATCAAGGAGTAAGATTGGGTGGGGTTCAGTTGTCCAAGGTCACAGAGCTCCTCCAACTGATCCAGGATTCGAAAAGGGCTTAAAATTAACAGTAGAACTACTTTATTCAAGGTGTGGGAAGAGCAGATGCTGGCATGCTAGGTACCCCCTTCAGTGCTAGGAATGGTGGGTAAGTGTGAAAACCTGGCACCTTGTCAAACAGTTTCCAACCTAAGGTCTTAGTTCTTGGTTCTGTCTGCACTTCATTTGACTAAGGGGGCTTTGGAAAGACCCAGGTGCACAGTGCCCAGCAAGCCCCATTCTCTCTTGAGGGAGAGATTTTTTAATGCTCCCCTGATGGTGTCATAGATGTTGGCCTTGAGAAAGATTCTCTGGTCCAAAGCATCTGCTCCTGAGTTCAGGTGGTGTTGAAAATAGGCAAACGCCTCCCCTCCCCCCAGGGCAGGCAGCTCCTTGGCCTGGCAGGGAGGTGCTGTGACACATGGGGCCTAAGAAGTGCCAGATGCTGGGGGTGGATGTGGCCCCCAGTGTGCCTTCACCCACAGGATTCTTGAGAGGCCCAAGGGGGTTGACATGGGCAACTGTCATTTCTCTTCTCCTTCATCTTTTCCTAGGAGTAGAGTGCCCAGAACCTGGGCTCTCGAGACAGATCAGGCTGGGGGCATGTTCTGGCTGTATCCCTTCCAGGATGTGTGGCCTTGAACAACTGAGTCAGTGTCCCTGAGGCTCAGTCTCTTCTAGAACGTGGAAATGATGCTTAGAGAGTCTGTACTGTACATTCTCAGTGGGACTCTGTTACCCCAAATGGTGTGAACTAGGTTCTTGTGGGGAAGGGCAAAATTTGTTCTTAAAAAGAATAAGATTCACATGCAATATATAAGCAGATTTAAGTGTATCTATGATATTAAAATTTCACGAGAGTGGAGGCAATTAGGAGGAAATTTCTGGAAAGGCTCCTAAGGGCATAGGTAATTAAAAAAAAGAAAAAAAATGGGAGTTGAGAAACCCTGCTATAGTTTAGTATCACCCTGAGCCTGGGGTTGCATGGACGGACTATACTGTCCCTGGCCCAGAGCCAGGCCCTCAGGAGCCACTCTGCAAATGGTAGGTGTTGGAGCTGTTATTTGTCCAAGCACCCTTTCATCCCACCTATGCTTCAGAGCTGCACAAAGCTTTATTGGAATTCTGGAGAAAGATAAGCACCCACCCAGGACTTCATCCTTGTCCAAGTCAAGGCCAAATAGGAGGCCAAGTGCCATCATGAATCCGTGCACGCAGGGCCCAGAATGCAGAGTGGAGTGAGCATGGTTGGCTCCTTCGTCCCTACCCACCTGTACTCTGGGGCTCAACCACATCAGGAGGCTGCTGGAAGCCTTATTCTCAGTTGTCAGTCTTGCCTGTAGCCTCCCCGACTGATGGCATGAGAGAGAACTCCATTCACCACTGTGAGAGCATCCTTTTGCCACTGGAGAGAAACCTAGCTAAGTGGCATCATTAT